>NC_141833.1:10741040-11047749 GCF_982586985.1 Callionymus lyra
GCAGAAAGTGTCTGATTGTCAACCTTGACAGATTTATTAGCAGCAGGCAGAGGGATCGTCACAGGTAGTCCAGGAAATATACATCTGAAGTCTGAAACGTGAAACACGAACTAGACGAACACAGGACAACAAGTGTGACGAACCGACAAAGACTGAGGGAGAGTGAGCAGAATAAGGTAAGGTAAGGTAAGGTAAGGTAAAACTTTAAAATTAAAAATTGTTTTTTTCCAGTAGCCAGCAATTTTTCATAAACAATAAAAAAAATAATACATAAAAAATATAAAATATGAATGGGGTGAGGATCTTGACCTATTTTGCGACTGGTTGATCCTTGCCAGGTCAGAGGTAGAAAGTCACGCTCACACACAGAAGATGTTGAGCCATATTGCTAACCTGGGTTCATGGTGAACCTCAAGAGCACTCTGACTCCAGTCCAGCAGTTAGTTTACCAACAACAGAACCCAGAAAACCTTGACCATAAGCGTCAGCATGTCAGTGTGTCCTGCCACACAAATGTATTTATCATTATTACCAAACATGACTATTTTAATGACCAAAGTGTGTATGATGTAACTCTTAGATTCAAAATGATTATACTCTAAACGTAACAGGGCCACGCAACAGGGAAGCAAGGAAGTTACTCTCCAGGTGACACGAGACATGAACGAACTTGAAAGAACCATCTGCCCCGGAAGAGACGACCCCCTGGACAGGAAACTTTCCCTTAAATATAGCGATGCTCTATAGTACTGGACCGTCTTTCCCGGAGCTATTGATCTGTAGAGCTGCCGGCAAAGAGCGTGGCCGATCGATCGTAAAAGTTTGTATCTTTGTTTGACCTGAAGCGGCGAATAAACGACCCGTACACTCTGCATTGACCTTTTTTCTCCATAAAGCAAAGTATTAAGACCCGGACGTGACGTTGTGTTGGAGCGAAGGAAACGGACTCCAGTTTTAACCGTTTTATAAGCATCTCACCTGCTGTGTTTGTTGGTCAATGCTATTCCAGAGAGGAATTGACCCCTTCCACCTCCGATGGTTAGTCCAGCACATGTCTGATATGCAGCACTCCATCCCAACTAGAAAAGAACATAGAATTGCATTTTAGATTATTTCAATGATGGGATGTGCTCTAGGTTTTTGTGTTCACTATGCTTACAAATATTACTTACTCGCTTACTTCACATTTGAAATCATTTGGCAGGAACCACAGAGAGAAAGGTTTCATGTCAAGCAGGTCTGGAGTTCTGGGCAGTTCTTGGAGGTAACTTCCATGCAAAAACTAAACAAAAACATACTAGTGCTCCCTTTTGAATATAATAAATAAATAAATACAAGAAAGTATACTTGATCATGCACTCAGAGATAAGCTCTCCATGTTTCCTGCATCCATTGTTTTATGGTGTTTCCAATCTGGTTTACCTTTTTATGCTGGAATTTAAAATACTTTTCATTATTATTTTATATATATTCTTTCATTTAAAGAGAACTACAACAGATCGAATCCCTCATCCAAAAGGGTTAAAATAAAATATACTTATATATTTAAATACGATAAATATGTTATCTATATTAATATGCAGAAGTGATGAATGAAAACAATATCTTGAATATCAATAAAATAAATCGCCTACCATGACCTACCAATATAGCAAACTTTTTATTGGAATATAAATATATTTTCGTCCTTTCAAAATATCAAACAAAATACGTTTGTGAGTTGCATTATAATTTAAAAAGCTATTCAGTGTTTTAGCGAACTAGCTCTCGTGCACAACGCACAACAGAAAGTTACATTACACGCAATGAAAACATTATTTTATAGAGTTGACTTAAAGCAATAATTATATCCGCTCTGCAGGAGCGCGAGCACAAAATGCTATAGCTCTTTGTCAACAAGTGTGACGTCAACATCCGGAGGTTTGAAGGAAGTTTCGTATGTAGTGTGGCAGTTTGAAAACTTTTTAGCTGACGCTGAAACTACAAAACTGAACTCGGTCTTTATACAAGTACACATCTACAATTCTTTTCCATGGCGCTTTTAAACAAACAAGCACAATATCTCATTCTATTCCAGATTAAATGCACATTTTTCAAGTTAAATAAACAAGGATAATTTTTTAGGAACATCATTACTTTGTCAATGTGTGTTTTACTAAACTCCCGTTTATTAGCGTGTGTGACGTCACCTCTGCAGGATCGCGATTACTGTTGACAAATGTTACGTAGATCGCTCATGATCGCAGCTAAATAAAAAGAAAACATACGTCCATAAACGCAATCTCAATGAAAGGTTCTATTTTCATACGAAAGCTCACCGGATAATAAAGAGGATCAAGCGAAATAGCACATCCAGACTTTATTTTACTCATTCATAAAAAAATGTCAACATTGTGGAGTTGTAACACCTAACAATATACAATATATTAACTTTTACAGGACCTTTTAGGCATGTATTACTCCACGAGAGCCTCTTGACTTCCGCGATGCGTGAATAATCCAACCTTAAAAAAATACAAATGAAGCACTTTTTAACGATTTATGGTCACCGTGTACCACCTGAAAGTGGTTCAAGGTCGGTTAGAACAAGTGAAGGTATCGCACTGTTGACATTAATCATTTCAAGTGCGCTTCATAGTTTTAGAATTACGGTAGCCAAATAACAACACCAACACGTCACGTCACGTTACCATGACAACAAAGAGTTTGGCGACGCATCAAATATTACCCGGGTCGTTTGAATCTGACGTTGGGGAGTGCTCTGTATATTACTGGGTGACTCAGGTAGGCTAAAACCGACGTTTTTGTCCCCCCTATACCGTCACCCTAGTGACGCCCGGGGGCATTGCATGGCGTCGGACGATATGACGCCTCGGATGTCAGGACGTGTTGGATAAACCCAGGCGGTTGACATGCGTTTCAGTGTTCTTATTGGCTCCTATTGTGGTGGCAGGAGTTTGTGACCACAAGCTTCATGGGATGAGCAGGTGTCTTTATTGAAGAGATGAGCAGTCTCAAGTAACAGATCAATCTTGTATTAAGCAATGCAATAGAAACATCATCAATATCTAGGATTCAAGACATTTTATAGATCTTGCAAGGAGGGCACTTCTTACCAGAAGTTACATGATTTCTCGGTAATCACCCAAATTCCCACCAGATTGAGTACATTAAAGCACTTCTAAACACATTGATTTTATGACTAGTATGACCAAATTCAGATTCACTACCCAGGCATCCCACCTGTCATGGATTAAACAACTACAGTATATAAGTTACATAAACAAAATTATATATACTCTAGATCTAGAGGAATAGACACAAATAATTTTTTTTTTTGAAAATGGCTTTGACAAAAAATCTGCAACCAAGTTAATTTCTTCTCTTTCATTCACTGTGGGTTGTAAATCAACACAAGTTCCCTGTATTAGCTAGCACACTCTCTGATTAACGAATCAAAGAAGTGGAATACTATGACTTCACCGTATGCCTGCTGGAAGGCCCTGGCGTCGTCAACAACTTCATTAGGTAATGCGTGAGTCTAATCGACAACTATGTTTTATTTCAGTCCCGAACTAACAACAAATGATGGCTGAGCTCTGATTGGATAAATACTGTTATATAAATATTCATGTTTGGAAGTAGTGTGACCAGGGGGAAACTTATGAAAGAAGGCGACCATTTGGAATTATTTATTAAGTAAATATTCATGGGAAAAATAATTATGCACTTATATATCTTATATTTAATTTTTGTTAAAGTAAGTCTATCATTTGGTTCTTTCTTAGGTCAGCAGAGAAGGTGTTGCAGGTCCATCACTGGCTGTACTGGCTGACTGATGTCTTCAACCTCAGTCTACGGCTGGGGAAAGTACCAACTCTGTGGAAGACTTCCTGTATCGTTCCAGTCCCTAAAAAGATCCGACCGAGTGTGCTGAACGATTACAGACCGGTGGCACTGACTTCGCAGCTGATGAAGACACTGGAGCGGCTGGTCCTCAAACATCTCACGCCACAAGTCCAGCACGCGCAAGACCCCCTGCAGTTTGCCTACCAGCCAGCAGTTGGTGTGGAAGATGTCATCCTCCACCTCCTGCATCGGACCTACTCCCACTTGGATAAAGGAAGCGGTTCAGTGAGAATCCTGTTCCTGGACTTTTCTAGTGCCTTCAACACTATCCAACCCACTCTGCTGCAGGACAAACTGACTAAGATGCATGTGGACCCTGGTCTGGTCTCCTGGATTACGGACTACCTTACTGATCGACCACAGTATGTCAGGCTGAAGGACATCAAGTCTGACACTATGGTGTGCAGTACAGGAGCACCTCAGGGGACAGTACTGGCCCCTCTCCTCTTCACCATCTACACTTCAGACTTCTGCTACAACTCAGAGCTGAGTCTCGTCCAGAAGTATGCTGACGACACTGCCATTGTTGGATGCATCAGGGACAACAGCGAAGACGAGTACAGGAGTCTGATACGTGACTTTGTGGACTGGAGTGAGAGGAACCACTTGCAGCTGAACACCTCAAAAACCAAGGAGCTGGTCTTGGATTTCGGGAGGTCCAGGACAAAGCCACGTCCAGTGTCCATCAGAGGCGACGAGGTGGAGATAGTGGACAACTATAAGTACCTCGGTGTGTGGATGGACAGTAAACTGGACTGGTCCTGCAACACAGACCATGTGTATAAGAAGGTTCAGAGTAGACTGTACTTTCTGAGGAGGCTTCGATCATTTAACATCTGCAAGAAGCTCCTCTGCATGTTCTACCAGTCTGTGGTGGCCAGTGTCCTGTTCTATGCTGTGGTGTGTTGGGGTGGAAATGTGTCCAAGAGGAGTGTCAACAGGTTGGACAGGTTGATCAGGAGGGCTGGTTCTGTCGTTGGAATGAAGCTGGACTCACTGGTGACAGTTGCTGAGAGGATGTCGTTGAACAAACTGCTGTCCATCATGGATGATGACAGTCATCCTCTGAACACTGTCATCAGTGAGCAGAGAAGCAGAATGAGTGCACGAATGCTCCTACCCAGGTGCAAAACAAATAGACTCAGGGACTCATTCATCCCTCGGGCTATTAAATTGTACAATTCTGAGTTCGGGGGCAGGAGTGGAGTGAAAGTATCTGGATGTTCTGTTCCATGTTAGTCTTTGTATCTTTGTCTTTGTTGTTTTTTTGTTTTTTTTTTGTTTTTGTTTTTTTTTCCTTGACCTATGTTCTTTGTCTTTGTCTTTAGACTTAGATTGTGTCATCTTGTTCTTCCTCTTTATGTTCTTCTTACTTTATTTTTTATGTATTATTTTTTATTGTTTATGAAAAATTGCTGGCTATTGGTATAAAACAATTTCCCAAAGGAGACCTCCTGAGGGATCAATAAAGTTTTACCTTACCTTACCTTACCTTACATATTTACTTCAAAACAAAGCCAACTAAGAGTTCACCTGATGATGGAAACCATCAATTTTTGCTAATTGAGAAACTTTATGAAACAAGATATATTAAAATTAAAAAAACAACATTGTTGTTATCGTTGTTGTGATTGAATGTATACATATATTGTAACATAGCCGTGAAATTCTTCTGTTTGTATTCAAAGTGAATACTTCAAAATTGATCAAGCAGAAAAACAGATCACTTAACAAAAACATCTACATTCATACAGAGAAGAAAAATCTTACTTAAATGTTTTGCTGTTATCACGTGTATTAGGTGTTTGTTGAAGGGTTCACTAAAATGTTTTTTACGGCCACATCTGGCTCCACGGTTGTGGGTTTTCAGGCCCCCAATTTATACTATTGGTACAGAGAGAAAACAAATTATTAAAAAAACGAAGATCCTCATAGAAGAGTACATATTAATAATACATGCTATACACTTGTTGATTATAAGTGTTAATATATATTTAAGTTGCCCCAAAAATACAAATATGTCAACACTGCTAACTTTAGTATCATTTCAGCTTCATCAATTCCACTTAGCTTCTTGCTAAGTTAAATTAGCACGTAAGAACAAAGGCATTTTAACTCTGCTCATAACATAGTTGCTATTGTGAGACTTTATTTGTCATAATTAAAAGAATCAGCCTTTAATGCCTTTTATTTCTATACAAGTTGGGTTATAAATATAGCTATGTCCAGTTTATCTGGTACACAACCTTGAAGATACCTGACAATTCTGAGAAGCAATAATGAATCTACTGCTGTGCTTTCTGCCCCTGCTGTCGGCTCTGGCCTCAGTACTGGACCCTGTCCCTCGCAGATTTGTGCCTTATGACAGTAAGTCACACTCAAGACTTTGTTCTTGGTACATTAGTCCAGTGGTTTATTCATCATTAATGATACATTAGTCCAGTGGTTTATTCATCATTAATGATACATTAGTCCAGTGGTTTATTCATCATTTATCTTCTACCAAGGTGACAATAATAACACGTTTCAAGAGAAGGGAGTGTTTGACTACTCCACCATGATGCTGAGGGAGGACCTGGGCCTGCTGATGGTGGGTGCCAGTGGGATGGTGTACGCCCTCGACCTCAATGACATCTCCAAGAAAAATGACTCAGTAAGAAAACTTTTAATACTTTTTTCGTGGAATATGTTGTGTGTAATATTAAGAAATATATAATAATTATTCCAATTATTTGATCGTTCTGCCTCTGTGCTCGTCAACACTCTCACATGTGATTCAAATGTTTCAGGTGAAATGGGATGTGACACTAGAACAGGCCGCGACATGTGATCGTAAATCAATTAATCCAACAGTGAGTTATGATGTGTGTTTTCATATGTGTAATCCAGAACTTAATCTTTGGGTGATTTTATGAACCAACAGACTGAATGCAGGAACCAAATCAAAACCCTGCTGAAAAAACAGGACGGCCGGATGTTAGTGTGTGGAACCAATGCTTTAAAACCACAGAGTGATTACATGGTGAGAACTGTATGTTTATATAATGATGTTTTCATGAAAGATGTTTTTGCAAAACAACAAAACATTTTCATCATCATTTATCAAATAGTCATTTTATGTGAACATTTTTGAGGACTCATATTAGATTACCTTTATTGATGTGTTTGCAGTCATACATGGATGGAAACTTGACTCTCGAGGGAAATAATGAAGTATCAGTTTGTCCACATGATCCTTCTGAGAGCTCTGCCTCCCTCATGATCGGTCAGATTTATAATGTTAAAGTATGTGATGAATCTTTTTCTGCACTGAAACATTTTTTTTATTTAAAGGAGACGATGTGTACTCAGCTGTTGGAGAGGTTTTCTCAAAAGGATCTGCAATCAAAACATCCCAGACAAGCTTCTTTGGTAAATGAGATCAAACATCAGTGTTTCAGATCTTCATCACATTCATCTATCCATGACAGATCCGACATTTGTTTCAATGGAGATGATGCCTGAGAGTGAAAACAGTGACACTGGAGATGATGACAAGATCTACTTGTTCTTCAGTGAGAAAGCTGTGGAGTATGACTATAAAACTATGCATGTTAGCCGAGTAGCTCGAGTCTGCAAGGTGAAAACAAAAAAAATTGGATGTCTTTATTAATAGATCTTTATGTTGTTTCTTCCTTGTGTTTACATTAAAGTAATGTTGGTGTTTTTTAGGGAGACCATGGAGGTCTTTTTGATCTTCTAAACAAGTGGACATCATTTGTTAAAGCCAGACTAGAATGTCCAGTTCCAGGTTGCAAAGGAACTTCCATGATCCAGGACACATTCCGCTGGTGTGACCCCCAACAAGACTGGAAGTCATGTTTGTTCTTTGCTGTCTTCACATCACAGACGTGTGTATCTTTCATCCAAGTTTTAATAATGTTGCTTCTCAAAGTTTATCCATCGTTACACATTCTTTCTATGCAGTTGCTCAGCAGTGTGTGTCTACAGTGTGACAGACATCAGCAGAGTGTTTTCAGAAGGAACATTCATGATAAGGTATTCTGATGGATGGATGCCCAACAAAGATCCATTACCAGTTCCTCGACCTGGCTCAGTAGGTTTGCTATTTTAAAATTTGTTTGAAATATATTCCATACATCTTATGAAATCCTGCTTCTGCTCATCTTCTTGCAGTGCATAGATAATGCAGCACGGAAGGCTGGAATCAATGATAGTAGAAGACCCCATAAATTCATAGTTGAAGATAGACTTGATCTTCCCATAATAATTAAGGAGGCCATTGAGCCACTGGGAGGAAAAGCGTTGATGTTGAAAGGAGGAGGAGAATTCAGAAACATCATCATTGACCAGGTTCAGACCACAGATGGAGACAAACATCATGTGATGTTCATCGGCACAAGTGTGTATTTGTCATTGTCTCTTGATTAGAAAAAAATAATGTGCAAATATAAAACAAATAATGAAAATCTGTTAAAATATGGTAATAAGTATTTAATTAATGTCAAACATAAAAACAACTGTTTGTTTTCTGACATGAAAGATAAAGGAACCATCCTGAAAGCTGTGAACTATGGTAGTGAGATTTTCATCATAGAGGAAGTTCAAGTCTTTAAGACCTCAGAGCCCATCAAGATTCTCAAGTTCTCCAATGTCACGGTAATTTTATGACAAAGTGTTGAGCATCATGTTGAATTGAATCCCTGACATGAGTCTTTTTTTCTGATGTGCAGCGTCAGATCTACGCAGGCTCAGACTCTGGAGTAGTACAGGTGTCCCTATCCTCCTGTGGAAGATCTTTGTCTTGCATGGACTGTGTTCTTGCCAGAGACCCTTACTGTGGCTGGGACCACGCTGCTGGCAAATGTTCAGCTCTTTCTGATTCACAGGGGTGAGTATCTGTTCTAAAATATGAGGTACAGTGTTCAGGGTGGATCACAGTACACATCATGGTTATTTTGAGATAAAAACATATTAAAACAAAATTATATTTTTCTTCAGAGAACTGCTCCAGAGTGTGAAAGAAGGCAATGCTTCTCTGTGTCCAAAGACTGGTGAGTGAATCACACCCCTGACAAAAGTCGCCTCCAACATAATGAATATAAGAACAGCTAAAATGTTGACCTGTGTCTTTCATAGAACCTCAAACTGAGAATAAATCTCTTACTGCTCCTGGAAATTTAAAGCTTCTATGCTCTCTGGAATCAAAGCTGGCAACGATGAGGTGGGAGAAAGATAACTCCCCACTGATCTCTTCACCTCATCGTCTGGAGCAACAAGATGGACTGCTCATCCTGAAGGTCTCAAAGTCTGACACTGGTCACTACCGCTGTCTGTCTGTGATGAGCTCCAAAGATGCTGAATACAAAACCACAGTTGCCCAGTACAATGTCACCATTGAAGAAAAGACAGAAGAGACCCAACCTCAACAATACGATTACGCTCTCCTGTCTCTGCAGATTGGGTTGCTGCTGGCGGTTTGTTCTGTCTGTGGACTCCTGTTTTGGAACTTTTACAATGGCCACATTGCTTTAGCCCACGTAGGCTCTTGGCTGAGGGATCAAGTTTGCACCAACAGCAAGGAGCAAGTGATTAACAACCAAGAAAATGGAGATAACGTTTCCACTCATGTGTAAAGATCCTGAGCAGACCTCAACCATGCATTGTCGGTTTTAGGCACGGGTGAACCTGGTAGTGTGTGGGGTGACATTTAGATTAATAACATTAATCTGTCAAACTGAGCCTGAGAAACCTGGGAGTTGTTTGATAAAGACATGTCTCTTGTTCAACACTGCAGAAAACTGATCAGAAACTGTTTCCTTCAACTGAGAAAAATCTCTAAACTTAGTAAAATGTTGTCGGAACATGATCTGGATCTTGTAATCCAGGCGTTTGTTCCTTCTCGTCTGGACTATTGTAACAGTTTGTTTTCATGTCTTACAAGAAGGAACTGTCTCGCCTGCAGTTAATACAAAACTCTGCAGCGAGAATTCTAACCCGCTCAAGTAGAAGAACTCACATTTCTCCGATCCTTAAAACTCTCCACTGGCTTCCAGTTTCTTTTAGGATCAACTTTAAAATTCTGGTTCTTACTTTCAGAGCTATTGATGGTCAGGCTCCTCCTCACATCACTGATCTGATCCAGCCTTACACCCCAGCTCAGGCTCTGAAGTCTGTGGATCAGAATCTACTTATGGTTCCTCGCACACGGTTCAGGACCAGAGGAGAGAAATCTTTTCAGGCTGTTGCTCCTAAGCTTTGGAACAATCTTCCTCTCTCTTTGCGCTTGATGGAGTCTACTGACTCCTTTAAGAAACATCTTAAGATGTTTCTATTTGTTCAGGCTTTTCCTTGATTTTCTGGAACTGTTGTGTTATCAGTTTTATCTTGACCTTTAAAATATATACTTTATTGAATGTTGTTTTGATTGTTTAAGCGCTTTGTGACCCTGGTCTAGAAAAGCGCTATACAAATAATAATTACGTACTTACTTACTTACTTACTATTATTCAAGGTCTAAGTGTATGTGGTGGAGCTGGTTGAAGGTTGGTTGGTGTTGTCAAAGGGTGACTTTGCTGGTCAGTAATTTAATGTAGCACCAGCAAGAGAGACACAGGCTCAGTTAGAGTTCTTAAACAACTATTTTCAAAAAATAAATAATTACATTAAACTCTACACTTGTATAGAGTATCACATTTAAAAAAGCAAAAATACTATTAACACCGTCGATCTTATGGCTGCAACAAAAAAAAAAAACATTTTGATGTTTTATTTCTTCTACTGATATGATTATACCTTTGTAGATATTTAAGTGACTAAGATTGTTTTAATTACCATTTCAATACATTTATGGTGTTTGATGTGATGTTATTTTGATTTGATGTGTATAAAGATCCAATAAAATGTAAAACAAAAAAAAACATGACAGAATTTGTATTAATTTATTAAAACATAATTTTTGAATGTGTACAGGATAATACTCCACTTTAACAGAATTGAAGAATAACATATTTCGAAAAATGTATTTGTTGTTCAATATAATATGTGATTTATTATGTGAAATTATGTCAGATAATAAAAATAAAAATATGCAGAACGACAGTTTGTCAGTGTTGTTCTCTATGTTAATATACAAAAGGAAGTTGCATTAATGATGTTCAGGGTGACGGTATAGAGGGGGACAAAAACGTTGGTTTTAACTGTCCTGAGTCACCCAATAATATACAGAGAACTCCCCAACGTCGGATTCAGACGGCCCGGGTAACATTTGACGTGTCGCCCAACTCTTCGTTGCCACGGTAACGTGACGTGACGTGTCGGTGTTGTCATTTGGCTACTGTAAATCTAAAACTATGAAGCACACTTGAAATGTTTAATGTCGACAGTGTGATTCTACCCCCGATTAAGCTTACTGACCTCGAACCAATTTGAGGTGGTACACGCGTCCAAAAATCGGTAAAAAATGCAGCTGCTGGCACTGCGTTTCTCTGCGGTGCGGCCGGAGGAGCGACCCATCATCCCCCGGGATATTATGAAGAGGAGACAGGGATGCCGCGCCGGAGTTAAACGCCGGGAGCTGAGGAGAGCTTATCGACCGGCGCTCCCGTCCGTCGTCATGGGCAACGTGAGATCTCTTCCAAACAAGATGGACGAACTCGCGGCGGCGACCAGGTTCGACCCGCAATATCGACGGTGCAGCATGCTGATGCTTACGGAGACGTGGCTGAACCAGAACCACACGGACGCGATTGCTGCGCTGGATGGATTCTGTTTATTGCGCGCGGACCGGACGGAGATGAGCGGGAAGAGAAAGGGCGGAGGACTGGCGGTGTTCGTTAATGAGAAGTGGTGCCTTCCCAGGCACGTCACTCTAAAGGATCAACACTGCTCTCCTGACATTTAACTTTTGGCGCTGAGTCTGAGACCCTTCTACTTGCCACGGGAGTTTTCACATGTTGTCGCGGTGCTTGTGTACATCCCACCGTCGGCGAGCGCGGAGGCAGCATGTGACGTCATCACTGGAGTGGTGAACGGGTTACAGACTCAGAGCCCTCAGGCCCTCTTTATCATCTCCGGTGATTTTAATCACGCATCTCTTTCTTCCTGTCTGCCCAAATTCAAGCAGTACGTCACTTGTGCCACCAGGGACAATAACACACTCGACCTTTTTTATGCGAACACTAAAGACGCTTATTTATCATCCCCTCTTCCTCCTTTGGGACGAGCTGACCACTGTCTGGTCCATCTCCTACCTGTTTACAAGCCACTTGAGAGCAGGCAACCAGCAGTGACTCGCTCGGTCAAGAAGTGGTCTGATGAAGCTGAGGAAGCTCTGAAGGTCTGCTTTGAGACCACGGACTGGAGCATTTTCAGTGAGTCCCACAAGGAGGATATTGACAGTCTAACTACATGTGTCACGGACTACATCAACTTCTGTGTGGAGAGCATTGTACCAACCAAAACTGTACGATGCTTCTCCAACAACAAACCCTGGATTAATCCTGATATAAAGGCTCTCTTAAAGGAGAAGATGAGAGTCTTTAGGTCAGGAAACAAAGAGGATCTGATGGCAGTCCAGAAGGAGCTGAGAAGAAAGATCAGGGAGGGAAAGGAGAGGTACAGGAGGAAGATGGAAGAGAGTCTGGCCAATAACAGACTCACCAAGATGGCGCTGCACGAGCAGCAGCTGGTTACAACAGCTCCCTCTTTCTTCTTACTTTTTATTACACTTTTTCCATTTTTTTGGCGTCTTTTAAATTTTTTCTTTAGAGTGGTCGGATCTTGTTGCCTTTGTGCACAAAACGAGACCACTTTTACAACTTTTGCATACGGTTTTCTGCTATTTTCGTCACTTTTGGGAACTCCGTCGGCAGACACGCTCAGCGGGTCTATTGTTTACACAAGGGATCAGCTGTTGGGGTTGCGCAACACCGCTCTCTCTCTCTCAGCGCGGAATGGACGATTCCCGTGGAAATCAAGAGAAAAAGACGCGGATGCAGAGCAGGTCGGATGAAACAAGAGAAGTAACGTAGGTTCCGTCCCTTTATTCCATCGATCATCATGGGAAATGTAAGTTCGATCGTGAATAAAACGGATGAGCTTGCTGCGCTGACCCGGCATCAGAGAGATTTCCGGGAGAGCAGCCTTCTATGTTTCACGGAGACCTGGCTGACGGAGAAGATCCCAGACTCTGTTGTTTCCCTGGAGGGGTTCAAGATGGTTCGTGCGGACCGGGACATGGATGGAAAGAGGAGAGGAGGAGGAGTGGCGGTGTTTATTAATGAGAGATGGAGTGATCCCGCGCATGTCTCCATTAAAGAACAAGTGTGCACTAAGGACATAGAGTTTGTTGCGGTGGGCATCCGCCCGTATTACATCCCGAGGGAGTTCTCACATGTGATTGTGTTCACTGTTTACATTCCTCCCTCTGCGGACGCAGCCGCAGCGAGCGAGAGGCTGAGCGCCTCAGTGTCGGACCTGCAGCTTAAACACCCGAACTCTCTCCTGCTCATAAACGGGGATTTCAACCATGCCTCACTCTCCTCCATTCTTCCCACCTTCACACAATACGTGAAGTGCCACACCCGGGAGGACAAGACTCTGGACCTTTTGTATGCAAATGTAAAAGGTGCCTACACCTCCACCGCCCTGCCCCCCCTCGGCCGCTCTGATCACAACCTGATACGTCTGCGACCTGAATACACTCGCATGGTGAGGAGACAGCCTGCACAGAAAATAACCGTTAAGATGTGGAATGATGAAGCCAAGGAGAGGCTGAGAGACTGCTTTGAGTCTACAGACTGGAGCGTGTTCTCTCATGGTGATGACATCGACACCTTCAATGACCATTCCACGGATTACATAAAGTTCTGTGAGGACAACGTCACGCCGACCCGCAAGGTGCGGTGCTTTGCCAACACCAAGCCATGGGTGACCCCTCAACTTCAAGTTCTGCTGAACAAGAAGAAGAGGGTGTTTGCTTCAGGGAGCAGAGAGGAGCTTAAAGAGGTCCAGCGAGAGCTCAAGAAGGCGATCAGGAAGGCCAAGGAGGAATACAAGAGGAAACTGGAGGAGCAACTGGCGCAGGGAAACACAAGGGATGTGTGGAAAGGCCTGAAGAACATCTCAGGTCATGGCCAGAGTGGAGCCAGAGCCACAGCAGGGGGAGACCAAAGATGGGCCACTGAACTTAACCAGTATTTCAACCGGTTTGATCAGGGCCCCCCTCCCCCCTCCATCTCTGCCCCCCACTCTTCACAAAGCTGTTTTTCCCCTGCTTCAGCCCCCTCCCCCCAACTGTTCTCACCTCCAAGCCACCTTTCTCCCCCACAACACGCCCTACTTCAGCTGCCCAACCCCCCACAGCCACCTCTCTCTGTTACATCGGAATAGGTGAGGAGAGAATTAAGGCGACTGAAGATCAGGAAAGCTGCTGGACCAGATGGACTCAGCCCCAGACTGCTCAGGGACTGTGCTGATCAACTTTGTGAGTTGGTCACACACATCTTCAACCTGAGCCTCAAACTGGAGAAGGTCCCGGTCCAGTGGAAGACCTCCTGTGTGGTTCCGGTTCCCAAGGCGGTGCACGCGAAGGAACCAAGCCACTTCAGACCAGTCGCCCTGACCTCCCATCTGATGAAGACCTTGGAGAGGGTGGTACTCCGCGAGCTACGCACGACGGTGAGCTCTGCGTTGGATCCGCTGCAGTTCGCCTACAGGCCAAAGATGGGGGTGGACGACGCCGTCATCTACCTGCAGCACCGGGCACTGACTCATCTGGAAGCCGCCGGTAGCACTGTGAGAGTCATGTTTTTTGACTTCTCAAGTGCTTTCAACACCATCCAGCCGGCGCTGCTAAGGAAGAAGATGGAGGACGCAGGAGTTGGGACACAGCTGGCAGCATGGACGATGGACTACCTCACCAACAGGCCGCAGTATGTGAGGCTGCAGGACTGCAGGTCTGAGGTGACCATCTGCAGCACCGGGGTGCCTCAAGGGACAGTGCTGTCACCTTTCCTTTTTTCCCTCTACACGGCGGACTTTAGCTATGACTCCAGCAGCTGTCACCTCCAGAAGTTTTCTGACGACTCGGCCATTGTGGGCTGCGTGTCTGGGGGGGGGCGAGCTGGAGTACAGGTCAGTCATCAAGGACTTTGTTGACTGGTGTGAGAGCAACTACCTTTGCTTAAACACCGGTAAGACAAGGGAGATGGTGATTGACTTCTGGAAAAAGTCCCCACCACATCAACCGGTGAGCATCCAGGGCTCGGACATTGAGCTAGTGGACAGCTTCAAATACCTGGGTGTTCACCTCAACAATAAACTGAACTGGTCCACACACATCAACGCCGTGTACAAGAAGGGCCGAAGTCGCCTCCACCTCCTGGGGAGACTGAGGTCCTTCGGAGTGTGCAGACCACTTTTAAGGACCTTTTATGACTCCGTGGTAGCCTCTGCTATCCACTACGCTGTGGTCTGCTGGGGAGCAGGCAGCATAGACTGGGACAGGAAGAGACTGAACAGGCTGGTCACGAGGGCCGGATCTGTCCTGGGCCGCTCGCTGGACTCGGTGGAGGAGGTGGGAGAGAGGAGGACACTCTCCAGACTATCCTCCATCAGGGACAACGCTCTTCACCCACTGCACCTGACCGTGGAGGAGCTGGCCAGCTCCTTCAGTGGCAGGCTCAGGCACCCCCAGTGTAGGACGGAGCGTTATAGAAGGTCCTTCATCCCAACTGGTGTCAGGATATTTAACTCTCTACTTTAAATATCCTGATGCTAATCCGTAGTGTGTTTTTCTTCTCGTGTGTTTTATTTTATTTTTTTGTTTTTATTTTTATTTTATTTTATTTTATTTTATTCTATTGTATTTTGTTAATAGTGTTAAATTTCTAATTTTGTAAATAATTTGTATATTTTTAAGATCGTTTTTATTTTATTTTGTATTATCTCTTTTATTTTTTATTTTTTTCCTTGCACTTTATTTTTTTAAACTGCGCTGTTGTAAAAGTGTGTTTCCCCTCTGGGGATGAATAAAGCTTTTCTATTCTATTCTATTCAAGCGGTAGCGGCGGGCGATCAGAATTGGGCTGACAACTTAAACGGTTATTTTTCAAGGTTTGAGGTGTCGGCTCCCCCCCCCCCGTCTTCTACACCATTCACACCTCTATTTTTACCTTCTCCTCCCCCCCGAGCTTGTATTGTTTCAGCCCCCCCGCTGACTCCACAGGGGACAATGCCCCCCCATCCCAGCCTGTCCCTCACACCTCTCCAGGTGAGAAATCAGCTCAGGAGAACCAGGACAACAAAGGCCCCTGGACCAGACGGCATCGGTGGCAAAGTACTCAAGATCTGCTCTGACCAGCTATGTGAAATTGTTGGACTTCTGTTCAACATGAGCTTTTTTCACTGTACACTGCAGACTTCCAACACCTGTCTCCCACCAGTCACCTGCAAAAGTTCTCGCACAACTCCGCCATCGTCGGCCTCATTAAGGACGGGGATGATGGGTCGTACCGGGGACTTGTCCAGGACTTTGTTGACTGGTGCCTGGAAAACCACCTCCAGATCAACTCCAGCAAAACTAAGGAGCTGATTGTGGATTTCCGGCGGTGTCCCTCCATCTCCCCCTCACCACTGAACATCCAGGGACAGGACATTGAGATTGTCACGTCTTACAAGTTCCTGGGTGTTCACCTCAACAACCGCCTGGACTGGGTGGATAACACTGCTGCTCTTTATAAAAAAGGGCGGAGTAGACTCTACCTGCTCCGGAGGTTGAGGTCGTTTGGTGTCCAGGGGCCACTCCTGAAGTCATTCTATGACTCAGTAGTGGCCCCGCCATCTTCAACGGTGTGGTCTGCTGGGGGAGCAGCATGACAGCAAAGGATAGGGCTAAACTGGACAGCCTTATTAAGAAGGCCGGTTACGTCTTAGGGCGCCCCCTGGATCCTGTGGAGGAAGTGACTGGGAGGAGGATACGGAGCAAGTTGGCCTCCATGAGGAAGAACTTGTCTCACCCTCTCCAGCACACACTGAGGGCATTGAGGAGCTCCATCAGTGATAGGATGCTCCATCCCCGGTGTGTGAGGGAGAGGTACCGCAGGTCCTTCCTCCCTGCTGCCATCAGACTCCACAATAAGAACACACAAAGATAATTATTTAACTGCACCTTTCTTGTTATTCTTGTAAATATGATTGTGTATATAATATAGTGCAGATTTATTTTCTATTCTATTTAGATTTTTTCTTTTCTTTTTAATATTTTATTTCTGGGTGTTTTATTTTATTTTATTTTTTATTTTTTTGGTATATTACTCTTGCTGTTGTTAAAACGAATTTCCCCTCGCGGGACAATAAAGGATTCTGATTCTGATTCTGATTGATTTGTATTTTTTGAAGCTTGGATTGTTCAAGAGGCTCCCGCGGAGTTATAAATGCTTAAACGGTCCTGTAAAAGTGACTATATTGTATATTTTTAGGTGTTACAACTCCTGGTCTGGAAAATCGCTATATAAATAAAAATTACTTACTTACTTACTTACTTACAATGTTGAGATTGTTTAATGAATGAGTAAAATAAAGTCTGGATGTGCTATTTCGCTTGATACTCTTTATAATCCGGTGCGCTTTTGTATGAAAATAGACCCTTTCATTGAGATTGCGTATATGGACATATGTTTTCTTTATATTTAGCTGCTATTATGAGCGATCTATGTGAGGTTTGTCAACAGTAATCGCGATCCTGCAGAGCTGACATCACACGCTAATAAACAGGAGTTTAGAAAAACACACATTGACAAAGTAATGATCCAGTTCCTAATAAATGTTCCTTGTTTATTTAACTTGAAAAAATCTATATTTGACCTTAATTTTTTACACACCTCAGACGTAGAATCTGTTCAAAACATGCGTACATCTGATTTCTATTAGGTCACATCATTACTGTATCCCTCCGCCGTGCACGGAATGTAGACCCGTCACACCACAGGAATCAAATGGGATATTGTGCTTGTTTGTTTAAAAGTGCCATGGAATACAATTGTAGATGCAAGTAAAGATTCTGTCCATTTCTGATATTTATTAACAGAAACTGACTGATATTTATATCATGATTCATAATAATATCCATCAGTGTTACAGTAAGATATCCTCACACATTACACGTATAGAAATCATTTTTATCATGTCAAACACGACCATGTAAGGAATACCCGAAAGCCTTTCTATGAAAAATTAGCATATATGATACTGTATTGCCTAAAATACACTATAGATTAGATAAGATTGACTTCATTATATTTTTATTTATCTTAATATTTGCCTGTTGTTTCATGAATCTATCTTGTTTTTGTGTGTGTTGCAGGTGGTTTGCTGCTGGTTATTGATCAATGAAGGCAGAAAGACACATAGATTAAAACAGAAACATCCTACCCATAATATGGCCCTACACAAAACTTAAGTCAAACAAAGCAGTTTGAAAAAATCGATTTTAAATTGAAAAATATATTTTTTGATGGAAGTAATTCTTTTTTGGATTGAATAATTGTCAAGGTGCTGAAGGAAACCCAGGCGCAGAAAGTGTCTGATTGTCAAACTTGACAGATTTATTAGCAGCAGGCAGAGGGATCGTCACAGGTAGTCCAGGAAATATATATCCGACAGGTACGATATCCAGAAAAACAGGTCAAGGGCACAGGCAGGCAGAAAAATGAGAAAATGTACCAGGCAGGAGAGAGAAAAACCCAGAACAAAAAAACAAAACACAGAATGAGGCAATACAGAGACAAAAAAAATACACGTGAAAAGTCTTAGCTCTGGGTCTTGGGTGATGGAATGTTTTTTTAGTCTGAGCATTGTACTCCTGTCGAGAATGTTCCGAGTGGGCTCCCAGGAACGCTCCTCAGGCCCGTAACCCTGCCAATCCACCAGGTACTGGTAGCCCCGACCAACCCGCTGAGAGTTGAGGATCTTCCGTACCTTGAACACCTTCTCACCCTCAACCACCCTAGGAGGGGGAGGAGGTTTAGAGGCCGGAACCAGCGGGGACACTCTAGTGGGTTTAACCTTCGAAACGTGGAAAGTGGGGTGAATGCGCATCTCCTTAGGAAGGCGTAGGCGGACCGCGACAGGGTTCACCACCTTGGTGATGGCATAGGGTCCCATGAAATGGGGAGCGAGCTTATGTGAAGGTAAGTGGAGACTGATGTCTTTGGTGCTGAGCCCCACTCTGTCCAAAAGCGGGAGGTGAACTGGGGCCCCCGGTCCAAGACAATGTCCCGGGGCAGGCCGTGGAGACGGAACACATGGGCCAGGACCGCCTCGGCCATGTCTCGTGGTCCGGTAGCTTGGGCAGCGGGACAAAGTGGGCCATCTTGGAGAACCTGTCGACGACAGTCAGCACCGCAGTCATGCCCTCTGAGGCCGGCAGTCCGGTGACGAAGTCCATAGATATATGGGACCATGGACGATCAGCCACTGGCAGCCGAAGCAGCTTCCCAGACGAGGGAGCGGATGAGGTCTTGCTGGTTGTACACACCGGACAGGCCGACTTCGCGACGTCCCTCGCAAGCCCAGGCCACCAGAACCGCCGCCGCACCAGAGTTAGGGACCGTTGTTGTCCTGGGTGACAGGACCACTTGGACGCATGGCACCAGTGGAGGACCTGCTTGCGGAGGTTTTCCGGCACAAAGAGACGGTTAGAAGGACCAGAAGTCGGAGGAGGAGTCCGGCGGTTGGCTCTCCGGACTCGCTCCTCGACCTCCCAAACCAGCGACCCCACGACAAGCCCCGGCTTCAGGATCGGGGCTGTGTCAGAGTCAGTGGGGTCAAAAATGCGCGAAAGGGCATCTGCTTTACAGTTCTTGCTCCCAGGTCTACCAAAGTTACCATGAAGTTGAATCTGGCGAAGAATAATGACCACTGGGTGTGCCGTGGGTTCAGCCGGCATGCAGTTCTCAGATATTCTAGGTTGTGGTGGTCGGTCCAAACCACAAACGGGTTATCCGCCCCCTCCAGCCAGTGGCGGAACCCCCTTGATGGCGAGGAGCTCTCGATCCCCCACATCATAGTTCCGTTCCGCGGTAGTGAGCTTGCGGTAAAGAAGGCACAGGGGTGAATCTTGCCATCTGCAGAGCATCTCTGGGACAGGACTGCGCCCAGCCCTGTGCTAGAAGCGTCGACCTCGACCAGGAACTGGAGACGGGAATCAGGTTGCCGGAGGATGGGGGCCGGCCAGTCGGAGACCGCCTGTACCTTGGCGGGATCCATAGAGATTCTACGAGGGCTAATGATATAACCGAGGAATGAGACGGTCTGGACATGAAACTCCCACTTCTCTGCCTTGACGAACAGTTGATGCGCGAGAAGACGGCTAAGGACTGAGTGTACATGCTGGCGGTGGGACCGTTCGTCCTTCCAAAAAATCAGGATATCGTCTAAATAAACGAAAACAAACTGCTTAAGGAACTCCCGTAATACGTCTTTCACCAAGGCTTGAAAAACCACAGGGGCATTGGTTAAGCCGAACGACATGACTTTTCCATTCGTCGCCCTGGCGAATGCGAACGAGATGATAGGCGTTGCGCAAGTCTAATTTGGTGAACACAGTGGCCCCTTTAAGAGTCTCGAACGCAGATGACATAAGCAGGAGGGAATAGCGGTTCTTAATAGTGATGTTATTAAGCGAGCGGTAATCAATACATGGTCTGAGGGACCTGTCCTTCTTGCCTACAAAGAAAAAACCCACGCCAGCCGGGGAAGAAGAGGGACGAATGATGCCTGTCGCCAATGACTCCTTTATATAAGTGTTCATGGCCTCAGTCTCAGGGAGAGAGAGGGAGTACAAGCGCCCTTGTTGTGGCTCACCACCGGGTAATAGATCAATCGCGCAATCATAGAACCGATGAGGAGGTAGACTTATGGCACAAGTCTTAGAAAAAACCTCCCTCAGGTCATGGTACTCACGCAGGACGCAGGAGATATCGGCGACGAGGTTAGGCGCACTGGAAGGAGAGGCGAGAGAGGAGACCACTGGATCCGTGGCTGGTGTTGCTGGAGCCAGGGGAGACCCAAGATGAGGGGGTGCGGTGAGCAGGCCATGACGAGGAGCTGGATCTCTTTGACGTGGCCATCAGCGAAAGAGAGGCAGAGCGGTAGAGTGCGGCGCTCCACTCGGCTCAGGACGTGACCGTCGAGAGCTTGTACCGGGATGGGACGTGGCAGCCGCCGGAGAGGAATGTCGTGTCGACTCACCGGCGCCACTGAGACGAAGTTACCGTCCGCTCCTGAATCGATGAATGCGGGTACGGACCAGTGGTGCCCGTACCGGCTCAGAGTCACAGAAATGGCGGGACGTGAGGGATGAGGAGATGGTGGTGCCGGACCCGTCCTGACCCTCCTCTCCTTTACTGGACATCTCCTGGCACGATGTCCTCGATGTCCTCAGACTGCACGTGGCAGACGGCGGTGCGGTGCATGGGCAGAGTGGAACTGTTGGATGGCAGAAATGGGTGCGCGTTGACGAATCTCGATGCGGGTGACCAGCTCGATCATCTCATCCAGGGTCCCTGGCAGCGACAGCGGGATGAGGTGAACTCGGATCCGGGGAGTGAGGGCCTCGATGAAGACCTCAGCGAGCGTGGAGTCGGGCCAGTTGCTCTCCGCTGCCATGATGCGGAACTGGATGGCGAAGTCCGACACGTGCTGTGCCCCTTGGCGCAGGCGGAGGAGAGATCGAGCTGACTCTCGACCCAGAGGGCCACGCTGAAAAATGCGCTCCAGGACCGTGGTGAACTCCTCCAGCGAGGGCAGGCCCGGGGGGGCAGGAACTGGTTGGAGAGCACCTCCATCTGTTCACCCAGAGCTTGGATCTGTGCCACTTGATGGCCCAGTGTCTGCTGCTGGGAAACGTGCCAGGCGGCCATTGCCCCCATGCCGTACCTCAGCTTGGCGAGGGAAGAAGCATTACTCGTGACCTGCTCACGGTAAGTCACACTGGACTCGGGGGAGGAACTTTCTGCTGGGTTCATTGTTGGTCAGTTCGTTCTGTCAGGGTGCGGAAGGAAACCCAGGCGCAGAAAGTGTCTGATTGTCAACCTTGACAGATTTATTAGCAGCAGGCAGAGGGATCGTCACAGGTAGTCCAGGAAATATACATCCGAAGTCTGAAACGTGAAACACGAACTAGACGAACACAGGACAACAAGTGTGACGAACCGACAAAGACTGAGGGAGAGTGAGCAGAATAAGGTAAGGTAAGGTAAGGTAAGGTAAAACTTTAAAATTAAAAATTGTTTTTTTCCAGTAGCCAGCAATTTTTCATAAACAATAAAAAAAATAATACATAAAAAATATAAAATATGAATGGGGTGAGGATCTTGACCTATTTTGCGACTGGTTGATCCTTGCCAGGTCAGAGGTAGAAAGTCACGCTCACACACAGAAGATGTTGAGCCATATTGCTAACCTGGGTTCATGGTGAACCTCAAGAGCACTCTGACTCCAGTCCAGCAGTTAGTTTACCAACAACAGAACCCAGAAAACCTTGACCATAAGCGTCAGCATGTCAGTGTGTCCTGCCACACAAATGTATTTATCATTATTACCAAACATGACTATTTTAATGACCAAAGTGTGTATGATGTAACTCTTAGATTCAAAATGATTATACTCTATACGTAACAGGGCCACGCAACAGGGAAGCAAGGAAGTTACTCTCCAGGTGACACGAGACATGAACGAACTTGAAAGAACCATCTGCCCCGGAAGAGACGACCCCCTGGACAGGAAACTTTCCCTTAAATATAGCGATGCTCTATAGTACTGGACCGTCTTTCCCGGAGCTATTGATCTGTAGAGCTGCCGGCAAAGAGCGTGGCCGATCGATCGTAAAAGTTTGTATCTTTGTTTGACCTGAAGCGGCGAATAAACGACCGGTACACTCTGCATTGACCTTTTTTCTCCATAGAGGAAAGTATTAAGACCCGGACGTGACGTTGTGTTGGAGCGAAGGAAACGGACTCCAGTTTTATCCGTTTTATAATCATCTCACCTGCTGTTTTTGTTGGTCGATGCTATTCCAGAGAGGAATTGACCCCTTCCACCTCCGATGGTTAGTCCAGCACATCTCATCCCAACTAGAAAAGAACATAGAATTGCATTTTAGATTATTTCAATGATGGGATGTGCTCTAGGTTTTTGTGTTCACTATGCTTACAAATATTACTTACTCGCTTACTTCACATTTGAAATCATTTGGCAGGAACCACAGAGAGAAAGGTTTCATGTCAAGCAGGTCTGGAGTTCTGGGCAGTTCTTGGAGGTAACTTCCATGCAAAAACTAAACAAAAACATACTAGTGCTCCCTTTTGAATATAATAAATAAATAAATACAAGAAAGTATACTTGATCATGCACTCAGAGATAAGCTCTCCATGTTTCCTGCATCCATTGTTTTATGGTGTTTCCAATCTGGTTTACCTTTTTATGCTGGAATTTAAAATACTTTTCATTATTATTTTATATATATTCTTTCATTTAAAGAGAACTACAACGGATCGAATCCCTCATCCAAAAGGGTTAAAATAAAATAAACTTATATATTTAAATACGATAAATATGTTATCTATATTAATATGCAGAAGTGATGAATGAAAACAATATCTTGAATATCAATAAAATAAATCGCCTACCATGACCTACCAATATAGCAAACTTTTTATTGGAATATAAATATATTTTCGTCCTTTCAAAATATCAAACAAAATACGTTTGTGAGTTGCATTATAATTTAAAAAGCTATTCAGTGTTTTAGCGAACTAGCTCTCGTGCACAACGCACAACAGAAAGTTACATTACACGCAATGAAAACATTATTTTATAGAGTTGACTTAAAGCAATAATTATATCCGCTCTGCAGGAGCGCGAGCACAAAATGCTATAGCTCTTTGTCAACAAGTGTGACGTCAACATCCGGAGGTTTGAAGGAAGTTTCGTATGTAGTGTGGCAGTTTGAAAACTTTTTAGCTGACGCTGAAACTACAAAACTGAACTCGGTCTTTATACAAGTACACATCTACAATTCTTTTCCATGGCGCTTTTAAACAAACAAGCACAATATCTCATTCTATTCCAGATTAAATGCACATTTTTCAAGTTAAATAAACAAGGATAATTTTTTAGGAACATCATTACTTTGTCAATGTGTGTTTTACTAAACTCCCGTTTATTAGCGTGTGTGACGTCACCTCTGCAGGATCGCGATTACTGTTGACAAATGTTACGTAGATCGCTCATGATCGCAGCTAAATAAAAAGAAAACATACGTCCATAAACGCAATCTCAATGAAAGGTTCTATTTTCATACGAAAGCTCACCGGATAATAAAGAGGATCAAGCGAAATAGCACATCCAGACTTTATTTTACTCATTCATAAAAAAATGTCAACATTGTGGAGTTGTAACACCTAACAATATACAATATATTAACTTTTACAGGACCTTTTAGGCATGTATTACTCCACGAGAGCCTCTTGACTTCCGCGATGCGTGAATAATCCAACCTTAAAAAAATACAAATGAAGCACTTTTTAACGATTTATGGTCACCGTGTACCACCTGAAAGTGGTTCAAGGTCGGTTAGAACAAGTGAAGGTATCGCACTGTTGACATTAATCATTTCAAGTGCGCTTCATAGTTTTAGAATTACGGTAGCCAAATAACAACACCAACACGTCACGTCACGTTACCATGACAACAAAGAGTTTGGCGACGCATCAAATATTACCCGGGTCGTTTGAATCTGACGTTGGGGAGTGCTCTGTATATTACTGGGTGACTCAGGTAGGCTAAAACCGACGTTTTTGTCCCCCCTATACCGTCACCCTAGTGACGCCCGGGGGCATTGCATGGCGTCGGACGATATGACGCCTCGGATGTCAGGACGTGTTGGATAAACCCAGGCGGTTGACATGCGTTTCAGTGTTCTTATTGGCTCCTATTGTGGTGGCAGGAGTTTGTGACCACAAGCTTCATGGGATGAGCAGGTGTCTTTATTGAAGAGATGAGCAGTCTCAAGTAACAGATCAATCTTTTATTAAGCAATGCAATAGAAACATCATCAATATCTAGGATTCAAGACATTTTATAGATCTTGCAAGGAGGGCACTTCTTACCAGAAGTTACATGATTTCTCGGTAATCACCCAAATTCCCACCAGATTGAGTACATTAAAGCACTTCTAAACACATTGATTTTATGACTAGTATGACCAAATTCAGATTCACTACCCAGGCATCCCACCTGTCATGGATTAAACAACTACAGTATATAAGTTACATAAACAAAATTATATATACTCTAGATCTAGAGGAATAGACACAAATAAATATGTTCCTTTTTGAAAATGGCTTTGACAAAAAATCTGCAACCAAGTTAATTTCTTCTCTTTCATTCACTGTGGGTTGTAAATCAACACAAGTTCCCTGTATTAGCTAGCACACTCTCTGATTAACGAATCAAAGAAGTGGAATACTATGACTTCACCGTATGCCTGCTGGAAGGCCCTGGCGTCGTCAACAACTTCATTAGGTAATGCGTGAGTCTAATCGACAACTATGTTTTATTTCAGTCCCGAACTAACAACAAATGATGGCTGAGCTCTGATTGGATAAATACTGTTATATAAATATTCATGTTTGGAAGTAGTGTGACCAGGGGGAAACTTATGAAAGAAGGCGACCATTTGGAATTATTTATTAAGTAAATATTCATGGGAAAAATAAGTATGCACTTATATATCTTATATTTAATTTTTGTTAAAATAAGTCTATCATTTGGTTCTTTCTTAGGCCAGCAGAGAAGGTGTTGCAGGTCCATCACTGGCTGTACATATTTACTTCAAAACAAAGCCAACTAAGAGTTCACCTGATGATGGAAACCATCAATTTTTGCTAATTGAGAAACTTTATGAAACAAGATATATTAAAATTAAAAAAACAACATTGTTGTTATCGTTGTTGTGATTGAATGTATACATATATTGAACCATAGCCGTGAAATTCTTCTGTTTGTATTCTAAGTGAATACTTCAAAATTGATCAAGCAGAAAAACAGATCACTTAACAAAAACATCTACATTCATACAGAGAAGAAAAATCTTACTTAAATGTTTTGCTGTTATCACGTGTATTAGGTGTTTGTTGAAGGGTTCACTAAAATGTTTTTTGGCTCCACGGTTGTGGGTTTTCAGGCCCCCAATTTATACTATTGGTAAAGAGAGAAAACAAATTATTAAAAAAACGAAGATCCTCATAGAAGAGTACATATTAATAATACATGCTATACACTTGTTGATTATAAGTGTTAATATATATTTAAGTCGCCCTAAAAAATATTAATATGTCAACATTGCTAACTTTAGTATAATTTCTGCTTCATGAATTCCACTTAGCTTCTTGCTAAGTTAAATTATCACATAGGAACAAAGTCATTTTCACTACATAACACAGTCACTATTGTGAGACTTTATTTGTCATACTTAAAAGAATCAGCCTTTAATGCCTTTCATTTCTACACAGTTAGATTATAACTATAGCTACATCCGGCATTATCTGGTACACAACCTTAAAGAAACCTGACAATTCTGAGAAGCAAGAATGAATCTACTGCTGTACTTTCTGCCCCTGCTGTCGGCCCTGGCCTCAGTACTGGACCCTGTCCCTCGCAGATCTGTGCCTTATTACAGTAAGTAACACTTAAGACTTTGTTCTTGGTACAATAGTCCATGAGTTCATTCATCATTAATGATACATTAGTCCAGTAGTTTATTCATCATTAATGATACATTAGTCCAGTAGTTTATTCATCATTAATGATACATTAGTCCAGTAGTTTATTCATCATTAATGATACATTAGTCCAGTAGTTTATTCATCATTAATGATACGTTAGTCCAGTAGTTTCTTCTATGTTAGTCTTTGTATTCTATGTTAGTCCTTGTATCCTTTGTCTTTGTTATTTTCTTTGATCTATGTTCTTTATCTTTAGACTTAAGATTGTATGAACTTGTTCTTTCTCTTAATTTCTCTTTGTTCCTGTTCTTATTTTATTTTGATTTATTTTAATGAAAAATTGCTATATTTTCTGTGGCTAATTGGAAAAAAACAATTTCCCGAAGGAGACCTGTTGAAGACCTTTGTTGAAGGATCAATAAAGTTCTACCTACCTACCCAGTTTATTCTTCATTAATGATACATTATTCCAGTAGTTTATTCATCATTTATCTTCTACCAAGGTGACAATAATAACACGTTTCAAGAGAAGGGAGTGTTGGACTACTCCACCATGCTGCTGAGGGAGGACCTGGGCCTGCTGATGGTGGGTGCCAGTGGAATGGTGTACGCCCTCGACCTCAATGACATCACAAAGAAAAATGACTCAGTAAGAAAACTACTATACTTTGTTCATTCTGCCTCTGTGCTCTTTAACATTTCACGTGATGTAATCTTTCAGGTGAAATGGGACGTGACACCAAAACAGGCTTTGATGTGTGAAAATAAAGCAATTGATGCAGCTGTAAGTTAAGATGTGTGTTTTCATATGTGTAATCCAGAACTTAATCTTTGGGTGATTTTATGAACCAACAGACTGAATGCAGGAACCAAATCAAAACCCTGCTGAAAAAACAGGACGGCCGGATGTTAGTGTGTGGAACCAATGCTTTAAAACCACAGAGTGATTACATGGTGAGAACTGTATGTTTATATAATGATGTGTTCATGAAAGATGTTTTTGCAAAACAACAAAACATTTTCATCATCATTTATCAAATAGTCATTTTATGTGAACATTTTTGAGGACTCATATTAGATTACCTTTATTGATGTGTTTGCAGTCATACATGGATGGAAACTTGACTCTCGAGGGAAATAATGAAGTATCAGTTTGTCCACTTGATCCTTCTGAGAGCTCTGCCTCCCTCATGATCGGTCAGATTTATAATGTTAAAGTATGTGATGAATCTTTTTCTGCACTAAAACATTTTTTTTATTTAAAGGAGACGATGTGTACTCAGCTGTTGGAGAGGTTTTCTCAAAAGGATCTGCAATCAAAACATCCCAGACAAGCTTCTTTGGTAAATGAGATCAAACATCAGTGTTTCAGATCTTCATCACATTCATCTATCCATGACAGATCCGACATTTGTTTCAATGGAGATGATGCCTGAGAGTGAAAACAGTGACACTGGAGATGATGACAAGATCTACTTGTTCTTCAGTGAGAAAGCTGTGGAGTATGACTATAAAACTATGCATGTTAGCCGAGTAGCTCGAGTCTGCAAGGTGAAAACAAAAAAAATTGGATGTCTTTATTAATAGATCTTTATGTTGTTTCTTCCTTGTGTTTACATTAAAGTAATGTTGGTGTTTTTTAGGGAGACCATGGAGGTCGTTTTGATCTTCTGAACAAGTGGACATCATTTGTTAAAGCCAGACTAGAATGTCCAGTTCCAGGTTGCAAAGGAACTTCCATGATCCAGGACACATTCCGCTGGTGTGACCCCCAACAAGACTGGAAGTCATGTTTGTTCTTTGCTGTCTTCACATCACAGACGTGTGTATCTTTCATCCAAGTTTTAATACTGTTGCTTCTCAAAGTTTATCCATCGTTACACATTCTTTCTATGCAGTTGCTCAGCAGTGTGTGTCTACAGTGTGACAGACATCAGCAGAGTGTTTTCAGAAGGAACATTCATGATAAGGTATTCTGATGGATGGATGCCCAACAAAGATCCATTACCAGTTCCTCGACCTGGCTCAGTAGGTTTGCTATGTTAAAATTTGTTTGAAATATATTCCATACATCTTATGAAATCCTGCTTCTGCTCATCTTCTTGCAGTGCATAGATAATGCAGCACGGAAGGCTGGAATCAATGATAGTAGAAGACCCCATATATTCATAGTTGAAGGTAGAGTTGATCTTCCCATAATAATTAAGGAGGCCATTGAGCCACTGGGAGGAAAAGCGTTGATGTTGAAAGGAGGAGGAGAATTCAGAAACATCATCATTGACCAGGTTCAGACCACAGATGGAGACAAACATCATGTGATGTTCATCGGCACAAGTGTGTATTTGTCATTGTCTCTTGATTAGAAAAAAATAATGTGCAAATATAAAACAAATAATGAAAATCTGTTCAAATATGGTAATAAGTATTTAATTAATGTCAAACATAAAAACAACTGTTTGTTTTCTGACATGAAAGATAAAGGAACCATCCTGAAAGCTGTGAACTATGGTGGTGAGATTTTCATCATAGAGGAAGTTCAAGTCTTTAAGACCTCAGAGCCCATCAAGATTCTCAAGTTCTCCAATGTCACGGTAATTTTATGACAAAGTGTTGAGCATCATGTTGAATTGAATCCCTGACATGAGTCTTTTTTTCTGATGTGCAGCGTCAGATCTACGCAGGCTCAGACTCTGGAGTAGTACAGGTGTCCCTATCCTCCTGTGGAAGATCTTTGTCTTGCATGGACTGTGTTCTTGCCAGAGACCCTTACTGTGGCTGGGACCACGCTGTTGGCAAATGTTCAGCTCTTTCTGATTCACAGGGGTGAGTATCTGTTCTAAAATATGAGGTGCAGTGTTCAGGGTGGATCACAGTACACATCATGGTTATTTTGAGATAAAAACATATTAAAACATAATTATATTTTTCTTCAGAGAACTGCTCCAGAGTGTGAAAGAAGGCAATGCTTCTCTGTGTCCAAAGACTGGTGAGTGAATCACACCCCTGACAAAAGTCGCCTCCAACATAGTGAATATAAGAACAGCTAAAATGTTGACCTGTGTCTTTCATAGAACCTCAAACTGAGAATAAA
Source organism: Callionymus lyra (assembly GCF_982586985.1). Lineage (NCBI taxonomy): Eukaryota > Metazoa > Chordata > Actinopteri > Syngnathiformes > Callionymidae > Callionymus > Callionymus lyra. The sequence continues at coordinate 10,770,831 of NC_141833.1, forward strand.
TCTCTTACTGCTCCTGGAAATTTAAAGCTTCTATGCTCTCTGGAATCAAAGCTGGCAACGATGAGGTGGGAGAAAGATAACTCCCCACTGATCTCTTCACCTCATCGTCTGGAGCAACAAGATGGACTGCTCATCCTGAAGGTCTCAAAGTCTGACACTGGTCACTACCGCTGTCTGTCTGTGATGAGCTCCAAAGATGCTGAATACAAAACCACAGTTGCCCAGTACAATGTCACCATTGAAGAAAAGACAGAAGAGACCCAACCTCAACAATACGATTACGCTCTCCTGTCTCTGCAGATTGGGTTGCTGCTGGCGGTTTGTTCTGTCTGTGGACTCCTGTTTTGGAACTTTTACAATGGCCACATTGCTTTAGCCCACGTAGGCTCTTGGCTGAGGGATCAAGTTTGCACCAACAGCAAGGAGCAAGTGATTAACAACCAAGAAAATGGAGATAACGTTTCTACTCATGTGTAAAGATCCTGAGCAGACCTCGACCATGCATTGTCGGTTTTAGGCACGGGTGAACCTGGTAGTGTGTGGGGTGACATTTAGATTAATAACATTAATCTGTCAAACTGAGCCTGAGAAACCTGGGAGTTGTTTGATAAAGACATGTCTCTTATTCAACACTGCAGAAAACTGATCAGAAACTGTTTCCTTCAACTGAGAAAAATCTCTAAACTTAGTAAAATGTTGTCGGAACATGATCTGGATCTTGTAATCCAGGCGTTTGTTCCTTCTCGTCTGGACTATTGTAACAGTTTGTTTTCATGTCTTACAAGAAGGAGCTGTCTCGCCTGCAGTTAATACAAAACTCTGCAGCGAGAATTCTAACCCGCTCAAGTAGAAGAACTCACATTTCTCCGATCCTTAAAACTCTCCACTGGCTTCCAGTTTCTTTTAGGATCAACTTTAAAATTCTGGTTCTTACTTTCAGAGCTATTGATGGTCAGGCTCCTCCTCACATCACTGATCTGATCCAGCCTTACACCCCAGCTCAGGCTCTGAAGTCTGTGGATCAGAATCTACTTATGGTTCCTCGCACACGGTTCAGGACCAGAGGAGAGAAATCTTTTCAGGCTGTTGCTCCTAAGCTTTGGAACAATCTTCCTCTCTCTTTGCGCTTGATGGAGTCTACTGACTCCTTTAAGAAACATCTTAAGATGTTTCTATTTGTTCAGGCTTTTCCTTGATTTTCTGGAACTCCTGTTGTGTTATCAGTTTTATCTTGACCTTTAAAATATATACTTTATTGAATGTTGTTTTGATTGTTTAAGCGCTTTGTGACCCTGGTCTAGAAAAGCGCTATACAAATAAGAATTACGTACTTACTTACTTACTTGCTATTATTCAAGGTCTAAGTGTATGTGGTGGAGCTGGTTGAAGGTTGGTTGGTGTTGTCAAAGGGTGACTTTGCTGGTCAGTAATTTAATGTAGCACCAGCAAGAGAGACACAGGCTCAGTTAGAGTTCTTAAACAACTATTTTCAAAAAATAAATAATTACATTAAACTCTACACTTGTATAGAGTATCACATTTAAAAAAGCAAAAATACTATTAACACCGTCGATCTTATGGCTGCAACAAAAAAAAAAAACATTTTGATGTTTTATTTCTTCTACTGATATGATTATACCTTTGTAGATATTTAAGTGACTAAGATTGTTTTAATTACCATTTCAATACATTTATGGTGTTTGATGTGATGTTATTTTGATTTGATGTGTATAAAGATCCAATAAAATGTAAAACAAAAAAAAACATGACAGAATTTGTATTAATTTATTAAAACATAATTTTTGAATGTGTACAGGATACTACTCCACTTTAACAGAATTGAAGAATAACATATTTCGAAAAATGTATTTGTTGTTCAATATAATATGTGATTTATTATGTGAAATTATGTCAGATAATAAAAATAAAAATATGCAGAACGACAGTTTGTCAGTGTTGTTCTCTATGTTAATATACAAAAGGAAGTTGCATTAATGTTGTTCAGGGTGACGGTATAGAGGGGGACAAAAACGTTGGTTTTAGCCGTCCTGAGTCACCCAATAATATACAGAGAACTCCCCAACGTCGGATTCAGACGGCCCGGGTAACATTTGACGTGTCGCCCAACTCTTCGTTGCCACGGTAACGTGACGTGACGTGTCGGTGTTGTCATTTGGCTACTGTAAATCTAAAACTATGAAGCACACTTGAAATGTTTAATGTCGACAGTGTGATTCTACCCCCGATTAAGCTTACCGACCTCGAACCAATTTGAGGTGGCACACGCGTCCAAAAATCGGTAAAAAATGCAGCTGCTGGCACTGCGTTTCTCTGCGGTGCGGCCGGAGGAGCGACCCATCATCCCCCGGGATATTATGAAGAGGAGACAGGGATGCCGCGCCGGAGTTAAACGCCGGGAGCTGAGGAGAGCTTATCGACCGGCGCTCCCGTCCGTCGTCATGGGCAACGTGAGATCTCTTCCAAACAAGATGGACGAACTCGCGGCGGCGACCAGGTTCGACCCGCAATATCGACGGTGCAGCATGCTGATGCTTACGGAGACGTGGCTGAACCAGAACCACACGGACGCGATTGCTGCGCTGGATGGATTCTGTTTATTGCGCGCGGACCGGACGGAGATGAGCGGGAAGAGAAAGGGCGGAGGACTGGCGGTGTTCGTTAATGAGAAGTGGTGCCTTCCCAGGCACGTCACTCTAAAGGATCAACACTGCTCTCCTGACATTTAACTTTTGGCGCTGAGTCTGAGACCCTTCTACTTGCCACGGGAGTTTTCACATGTTGTCGCGGTGCTTGTGTACATCCCACCGTCGGCGAGCGCGGAGGCAGCATGTGACGTCATCACTGGAGTGGTGAACGGGTTACAGACTCAGAGCCCTCATGCCCTCTTTATCATCTCCGGTGATTTTAATCACGCATCTCTTTCTTCCTGTCTGCCCAAATTCAAGCAGTACGTCACTTGTGCCACCAGGGACAATAACACACTCGACCTTTTTTATGCGAACACTAAAGACGCTTATTTATCATCCCCCCTTCCTCCTTTGGGACGAGCTGACCACTGTCTGGTCCATCTCCTACCTGTTTAAAAGCCACTTGTGAGCAGGCAACCAGCAGTGACTCGCTCGGTCAAGAAGTGGTCTGATGAAGCTGAGGAAGCTCTGAAGGTCTGCTTTGAGACCACGGACTGGAGCATTTTCAGTGAGTCCCACAAGGAGGATAATGACAGTCTAACTACATGTGTCACGGACTACATCCACTTCTGTGTGGAGAGCATTGTACCAACCAAAACTGTACGATGCTTCTCCAACAACAAACCCTGGATTAATCCTGATATAAAGGCTCTCTTAAAGGAGAAGATGAGAGTCTTTAGGTCAGGAAACAAAGAGGATCTAATGGCAGTCCAGAAGGAGCTGAGAAGAAAGATCAGGGAGGGAAAGGAGAGGTACAGGAGGAAAATGGAAGAGAGTCTGGCCAATAACAGACTCACCAAGATGGCGCCGCACGAGCAGCAGCTGGTTACAACAGCTCCCTCTTTCTTCTTACTTTTTATTACACTTTTTCCATTTTTTTGGCGTCTTTTTAATTTTTTCTTTAGAGTGGTCGGATCTTGTTGCCGTTGTGCACAAAACGAGACCACTTTTACAACTTTTGCATACGGTTTTCTGCTATTTTCGTCACTTTTGGGAACTCCGTCGGCAGACACGCTCAGCGGGTCTATTGTTTACACAAGGGATCAGCTGTTGGGGTTGCGCAACACCGCTCTCTCTCTCAGCGCGGAATGGACGATTCCCGTGGAAATCAAGAGAAAAAGACGCGGATGCAGAGCAGGTCGGATGAAACAAGAGAAGAAACGTAGGTTCCGTCCCTTTATTCCATCGATCATCATGGGAAATGTACGTTCGATCGTGAATAAAACGGACGAGCTTGCTGCACTGACCCGGCATCAGAGAGATTTCCGGGAGAGCAGCCTTCTATGTTTCACGGAGACCTGGCTGACGGAGAAGATCCCAGACTCTGTTGTTTCCCTGGAGGGGTTCAAGATGGTTTGTGCGGACCGGGACATGGATGGAAAGAGGAGAGGAGGAGGAGTGGCGGTGTTTATTAATGAGAGATGGAGCGATCCCGCGCATGTCTCCATTAAAGAACAAGTGTGCACTAAGGACATAGAGTTTGTTGCGGTGGGCATCCGCCCGTATTACATCCCGAGGGAGTTCTCACATGTGATTGTGTTCACTGTTTACATTCCTCCCTCTGCGGACGCAGCCGCAGCGAGCGAGAGGCTGAGCGCCTCAGTGTCGGACCTGCAGCTCAAACACCCGAACTCTCTCCTGCTCATAAACGGGGATTTCAACCATGCCTCACTCTCCTCCATTCTTCCCACCTTCACACAATACGTGAAGTGCCACACCCGGGAGGACAAGACTCTGGACCTTTTGTATGCAAATGTAAAAGGTGCCTACACCTCCACCGCCCTGCCCCCCCTCGGCCGCTCTGATCACAACCTGATACGTCTGCGACCTGAATACACTCCCATGGTGAGGAGACAGCCTGCACAGAAAAGAACTGTTAAGATGTGGAATGATGAAGCCAAGGAGAGGCTGAGAGACTGCTTTGAGTCTACAGACTGGAGCGTGTTCTCTCATGGTGATGACATCGACACCTTCAATGACCATTCCACGGATTACATAAAGTTCTGTGAGGACAACGTCACGCCGACCCGCAAGGTGCGATGCTTTGCCAACACCAAGCCATGGGTGACCCCTCAACTTCAAGTTCTGCTGAACAAGAAGAAGAGGGTGTTTGCTTCAGGGAGCAGAGAGGAGCTTAAAGAGGTCCAGCGAGAGCTCAAGAAGGCGATCAGGAAGGCCAAGGAGGAATACAAGAGGAAACTGGAGGAGCAACTGGCGCAGGGAAACACAAGGGATGTGTGGAAAGGCCTGAAGAACATCTCAGGTCATGGCCAGAGTGGAGCCAGAGCCACAGCAGGGGGAGACCAAAGATGGGCCACTGAACTTAACCAGTATTTCAACCGGTTTGATCAGGGCCCCCCTCCCCCCTCCATCTCTGCCCCCCACTCTTCACAAAGCTGTTTTTCCCCTGCTTCAGCCCCCTCCCCCCAACTGTTCTCACCTCCAAGCCACCTTTCTCCCCCACAACACGCCCTACTTCAGCTGCCCAACCCCCCACAGCCACCTCTCTCTGTTACATCGGAACAGGTGAGGAGAGAATTAAGGCGACTGAAGATCAGGAAAGCTGCTGGACCAGATGGACTCAGCCCCAGACTGCTCAGGGACTGTGCTGATCAACTTTGTAAGTTGGTCACACACATCTCCAACCTGAGCCTCAAACTGGAGAAGGTCCCGGTCCAGTGGAAGACCTCCTGTGTGGTTCCGGTTCCCAAGGCGGTGCACGCGAAGGAACCAAGCCACTTCAGACCAGTCGCCCTGACCTCCCATCTGATGAAGACCTTGGAGAGGCTGGTACTCCGCGAGCTACGCACGACGGTGAGCTCTGCGTTGGATCCGCTGCAGTTCGCCTACAGGCCAAAGATGGGGGTGGACGACGCCGTCATCTACCTGCAGCACCGGGCACTGACTCATCTGGAAGCCGCCGGTAGCACTGTGAGAGTCATGTTTTTTGACTTCTCAAGTGCTTTCAACACCATCCAGCCGGCGCTGCTAAGGAAGAAGATGGAGGACGCAGGAGTTGGGACACAGCTGGCAGCATGGACGATGGACTACCTCACCAACAGGCCGCAGTATGTGAGGCTGCAGGACTGCAGTTCTGAGGTGACCATCTGCAGCACCGGGGTGCCTCAAGGGACAGTGCTGTCACCTTTCCTTTTTTCCCTCTACACGGCGGACTTTACCTATGACTCCAGCAGCTGTCACCTCCAGAAGTTTTCTGACGACTCGGCCATTGTGGGCTGCGTGTCTGGGGGGGGCGAGCTGGAGTACAGGTCAGTCATCAAGGACTTTGTTGACTGGTGTGAGAGCAACTACCTTTGCTTAAACACCGGTAAGACAAGGGAGATGGTGATTGACTTCAGGAAAAAGTCCCCACCACATCAACCTGTGAGCATCCAGGGCTCGGACATTGAGCTAGTGGACAGCTTCAAATACCTGGGTGTTCACCTCAACAATAAACTGAACTGGTCCACACACATCAACGCCGTGTACAAGAAGGGCCGAAGTCGCCTCCACCTCCTGGGGAGACTGAGGTCCTTCGGAGTGTGCAGACCACTTTTAAGGACCTTTTATGACTCCGTGGTAGCCTCTGCTATCCACTACGCTGTGGTCTGCTGGGGAGCAGGCAGCACGGACCGGGACAGGAAGAGACTGAACAGGCTGGTCACGAGGGCCGGATCTGTCCTGGGCCGCTCGCTGGACTCGGTGGAGGAGGTGGGAGAGAGGAGGACACTCTCCAGACTATCCTCCATCAGGGACAACGCTCTTCACCCACTGCACCTGACCGTGGAGGAGCTGGCCAGCTCCTTCAGTGGCAGGCTCAGGCACCCCCAGTGTAGGACGGAGCGTTATAGAAGGTCCTTCATCCCAACCGGTGTCAGGATATTTAACTCTCTACTTTAAATATCCTGATGCTAATCCGTAGTGTGTTTTTCTTCTCGTGTGTTTTATTTTATTTTTTTGTTTTTATTTTTATTTTATTTTATTTTATTTTATTCTATTGTATTTTGTTAATAGTGTTAAATTTCTAATTTTGTAAATAATTTGTATATTTTTAAGATCGTTTTTATTTTATTTTGTATTATCTCTTTTATTTTTATTTTTTTCCTTGCACTTTATTTTTTTAAACTGCGCTGTTGTAAAAGTGTGTTTCCCCTCTGGGGATGAATAAAGCTTTTCTATTCTATTCTATTCAAGTGGTAGCGGCGGGCGATCAGAATTGGGCTGACAACTTAAACGGTTATTTTTCAAGGTTTGAGGTGTCGGCTCCCCCCCGTCTTCTACACCATTCACACCTCTACTTTTACCTTCTCCTCCCCCCCGAGCTTGTATTGTTTCAGCCCCCCCGCTGACTCCACAGGGGACAATGCCCCCCCACCCCAGCCTGTCCCTCACACCTCTCCAGGTGAGAAATCAGCTCAGGAGAACCAGGACAACAAAGGCCCCTGGACCAGACGGCATCGGTGGCAAAGTACTCAAGACGTGCTCTGACCAGCTATGTGAAATTGTTGGACTTCTGTTCAACATGAGCTTGACCCTGGGAAGAGTTCCACTACTGTGGAAGACGTCCTGTGTGGTACCGGTGCCGAAGACTCAGCACCCTAAGGATCCCAGCTGCTACAGACCTGTGGCCTTGACATCCCACCTTATGAAGGCTCTGGAGCGGCTGGTCCTTAGTTACCTGAGTCCTCTGGTGCGCTCCTCCATGGATCCGTTGCAGTTTGCCTACCAACCTGACATCGGTGTGGAGGACGCCATCATCTTCCTTCTCCACTGAGCACTTTCTCACCTGGAGTCGCCTGGAAGCACTGTGAGGATACTTTTCCTGGATCTAAGCAGTGCTTTCAATACCATCAGGTCGAACATCCTGAGGGACAAGCTGGAGCTGTCTGGAGCGGACACTCACCTCACGGACTGGATTGTGGACTACCTCACCAACCGTCCACAGTTCGTGAGGACCCGGGATGGTGTTTCAAAGACTGTACTGTGCAGTGTAGGGGTCCCCCAGGGAACAGTGTTGGCACCGTTCCTTTTTTCACTGTACACTGCAGACTTCCAACACCTGTCTCCCACCAGTCACCTGCAACAGTTCTCGGACGACTCCGCCATCGTCGGCCTCATTAAGGACGGGAATGATGGGTCGTACCGGGGACTTGTCCAGGACTTTGTTGACTGGTGCCTGGAAAACCACCTCCAGATCAACTCCAGCAAAACTAAGGAGTTGATTGTGGATTTCTGGCGGTGTCCCTCCATCTCCCCCTCACCACTGAACATCCAGGGACAGGACATTGAGATTGTCACGTCTTACAAGTTCCTGGGTGTTCACCTCAACAACCGCCTGGACTGGGTGGATAACACTGCTGCTCTTTATAAAAAAGGGCGGAGTAGACTCTACCTGCTCCGGAGGTTGAGGTCGTTTGGTGTCCGGGGGCCACTCCTGAAGTCATTCTATGACTCAGTAGTGGCCTCTGCCATCTTCAACGGTGTGGTCTGCTGGGGGAGCAGCATGACAGCAAAGGATAGGGCTAAACTGGACAGCCTTATTAAGAAGGCCGGTTACGTCTTAGGGCGCCCCCTGGATCCTGTGGAGGAAGTGACTGGGAGGAGGATACGGAGCAAGTTGGCCTCCATGAGGAAGAACTTGTCTCACCCTCTCCAGCACACACTGAGGGCATTGAGGAGCTCCATCAGTGATAGGATGCTCCATCCCCGGTGTGTGAGGGAGAGGTACCGCAGGTCCTTCCTCCCTGCTGCCATCAGACTCCACAATAAGAACACACAAAGATAATTATTTAACTGCACCTTTCTTGTTATTCTTGTAAATATGATTGTGTATATAATATAGTGCAGATTTATTTTCTATTCTATTTAGATTTTTTCTTTTCTTTTTAATATTTTATTTCTGGGTGTTTTATTTTATTTTTTTTTTTTTTTTTTTGGTATATTGCTCTTGCTGTTGTTAAAACAAATTTCCCCTCGCGGGACAATAAAGGATTCTGATTCTGATTCTGATTGATTTGTATTGGACATATGTTTTCTTTATATTTAGCTGCTATTATGAGCGATCTATGTGAGGTTTGTCAACAGTAATCACGATCCTGCAGAGCTGACATCACACGCTAATAAACAGGAGTTTAGAAAAACACACATTGACAAAGTAATGATCCAGTTCCTAATAAATGTTCCTTGTTTATTTAACTTGAAGAAATCTGTATTTGACCTTAATTTTTTACACACCTCAGACGTAGAATCTGTTCAAAACATGCGTACATCTGATTTCTATTAGGTCACATCATTACTGTATCCCTCCGCCGTGCACGGAATGTAGACCCGTCACACCACAGGAATCAAATGGGATATTGTGCTTGTTTGTTTAAAAGTGCCATGGAATACAATTGTAGATGCAAGTAAAGATTCTGTCCATTTCTGATATTTATTAACAGAAACTGACTGATATTTATATCATGATTCATAATAATATCCATCAGTGTTACAGTAAGATATCCTCACACATTACACGTATAGAAATCATTTTTATCATGTCAAACACGACCATGTAAGGAATACCCGAAAGCATTTCTATGAAAAATGAGCATATATGATACTGTATTGCCTAAAATACACTATAGATTAGATAAGATTGACTTCATTATATTTTTATTTATCTTAATATTTGCCTGTTGTTTCATGAATCTATCTTGTTTTTGTGTGTGTTGCAGGTGGTTTGCTGCTGGTTATTGATCAATGAAGGCAGAAAGACACATAGATTAAGACAGAAATGTCCTACCCATAATATGGCCCTACACAAAACTTAAGTCAAACAAAGCAGCAAAAAATCGATTTTAAATTGAAAAATATATTTTTTGATGGAAGTAATTCTTTTTGGATTGAATAATTGTCAAGGTGCTGAAGGAAACCCAGGCGCAGAAAGTGTCTGATTGTCAAACTTGACAGATTTATTAGCAGCAGGCAGAGGGATCGTCACAGGTAGTCCAGGAAATATATATCCGACAGGTACGATATTCAGAAAAACAGGTCAAGGGCACAGGCAGGCAGAAAAATGAGAAAATGTACCAGGCAGGAGAGAGAAAAACCCAGAACAAAAAAACAAAACACAGAATGAGGCAATACAGAGACAACAAAAATACACGTGAAAAGTCTTAGCTCTGGGTCTTGGGTGATGGAATGTTTTTTTAGTCTGAGCATTGTACTCCTGTCGAGAATGTTCCGAGTGGGCTCCCAGGAACGCTCCTCAGGCCCGTAACCCTGCCAATCCACCAGGTACTGGTAGCCCCGACCAACCCGCTGAGAGTTGAGGATCTTCCGTACCTTGAACACCTTCTCACCCTCAACCACCCTAGGAGGGGGAGGAGGTTTAGAGGCCGGAACCAGCGGGGACACTCTAGCGGGTTTAACCTTCGAAACGTGGAAAGTGGGGTGAATGCGCATCTCCTTAGGAAGGCGTAGGCGGACCGCGACAGGGTTCACCACCTTGGTGATGGCATAGGGTCCCATGAAATGGGGAGCGAGCTTATGTGAAGGTAAGTGGAGACTGATGTCTTTGGTGCTGAGCCCCACTCGGTCCGCCACCTTGTAGGCGGGAGCGTCTGAGGCCGCCAAACTCAAAAGTTTCTTTCTTGCCTTAATCCAGGTCAACTTGCACCGCTGGACTAGAGCCGATGCCGACGGGACTTGGACCTCCTCCTCGAGATCAGGAAAGAGAGGAGGTTGTAGGCACACTCGAACGGACTCATTCCCGTGCAGGAGCATGTGAGCGAGTTGTGTGCGTACTCGACCCACGGAAGAGCCTTGACCCAGGTGGTGGGAGCGCCGTAGACCAGGCAGCGGAGAGAGGTCTCTAGGTCCTGGTTGACCCTCTCTGTTTGGCCATTGGCCTGAGGTGATACCCTGAAGTGAGGCTGGGCCGGGCCCGATGAGTCGGCAGAACTCTGTCCAAAAGCGGGAGGTGAACTGGGGCCCCCGGTCCAAGACAATGTCCCGGGGCAGGCCGTGGAGACGGAACACATGGGCTAGGACCGCCTCGGCCATGTCTCGTGGTCCGGTAGCTTGGGCAGCGGGACAAAGTGGGCCATCTTGGAGAACCTGTCGACGACAGTCATGCCCTCTGAGGCCGGCAGTCCGGTGACGAAGTCCATAGATATATGGGACCATGGACGATCAGGCACTGGCAGCCGAAGCAGCTTCCCAGACGAGGGAGCGGATGAGGTCTTGCTGGTTGTACACACCGGACAGGCCGACTCCGCGACGTCCCTCGCAAGCCCAGGCCACAAGAACCGCCGCCACACCAGAGTTAGGGACCGTTGCCGTCCTGGGTGACAGGACCACTTGGACGCATGGCACCAGTGGAGGACCTGCTTGCGGAGGTTTTCCGGCACAAAGAGACGGTTAGAAGGACCAGAAGTCGGAGGAGGAGTCCGGCGGTTGGCTCTCCGGACTCGCTCCTCGACCTCCCAAACCAGCGACCCCACGACCAGCCCCGGCTTCAGGATCGGGGCTGTGTCAGAGTCAGTGGGGTCAAAAATTCGCGAAAGGGCATCTGCTTTACAGTTCTTGCTCCCAGGTCTACCAAAGTTACCATGAAGTTGAATCTGGCGAAGAATAATGACCACTGGGTGTGCCGTGGGTTCAGCCGGCATGCAGTTCTCAGATATTCTAGGTTGTGGTGGTCGGTCCAAACCACAAACGGGTTATCCGCCCCCTCCAGCCAGTGGCGGAACCCCCTTGATGGCGAGGAGCTCTCGATCCCCCACATCATAGTTCCGTTCCGCGGTAGTGAGCTTGCGGTAAAGAAGGCACAGGGGTGAATCTTGCCATCTGCAGAGCATCTCTGGGACAGGACCGTGCTAGAAGCGTCGACCTCGACCAGGAACTGGAGACGGGAATCAGGTTGCCGGAGGATGGGGGCCGGCCAGTCGGAGACCGCCTGTACCTTGGCGGGATCCATAGAGATTCTACGAGGGCTAATGATATAACCGAGGAATGAGACGGTCTGGACATGAAACTCCCACTTCTCTGCCTTGACGAACAGTTGATGCGCGAGAAGACGGCTAAGGACTGAGTGTACATGCTGGCGGTGGGACCGTTCGTCCTTCCAAAAAATCAGGATATCGTCTAAATAAACGAAAACAAACTGCTTAAGGAACTCCCGTAATACGTCATTCACCAAGGCTTGAAAAACCACAGGGGCATTGGTTAAGCCGAACGACATGACTTTTCCATTCGTCGCCCTGGCGAATGCGAACGAGATGATAGGCGTTGCGCAAGTCTAATTTGGTGAACACAGTGGCCCCTTTAAGAGTCTCGAACACAGATGACATAAGCAGGAGGGAATAGCGGTTCTTAATAGTGATGTTATTAAGCGAGCGGTAATCAATACATGGTCTGAGGGACCTGTCCTACTTGCCTACAAAGAAAAAACCCACGCCAGCCGGGGAAGAAGAGGGACGAATGATGCCTGTCGCCAATGACTCCTTTATATAAGTGTTCATGGCCTCAGTCTCAGGGAGAGAGAGGGAGTACAAGCACCCTTGTTGTGGCTCAGCACCGGGTAATAGATCAATCGCGCAATCATAGAACCGATGAGGATGTAGACTTATGGCACAAGTCTTAGAAAAAACCTCCCTCAGGTCATGGTACTCACGCAGGACGCAGGAGATATCGGCGACTCGGTTAGGCGCACTGGAAGGAGAGGCGAGCCTACGGGCAGAACAGAGAGAGAGAGAGAGGTGAAACACTGCTGGTCACAACCCAACCCCCACCCGACCACCGAGAGAGGAGACCACTGGATCCGTGGCTGGTGTTGCTGGAGCCAGGGGAGACCCAAGATGAGGGGGTGCGGTGAGCAGGCCATGACGAGGAGCTGGATCTCTTTGACGTGGCCATCAGCGAAAGAGAGGCAGAGTGGTAGAGTGCGGCGCTCCACTCGGCTCAGGACGTGACCGTCGAGAGCTTGGACCGGGATGGGACGTGGCAGCCGCCGGAGAGGAATGTCGTGTCGACTCACCGGCGCCACTGAGACGAAGTTACCGTCCGCTCCTGAATCGATGAATGAACCAGTGGTGCCCGTACCGGCTCAGAGTCACAGAAATGGCGGGACGTGAGGGATGAGGAGATGGTGGTGCCGGACCCGTCCTGACCCTCCTCTCCTTTACTGGACATCTCCTGGCACGGTGTCCCTCGATGTCCTCAGACTGCACGTGGCAGACGGCGGTGCGGTGCATGGGCAGAGTGGAACCGCTGGATGGCAGAAATGGGTGCCCGACCCCGGGACTCCTCGGCGCGTTGACGAATCTCGATGCGGGTGACCAGCTCGATCATCTCATCCAGGGTCCCTGGCAGCGACAGCGGGATGAGGTGAACTCGGATCCGGGGAGTGAGGGCCTCGATGAAGACCTCAGCGAGCGTGGAGTCGGGCCAGTTGCTCTCCGCTGCCATGATGCGGAACTGGATGGCGAAGTCCGACACGTGCTGTGCCCCTTGGCGCAGGCGGAGGAGAGATCAAGCTGACTCTCGACCCAGAGGGCCACGCTGAAAAATGCGCTCCAGGACCGTGGTGAACTCCTCCAGCGAGGGCAGGCCCGGGGGGGCAGGAACTGGTTGGAGAGCACCTCCATCTGTTCACCCAGCGCTTGGATCTGTGCCACTTGATGGCCCAGTGTCTGCTGCTGGGAAACGTGCCAGGCGGCCATTGCCCCCATGCCGTACCTCAGCTTGGCGAGGGAAGAAGCATTACTCGTGACCTGCTCACGGTAAGTCACACTGGACTCGGGGGAGGAACTTTCTGCTGGGTTCATTGTTGGTCAGTTCGTTCTGTCAGGGTGCGGAAGGAAACCCAGGCGCAGAAAGTGTCTGATTGTCAACCTTGACAGATTTATTAGCAGCAGGCAGAGGGATCGTCACAGGTAGTCCAGGAAATATACATCCGAAGTCTGAAACGTGAAACACGAACTAGACGAACACGGGACAACAAGTGTGACGAACCAACAAAGACTGAGGGAGAGTGAGCAGAATAAGGTAAGGTAAGGTAAGGTAAGGTAAAACTTTAAAATTAAAAATTGTTTTTTTCCAGTAGCCAGCAATTTTTCATAAACAATAAAAAAAATAATACATAAAAAATATAAAATATGAATGGGGTGAGGATCTTGACCTATTTTGCGACTGGTTGATCCATGCCAGGTCAGAGGTAGAAAGTCACGCTCACACACGATGTTGAGCCATATTGCTAACCTGGGTTCATGGTGAACCTCAAGAGCACTCTGACTCCAGTCCAGCAGTTAGTTTACCAACAACAGAACCCAGAAAACCTTGACCATAAGCGTCAGCATGTCAGTGTGTCCTGCCACACAAATGTATTTATCATTATTACCAAACATGACTATTTTAATGACCAAAGTGTGTATGATGTAACTCTTAGATTCAAAATGATTATACTCTATACGTAACAGGGCCACGCAACAGGGAAGCAAGGAAGTTACTCTCCAGGTGACACGAGACATGAACGAACTTGAAAGAACCATCTGCCCCGGAAGAGACGACCCCCTGGACAGGAAACTTTCCCTTAAATATAGCGATGCTCTATAGTACTGGACCGTCTTTCCCGGAGCTATTGATCTGTAGAGCTGCCGGCAAAGAGCGTGGCCGATCGATCGTAAGTTTGTATCTTTGTTTGACCTGAAGCGGCGAATAAACGACCCGTACACTCTGCATTGACCTTTTTTCTCCATAAAGCAAAGTATTAAGACCCGGACGTGACGTTGTGTTGGAGCGAAGGAAACGGACTCCAGTTTTATCCGTTTTATAAGCATCTCACCTGCTGTGTTTGTTGGTCGATGCTATTCCAGAGAGGAATTGACCCCTTCCACCTCCGATGGTTAGTCCAGCACATGTCTGATATGCAGCACTCCATCCCAACTAGAAAAGAACATAGAATTGCATTTTAGATTATTTCAATGATGGGATGTGCTGTAGGTTTTTGTGTTCACTATGCTTACAAATATTACTTACTCACTTACTTCACATTTGAAATCATTTGGCAGGAACCACAGAGAGAAAGGTTTCATGTCAAGCAGGTCTGGAGTTCTGGGCAGTTCTTGGAGGTAACTTCCATGCAAAAACTAAACAAAAACATACTAGTGCTCCCTTTTGAATATAATAAATAAATAAATACAAGAAAGTATACTTGATCATGCACTCAGAGATAAGCTCTCCATGTTTCCTGCATCCATTGTTTTATGGTGTTTCCAATCTGGTTTACCTTTTTATGCTGGAATTTAAAGTACTTTTCATTATTATTTTATATATATTCTTTCATTTAAAGAGAACTACAACAGATCAAATCCCTCATCCAAAAGGGTTAAAATAAAATATACTTATATATTTAAATACGATAAATATGTTATCTATATTAATATGCAGAAGTGATGAATGAAAACAATATCTTGAATATCAATAAAATAAATCGCCTACCATGACCTACCAATATAGCAAACTTTTTATTGGAATATAAATATATTTTCGTCCTTTCAAAATATCAAACAAAATACGTTTGTGAGTTGCATTATAATTTAAAAAGCTATTCAGTGTTTTAGCGAACTAGCTCTCGTGCACAACGCACAACAGAAAGTTACATTACACGCAATGAAAACATTATTTTATAGAGTTGACTTAAAGCAATAATTATATCCGCTCTGCAGGAGCGCGAGCACAAAATGCTATAGATCTTTGTCAACAAGTGTGACGTCAACATCCGGAGGTTTGAAGGAAGTTTCGTATGTAGTGTGGCAGTTTGAAAACTTTTTAGCTGACGCTGAAACTACAAAACTGAACTCGGTCTTTATACAAGTACACATCTACAATTCTTTTCCATGGCGCTTTTAAACAAACAAGCACAATATCTCATTCTATTCCAGATTAAATGCACATTTTTCAAGTTAAATAAACAAGGATAATTGTTTAGGAACTGGATCATTACTTTGTCAATGTGTGTTTTACTAAACTCCCGTTTATTAGCGTGTGTGACGTCACCTCTGCAGGATCGCGATTACTGTTGACAAATGTTACGTAGATCGCTCATGATCGCAGCTAAATAAAAAGAAAACATACGTCCATAAACGCAATCTCAATGAAAGGTTCTATTTTCATACGAAAGCTCACCGGATAATAAAGAGGATCAAGCGAAATAGCACATCCAGACTTTATTTTACTCATTCATAAAAAAATGTCAACACTGTGGAGTTGTAACACCTAACAATATACAATATATTAACTTTTACAGGACCTTTTAAGCATGTATTACTCCACGAGAGCCTCTTGACTTCCGCGATGCGTGAATAATCCAACCTTAAAAAAATACAAATGAAGCACTTTTAAACGATTTATGGTCACCGTGTACCACCTGAAAGTGGTTCAAGGTCGGTTAGAACAAGTGAAGGTATCGCACTGTTGACATTAATCATTTCAAGTGCGCTTCATAGTTTTAGAATTACGGTAGCCAAATAACAACACCAACACGTCACGTCACGTTAACATGACAACAAAGAGTTTGGCGACGCATCAAATATTACCCGGGTCGTTTGAATCTGACGTTGGGGAGTGCTCTGTATATTACTGGGTGACTCAGGTAGGCTAAAACCGACGTTTTTGTCCCCCTATACCGTCACCCTAGTGACGCCCGGGGGCATTGCATGGCGTCGGACGATATGACGCCTCGGATGTGAGGACGTGTTGGATAAACCCAGGCGGTTGACACGCGTTTCAGTGTTCTTATTGGCTCCTATTGTGGTGGCAGGAGTTTGTGACCACAAGCTTCATGGGATGAGCAGGTGTCTTTATTGAAGAGATGAGCAGTCTCAAGTAACAGATCAATCTTTTATTAAGCAATGCAATAGAAACATCATCAATATCTAGGATTCAAGACATTTTATAGATCTTGCAAGGAGGGCACTTCTTACCAGAAGTTACATGATTTCTCGGTAATCACCCAAATTCCCACCAGATTGAGTACATTAAAGCACTTCTAAACACATTGATTTTATGACTAGTATGACCAAATTCAGATTCACTACCCTGGCATCCCACCTGTCATGGATTAAACAACTACAGTATATAAGTTACATAAACAAAATTATATATACTCTAGATCTAGAGGAATAGACACAAATAAATATGTTCCTTTTTGAAAATGGCTTTGACAAAAAATCTGCAACCAAGTTAATTTCTTCTCTTTCATTCACTGTGGGTTGTAAATCAACACAAGTTCCCTGTATTAGCTAGCACACTCTCTGATTAACGAATCAAAGAAGTGGAATACTATGACTTCACCGTATGCCTGCTGGAAGGCCCTGGCGTCGTCAACAACTTCATTAGGTAATGCGTGAGTCTAATCGACAACTATGTTTTATTTCAGTCCCGAACTAACAACAAATGATGGCTGAGCTCTGATTGGATAAATACTGTTATATAAATATTCATGTTTGGAAGTAGTGTGACCAGGGGGAAACTTATGAAAGAAGGCGACCATTTGGAATTATTTATTAAGTAAATATTCATGGGAAAAATAATTATGCACTTATATATCTTATATTTAATTTTTGTTAAAATAAGTCTATCATTTGGTTCTTTCTTAGGCCAGCAGAGAAGGTGTTGCAGGTCCATCACTGGCTGTACATATTTACTTCAAAACAAAGCCAACTAAGAGTTCACCTGATGATGGAAACCATCAATTTTTGCTAATTGAGAAACTTTATGAAACAAGATATATTAAAATTAAAAAAACAACATTGTTGTTATCGTTGTTGTGATTGAATGTATACATATATTGAACCATAGCCGTGAAATTCTTCTGTTTGTATTCAAAGTGAATACTTCAAAATTGATCAAGCAGAAAAACAGATCACTTAACAAAAACATCTACATTCATACAGAGAAGAAAAATCTTACTTAAATGTTTTGCTGTTATCACGTGTATTAGGTGTTTGTTGAAGGGTTCACTAAAATGTTTTTTACGGCCACATCTGGCTCCACGGTTGTGGGTTTTCAGGCCCCCAATTTATACTATTGGTAAAGAGAGAAAACAAATTATTAAAAAAACGAAGATCCTCATAGAAGAGTACATATTAATAATACATGCAATACACTTGTTGATTATAAGTGTTAATATATATTTAAGTCGCCCTAAAAAATATTAATATGTCAACATTGCTAACTTTAGTATAATTGCTGCTTCATGAATTCCACTTAGCTTCTTGCTAAGTTAAATTATCACATAGGAACAAAGTCATTTTCACTACATAACACAGTCACTATTGTGAGACTTTATTTGTCATACTTAAAAGAATCAGCCTTTAATGCCTTTCATTTCTACACAGTTAGATTATAACTATAGCTACATCCGGCATTATCTGGTACACAACCTTAAAGAAACCTGACAATTCTGAGAAGCAAGAATGAATCTACTGCTGTACTTTCTGCCCCTGCTGTCGGCCCTGGCCTCAGTACTGGACCCTGTCCCTCGCAGATCTGTGCCTTATTACAGTAAGTAACACTTAAGACTTTGTTCTTGGTACAATAGTCCATGAGTTCATTCATCATTAATGATACATTAGTCCAGTAGTTTATTCATCATTAATGATACATTAGTCCAGTAGTTTATTCATCATTAATGATACATTAGTCCAGTAGTTTATTCATCATTAATGATACATTAGTCCAGTAGTTTATTCATCATTAATGATACGTTAGTCCAGTAGTTTCTTCTATGTTAGTCTTTGTATTCTATGTTAGTCCTTGTATCCTTTGTCTTTGTTATTTTCTTTGATCTATGTTCTTTATCTTTAGACTTAAGATTGTATGAACTTGTTCTTTCTCTTAATTTCTCTTTGTTCCTGTTCTTATTTTATTTTGATTTATTTTAATGAAAAATTGCTATATTTTCTGTGGCTAATTGGAAAAAAACAATTTCCCGAAGGAGACCTGTTGAAGACCTTTGTTGAAGGATCAATAAAGTTCTACCTACCTACCCAGTTTATTCTTCATTAATGATACATTATTCCAGTAGTTTATTCATCATTTATCTTCTACCAAGGTGACAATAATAACACGTTTCAAGAGAAGGGAGTGTTGGACTACTCCACCATGCTGCTGAGGGAGGACCTGGGCCTGCTGATGGTGGGTGCCAGTGGAATGGTGTACGCCCTCGACCTCAATGACATCACAAAGAAAAATGACTCAGTAAGAAAACTACTATACTTTGTTCATTCTGCCTCTGTGCTCTTTAACATTTCACGTGATGTAATCTTTCAGGTGAAATGGGACGTGACACCAAAACAGGCTTTGATGTGTGAAAATAAAGCAATTGATGCAGCTGTAAGTTAAGATGTGTGTTTTCATATGTGTAATCCAGAACTTAATCTTTGGGTGATTTTATGAACCAACAGACTGAATGCAGGAACCAAATCAAAACCCTGCTGAAAAAACAGGACGGCCGGATGTTAGTGTGTGGAACCAATGCTTTAAAACCACAGAGTGATTACATGGTGAGAACTGTATGTTTATATAATGATGTGTTCATGAAAGATGTTTTTGCAAAACAACAAAACATTTTCATCATCATTTATCAAATAGTCATTTTATGTGAACATTTTTGAGGACTCATATTAGATTACCTTTATTGATGTGTTTGCAGTCATACATGGATGGAAACTTGACTCTCGAGGGAAATAATGAAGTATCAGTTTGTCCACTTGATCCTTCTGAGAGCTCTGCCTCCCTCATGATCGGTCAGATTTATAATGTTAAAGTATGTGATGAATCTTTTTCTGCACTAAAACATTTTTTTTATTTAAAGGAGACGATGTGTACTCAGCTGTTGGAGAGGTTTTCTCAAAAGGATCTGCAATCAAAACATCCCAGACAAGCTTCTTTGGTAAATGAGATCAAACATCAGTGTTTCAGATCTTCATCACATTCATCTATCCATGACAGATCCGACATTTGTTTCAATGGAGATGATGCCTGAGAGTGAAAACAGTGACACTGGAGATGATGACAAGATCTACTTGTTCTTTAGTGAGAAAGCTGTGGAGTATGACAATACAACTATGCATGTTAGCCGAGTAGCTCGAGTCTGCAAGGTGAAAACAAAAAAAATTGGATGTCTTTATTAATAGATCTTTATGTTGTTTCTTCCTTGTGTTTACATTAAAGTAATGTTGGTGTTTTTTAGGGAGACCATGGAGGTCTTTTTGATCTTCTGAACAAGTGGACATCATTTGTTAAAGCCAGACTAGAATGTCCAGTTCCAGGTTGCAAAGGAACTTCCATGATCCAGGACACATTCCGCTGGTGTGACCCCCAACAAGACTGGAAGTCATGTTTGTTCTTTGCTGTCTTCACATCACAGACGTGTGTATCTTTCATCCAAGTTTTAATACTGTTGCTTCTCAAAGTTTATCCATCGTTACACATTCTTTCTATGCAGTTGCTCAGCAGTGTGTGTCTACAGTGTGACAGACATCAGCAGAGTGTTTTCAGAAGGAACATTCATGATAAGGTATTCTGATGGATGGATGCCCAACAAAGATCCATTACCAGTTCCTCGACCTGGCTCAGTAGGTTTGCTATGTTAAAATTTGTTTGAAATATATTCCATACATCTTATGAAATCCTGCTTCTGCTCATCTTCTTGCAGTGCATAGATAATGCAGCACGGAAGGCTGGAATCAATGATAGTAGAAGACCCCATAAATTCATGGTTGAAGGTAGAGGTTATCTTCCCATAATAATTAAGGAGGCCATTGAGCCACTGGGAGGAAAAGCGTTGATGTTGAAAGGAGGAGGAGAATTCAGAAACATCATCATTGACCAGGTTCAGACCACAGATGGAGACAAACATCATGTGATGTTCATCGGCACAAGTGTGTATTTGTCATTGTCTCTTGATTAGAAAAAAATATTGTGCAAATATAAAACAAATCATGAAAATCTGTTAAAATATGGTAATAAGTATTTAATTAATGTCAAACATAAAAACAACTGTTTGTTTTCTGACATGAAAGATAAAGGAACCATCCTGAAAGCTGTGAACTATGGTGGTGAGATTTTCATAATAGAGGAAGTTCAAGTCTTTAAGACCTCAGAGCCCATCAAGATTCTCAAGTTCTCCAATGTCACGGTAATTTTATGACAAAGTGTTGAGCATCATGTTGAATTGAATCCCTGACATGAGTCTTTTTTTCTGATGTGCAGCGTCAGATCTACGCAGGCTCAGACTCTGGAGTAGTACAGGTGTCCCTATCCTCCTGTGGAAGATCTTTGTCTTGCATGGACTGTGTTCTTGCCAGAGACCCTTACTGTGGCTTGGACCACGCTGCTGGCAAATGTTCAGCTCTTTCTGATTCACAGGGGTGAGTATCTGTTCTAAAATATGAGGTGCAGTGTTCAGGGTGGATCACAGTACACATCATGGTTATTTTGAGATAAAAACATATTAAAACATAATTATATTTTTCTTCAGAGAACTGCTCCAGAGTGTGAAAGAAGGCAATGCTTCTCTGTGTCCAAAGACTGGTGAGTGAATCACACCCCTGACAAAAGTCGCCTCCAACATAATGAATATAAGAACAGCTAAAATGTTGACCTGTGTCTTTCATAGAACCTCAAACTGAGAATAAATCTCTTACTGCTCCTGGAAATTTAAAGCTTCTATGCTCTCTGGAATCAAAGCTGGCAACGATGAGGTGGGAGAAAGATAACTCCCCACTGATCTCTTCACCTCATCGTCTGGAGCAACAAGATGGACTGCTCATCCTGAAGGTCTCAAAGTCTGACACTGGTCACTACCGCTGTCTGTCTGTGATGAGCTCCAAAGATGCTGAATACAAAACCACAGTTGCCCAGTACAATGTCACCATTGAAGAAAAGACAGAAGAGACCCAACCTCAACAATACGATTACGCTCTCCTGTCTCTGCAGATTGGGTTGCTGCTGGCGGTTTGTTCTGTCTGTGGACTCCTGTTTTGGAACTTTTACAATGGCCACATTGCTTTAGCCCACGTAGGCTCTTGGCTGAGGGATCAAGTTTGCACCAACAGCAAGGAGCAAGTGATTAACAACCAAGAAAATGGAGATAACGTTTCCACTCATGTGTAAAGATCCTGAGCAGACCTCGACCATGCATTGTCGGTTTTAGGCACGGGTGAACCTGGTAGTGTGTGGGGTGACATTTAGATTAATAACATTAATCTGTCAAACTGAGCCTGAGAAACCTGGGAGTTGTTTGATAAAGACATGTCTCTTATTCAACACTGCAGAAAACTGATCAGAAACTGTTTCCTTCAACTGAGAAAAATCTCTAAACTTAGTAAAATGTTGTCGGAACATGATCTGGATCTTGTAATCCAGGCGTTTGTTCCTTCTCATCTGGACTATTGTAACAGTTTGTTTTCATGTCTTACAAGAAGGAGCTGTCTCGCCTGCAGTTAATACAAAACTCTCGTTAATGAGAAGTGGTGCCTTCCCAGGCACATCACTCTAAAGGATCAACACTGCTCTCCTGACATTT
Organism: Callionymus lyra; assembly: GCF_982586985.1. Taxonomy (NCBI): domain Eukaryota; kingdom Metazoa; phylum Chordata; class Actinopteri; order Syngnathiformes; family Callionymidae; genus Callionymus; species Callionymus lyra. Next base: position 10,793,115 of record NC_141833.1, read on the forward strand.
AACTTTTGGCGCTGAGTCTGAGACCCTTCTACTTGCCACGGGAGTTTTCACATGTTGTCGCGGTGCTTGTGTACATCCCACCGTCGGCGAGCGCGGAGGCAGCATGTGACGTCATCACTGGAGTGGTGAACGGGTTACAGACTCAGAGCCCTCAGGCCCTCTTTATCATCTCCGGTGATTTTAATCACGCATCTCTTTCTTCCTGTCTGCCCAAATTCAAGCAGTACGTCACTTGTGCCACCAGGGACAATAACACACTCGATCTTTTTTATGCGAACACTAAAGGCGCTTATTTATCATCCCCCCTTCCTCCTTTGGGACGAGCTGACCACTGTCTGGTCCATCTCCTACCTGTTTACAAGCCACTTGTGAGCAGGCAACCAGCAGTGACTCGCTCGGTCAAGAAGTGGTCTGATGAAGCTGAGGAAGCTCTGAAGGTCTGCTTTGAGACCACGGACTGGAGCATTTTCAGTGAGTCCCACAAGGAGGATATTGACAGTCTAACTACATGTGTCACGGACTACATCAACTTCTGTGTGGAGAGCATTGTACCAACCAAAACTGTACGATGCTTCTCCAACAACAAACCCTGGATTAATCCTGATATAAAGGCTCTCTTAAAGGAGAAGATGAGAGTCTTTAGGTCAGGAAACAAAGAGGATCTGATGGCAGTCCAGAAGGAGCTGAGAAGAAAGATCAGGGAGGGAAAGGAGAGGTAAAGGAGGAAGATGGAAGAGAGTCTGGCCAATAACAGACTCACCAAGATGGCGCCGCACGAGCAGCAGCTGGTTACAACAGCTCCCTCTTTCTTCTTACTTTTTATTACACTTTTTCCATTTTTTTGGCGTCTTTTTAATTTTTTCTTTAGAGTGGTCGGATCTTGTTGCCGTTGTGCACAAAACGAGACCACTTTTACAACTTTTGCATACGGTTTTCTGCTATTTTCGTAACTTTTGGGAACTCCGTCGGCAGACACGCTCAGCGGGTCTATTGTTTACACAAGGTATCAGCTGTTGGGGTTGCGCAACACCGCTCTCTCTCTCAGCGCGGAATGGACGATTCCCGTGGAAATCAAGAGAAAAAGACGCGGATGCAGAGCAGGTCGGATGAAACAAGAGAAGAAACGTAGGTTCCGTCCCTTTATTCCATCGATCATCATGGGAAATGTACGTTCGATCGTGAATAAAACGGACGAGCTTGCTGCGCTGACCCGGCATCAGAGAGATTTCCGGGAGAGCAGCCTTCTATGTTTCACGGAGACCTGGCTGACGGAGAAGATCCCAGACTCTGTTGTTTCCCTGGAGGGGTTCAAGATGGTTCGTGCGGACCGGGACATGGATGGAAAGAGGAGAGGAGGAGGAGTGGCGGTGTTTATTAATGAGAGATGGAGCGATCCCGCGCATGTCTCCATTAAAGAACAAGTGTGCACTAAGGACATAGAGTTTGTTGCGGTGGGCATCCGCCCGTATTACATCCCGAGGGAGTTCTCACATGTGATTGTGTTCACTGTTTACATTCCTCCCTCTGCGGACGCAGCCGCAGCGAGCGAGAGGCTGAGCGCCTCAGTGTCGGACCTGCAGCTCAAACACCCGAACTCTCTCCTGCTCATAAACGGGGATTTCAACCATGCCTCACTCTCCTCCATTCTTCCCACCTTCACACAATACGTGAAGTGCCACACCCGGGAGGACAAGACTCTGGACCTTTTGTATGCAAATGTAAAAGGTGGCTACACCTCCACCGCTTTGCCCCCCCTCGGCCGCTCTGATCACAACCTGATACGTCTGCGACCTGAATACACTCGCATGGTGAGGAGACAGCCTGCACAGAAAATAACTGTTAAGATGTGGAATGATGAAGCCAAGGAGAGGCTGAGAGACTGCTTTGAGTCTACAGACTGGAGCGTGTTCTCTCATGGTGATGACATCGACACCTTCAATGACCATTCCACGGATTACATAAAGTTCTGTGAGGACAACGTCACGCCGACCCCCAAGGTGCGGTGCTTTGCCAACACCAAGCCATGGGTGACCCCTCAACTTCAAGTTCTGCTGAACAAGAAGAAGAGGGTGTTTGCTTCAGGGAGCAGAGAGGAGCTTAAAGAGGTCCAGCGAGAGCTCAAGAAAGCGATCAGGAAGGCCAAGGAGGAATACAAGAGGAAACTGGAGGAGCAACTGGCGCAGGGAAACACAAGGGATGTGTGGAAAGGCCTGAAGAACATCTCAGGTCATGGCCAGAGTGGAGCCAGAGCCACAGCAGGGGGAGACCAAAGATGGGCCACTGAACTTAACCAGTATTTCAACCGGTTTGATCAGGGCCCCCCTCCCCCTCCATCTCTGCCCCCCACTCTTCACAAAGCTGTTTTTCCCCTGCTTCAGCCCCCTCCCCCCAACTGTTCTCACCTCCAAGCCACCTTTCTCCCCCACAACACGCCCTACTTCAGCTGCCCAACCCCCCACAGCCACCTCTCTCTGTTACATCGGAACAGGTGAGGAGAGAATTAAGGCGACTGAAGATCAGGAAAGCTGCTGGACCAGATGGACTCAGCCCCAGACTGCTCAGGGACTGTGCTGATCAACTTTGTGAGTTGGTCACACACATCTTCAACCTGAGCCTCAAACTGGAGAAGGTCCCGGTCCAGTGGAAGACCTCCTGTGTGGTTCCGGTTCCCAAGGCGGTGCACGCGAAGGAACCAAGCCACTTCAGACCAGTCGCCCTGACCTCCCATCTGATGAAGACCTTGGAGAGGCTGGTACTCCGCGAGCTACGCACGACGGTGAGCTCTGCGTTGGATCCGCTGCAGTTCGCCTACAGGCCAAAGATGGGGATGGACGACGCCGTCATCTACCTGCAGCACCGGGCACTGACTCATCTGGAAGCCGCCGGTAGCACTGTGAGAGTCATGTTTTTTGACTTCTCAAGTGCTTTCAACACCATCCAGCCGGCGCTGCTAAGGAAGAAGATGGAGGACACAGGAGTTGGGACACAGCTGGCAGCATGGACGATGGACTACTTCACCAACAGGCCGCAGTATGTGAGGCTGCAGGACTGCAGGTCTGAGGTGACCATCTGCTGTACCGGGGTGCCTCAAGGGACAGTGCTGTCACCTTTCCTTTTTTCCCTCTACACGGCGGACTTTACCTATGACTCCAGCAGCTGTCACCTCCAGAAGTTTTCTGACGACTCGGCCATTGTGGGCTGCGTGTCTGGGGGGGGGCGAGCTGGAGTACAGGTCAGTCATCAAGGACTTTGTTGACTGGTGTGAGAGCAACTACCTTTGCTTAAACACCAGTAAGACAAGGGAGATGGTGATTGACTTCAGGAAAAAGTCCCCACCACATCAACCGGTGAGCATCCAGGGCTTGGACATTGAGCTAGTGGACAGCTTCAAATACCTGGGTGTTCACCTCAACAATAAACTGAACTGGTCCACACACATCAACGCCGTGTACAAGAAGGGCCGAAGTCGCCTCCACCTCCTGGGGAGACTGAGGTCCTTCGGAGTGTGCAGACCACTTTTAAGGACCTTTTATGACTCCGTGGTAGCCTCTGCTATCCACTACGCTGTGGTCTGCTGGGGAGCAGGCAGCACGGACCGGGACAGGAAGAGACTGAACAGGCTGGTCACGAGGGCCGCATCTGTCCTGGGCCGCTCGCTGGACTCGGTGGAGGAGGTGGGAGAGAGGAGGACACTCTCCAGACTATCCTCCATCAGGGACAACGCTCTTCACCCACTGCACCTGACCGTGGAGGAGCTGGCCAGCTCCTTCATTGGCAGGCTCAGGCACCCCCAGTGTAGGACGGAGCGTTATAGAAGGTCCTTCATCGCAACTGGTGTCAGGATATTTAACTCTCTACTTTAAATATCCTGATGCTAATCCGTAGTGTGTTTTTCTCCTCGTGTGTTTTATTTTATTTTTTTGTTTTTATTTTTATTTTATTTTATTTTATTCTATTGTATTTTGTTAATAGTGTTAAATTTCTAATTTTGTAAATAATTTGTATATTTTTAAGATCGTTTTTTTTTTATTTTGTATTATCTCTTTTATTTTTATTTTTTTCCTTGCACTTTATTTTTTTAAACTGCGCTGTTGTAAAAGTGTGTTTCCCCTCTGGGGATGAATAAAGCTTTTCTATTCTATTCTATTCAAGCGGTAGCGGCGGGCGATCAGAATTGGGCTGACAACTTAAACGGTTATTTTTCAAGGTTTGAGGTGTCGGCTCCCCCCCCCGTCTTCTACACCATTCACACCTCTACTTTTACCTTCTCCTCCCCCCCGAGCTTGTATTGTTTCAGACCCCCGCTGACTCCACAGGGGACAATGCCCCCCCACCCCAGCCTGTCCCTCACACCTCTCCAGGTGAGAAATCAGCTCAGGAGAACCAGGACAACAAAGGCCCCTGGACCAGACGGCATCGGTGGCAAAGTACTCAAGACGTGCTCTGACCAGCTATGTGAAATTGTTGGACTTCTGTTCAACATGAGCTTGACCCTGGGAAGAGTTCCACTACTGTGGAAGACGTCCTGTGTGGTACCGGTGCTGAAGACTCAGCACCCTAAGGATCCCAGCTGCTACAGACCTGTGGCCTTGACATCCCACCTTATGAAGGCTCTGGAGCGGCTGGTCCTTAGTTACCTGAGTCCTCTGGTGCGCTCCTCCATGGATCCGTTGCAGTTTGCCTACCAACCTGACATCGGTGTGGAGGACGCCATCATCTTCCTTCTCCACTGAGCACTTTCTCACCTGGAGTCGCCTGGAAGCACTGTGAGGATCCTTTTCCTGGCTCTAAGCAGTGCTTTCAATACCATCAGGTCGAACATCCTGAGGGACAAGCTGGAGCTGTCTGGAGCGGACACTCACCTCACGGACTGGATTGTGGACTACCTCACCAACCGTCCACAGTTCGTGAGGACCCGGGATGGTGTTTCAAAGACTGTACTGTGCAGTGTAGGGGTCCCCCTGGGAACAGTGTTGGCACCGTTCCTTTTTTCACTGTACACTGCAGATTTCCAACACCTGTCTCCCACCAGTCACCTGCAAAAGTTCTCGGACGACTCCGCCATCGTCGGCCTCATTAAGGACGGGGATGATGGGTCGTACCGGGGACTTGTCCAGGACTTTGTTGACTGGTGCCTGGAAAACCACCTCCAGATCAACTCCAGCAAAACTAAGGAGTTGATTGTGGATTTCCGGCGGTGTCCCTCCATCTCCCCCTCACCACTGAACATCCAGGGACAGGACATTGAGATTGTCACGTCTTACAAGTTCCTGGGTGTTCACCTCAACAACCGCCTGGACTGGGTGGATAACACTGCTGCTCTTTATAAAGGGCGGAGTAGACTCTACCTGCTCCGGAGGTTGAGGTCGTTTGGTGTCCAGGGGCCACTCCTGAAGTCATTCTATGACTCAGTAGTGGCCTCTGCCATCTTCAACGGTGTGGTCTGCTGGGGGAGCAGCATGACAGCAAAGGATAGGGCTAAACTGGACAGCCTTATTAAGAAGGCCGGTTACGTCTTAGGGCGCCCCCTGGATCCTGTGGAGGAAGTGACTGGGAGGAGGATACGGAGCAAGTTGGCCTCCATGAGGAAGAACTTGTCTCACCCTCTCCAGCACACACTGAGGGCATTGAGGAGCTCCATCAGTGATAGGATGCTCCATCCCCGGTGTGTGAGGGAGAGGTACCACAGGTCCTTCCTCCCTGCTGCCATCAGACTCCACAATAAGAACACACAAAGATAATTATTTAACGGCACCTTTCTTGTTATTCTTGTAAGTATGATTGTGTATATAATATAGTGCAGATTTATTTTCTATTCTATTTAGATTTTTTCTTTTCTTTTTAATATTTTATTTCTGGGTGTTTTATTTTATTTTATTTTTTATTTTTTTGGTATATCACTCTTGCTGTTGTTAAAACGAATTTCCCCTCGCGGGACAATAAAGGATTCTGATTCTGATTCTGATTGATTTGTATTTTTTGAAGCTTGGATTGTTCAAGAGGCTCCCGCGGAGTTATAAATGCTTAAACGGTCCTGTAAAAGTGACTATATTGTATATTTTTAGGTGTTACAACTCCTGGTCTGGAAAATCGCTATATAAATAAAAATTACTTACTTACTTACTTACAATGTTGAGATTGTTTTATGAATGAGTAAAATAAAGTCTGGATGTGCTATTTCGCTTGATACTCTTTATAATCCGGTGCGCTTTTGTATGAAAATAAACCCTTTCATTGAGATTGCGTATATGGACATATGTTTTCTTTATATTTAGCTGCTATTATGAGCGATCTATGTGAGGTTTGTCAACAGTAATCGCGATCCTGCAGAGCTGACATCACACGCTAATAAACAGGAGTTTAGAAAAACACACATTGACAAAGTAATGATCCAGTTCCTAATAAATGTTCCTTGTTTATTTAACTTGAAAAAATCTATATTTGACCTTAATTTTTTACACACCTCAGACGTAGAATCTGTTCAAAACATGCGTACATCTGATTTCTATTAGGTCACATCATTACTGTATCCCTTCGCCGTGCACGTAATGTAGACCCGTCACACCACAGGAATCAAATGGGATATTGTGCTTGTTTGTTTAAAAGTGCCATGGAATACAATTGTAGATGCAAGTAAAGATTCTGTCCATTTCTGATATTTATTAACAGAAACTGACTGATATTTATATCATGATTCATAATAATATCCATCAGTGTTACAGTAAGATATCCTCACACATTACACGTATAGAAATCATTTTTATCATGTCAAACACGACCATGTAAGGAATACCCGAAAGCATTTCTATGAAAAATTAGCATATATGATACTGTATTGCCTAAAACACACTATAGATTAGATAAGATTGACTTCATTATATTTTTATTTATCTTAATATTTGCCTGTTGTTTCATGAATCTATCTTGTTTTTGTGTGTGTTGCAGGTGGTTTGCTGCTGGTTATTGATCAATGAAGGCAGAAAGACACATAGATTAAAACAGAAACATCCTACCCATAATATGGCCCTACACAAAACTTAAGTCAAACAAAGCAGTTTGAAAAAAATCGATTTTAAATTGAAAAATATATTTTTTGATGGAAGTAATTCTTTTTTGGATTGAATAATTGTCAAGGTGCTGAAGGAAACCCAGGCGCAGAAAGTGTCTGATTGTCAAACTTGACCGATTTATTAGCAGCAGGCAGAGGGATCGTCACAGGTAGTCCAGGAAATATATATCCGACAGGTACGATATCCAGAAAAACAGGTCAAGGGCACAGGCAGGCAGAAAAATGAGAAAATGTACCAGGCAGGAGAGAGAAAAACCCAGAACAAAAAAACAAAACACAGAATGAGGCAATACAAAGACAACAAAAATACACGTGAAAAGTCTTAGCTCTGGGTCTTGGGTGATGGAATGTTTTTTTAGTCTGAGCATTGTACTCCTGTCGAGAATGTTCCGAGTGGGCTCCCAGGAACGCTCCTCAGGCCCGTAACCCTGCCAATCCACCAGGTACTGGTAGCCCCGACCAACCCGCTGAGAGTTGAGGATCTTCCGTACCTTGAACACCTTCTCACCCTCAACCACCCTAGGAGGGGGAGGAGGTTTAGAGGCCGGAACCAGCGGGGACACTCTACCGGGTTTAACCTTCGAAACGTGGAAAGTGGGGTGAATGCGCATCTCCTTAGGAAGGCGTAGGCGGACCGCGACAGGGTTCACCACCTTGGTGATGGCATAGGGTCCCATGAAATGGGGAGCGAGCTTATGTGAAGGTAAGTGGAGACTGATGTCTTTGGTGCTGAGCCCCACTCTGTCCAAAAGCGGGAGGTGAACTGGGGCCCCCGGTCCAAGACAATGTCCCGGGGCAGGCCGTGGAGACGGAACACATGGGCCAGGACCGCCTCGGCCATGTCTCGTGGTCCGGTAGCTTGGGCAGCGGGACAAAGTGGGCCATCTTGGAGAACCTGTCGACGACAGTCAGCACCGCAGTCATGCCCTCTGAGGCCGGCAGTCCGGTGACGAAGTCCATAGATATATGGGACCATGGACGATCAGCCACTGGCAGCCGAAGCAGCTTCCCAGACGAGGGAGCGGATGAGGTCTTGCTGGTTGTACACACCGGACAGGCCGACTTCGCGACGTCCCTCGCAAGCCCAGGCCACCAGAACCGCCGCCGCACCAGAGTTAGGGACCGTTGCTGTCCTGGGTGACAGGACCACTTGGACGCATGGCACCAGTGGAGGACCTGCTTGCGGAGGTTTTCCGGCACAAAGAGACGGTTAGAAGGACCAGAAGTCGGAGGAGGAGTCCGGCGGTTGGCTCTCCGGACTCGCTCCTCTACCTCCCAAACCAGCGACCCCACGACATGCCCCGGCTTCAGGATCGGGGCTGTGTCAGAGTCAGTGGGGTCAAAAATGCGCGAAAGGGCATCTGCTTTACAGTTCTTGCTCCCAGGTCTACCAAAGTTACCATGAAGTTGAATCTGGCGAAGAATAATGACCACTGGGTGTGCCGTGGGTTCAGCCGGCATGCAGTTCTCAGATATTCTAGGTTGTGGTGGTCGGTCCAAACCACAAACGGGTTATCCGCCCCCTCCAGCCAGTGGCGGAACCCCCTTGATGGCGAGGAGCTCTCGATCCCCCACATCATAGTTCCGTTCCGCGGTAGTGAGCTTGCGGTAAAGAAGGCACAGGGGTGAATCTTGCCATCTGCAGAGCATCTCTGGGACAGGACCGCGCCCAGCCCTGTGCTAGAAGCGTCGACCTCGACCAGGAACTGGAGACGGGAATCAGGTTGCCGGAGGATGGGGGCCGGCCAGTCGGAGACCGCCTGTACCTTGGCGGGATCCATAGAGATTCTACGAGGGCTAATGATATAACCGAGGAATGAGACGGTCTGGACATGAAACTCCCACTTCTCTGCCTTGACGAACAGTTGATGCGCGAGAAGACGGCTAAGGACTGAGTGTACATGCTGGCGGTGGGACCGTTCGTCCTTCCAAAAAATCAGGATATCGTCTAAATAAACGAAAACAAACTGCTTAAGGAACTCCCGTAATACGTCATTCACCAAGGCTTGAAAAACCACAGGGGCATTGGTTAAGCCGAACGACATGACTTTTCCATTCGTCGCCCTGGCGAATGCGAACGAGATGATAGGCGTTGCGCAAGTCTAATTTGGTGAACACAGTGGCCCCTTTAAGAGTCTCGAACGCAGATGACATAAGCAGGAGGGAATAGCGGTTCTTAATAGTGATGTTATTAAGCGAGCGGTAATCAATACATGGTCTGAGGGACCTGTCCTTCTTGCCTACAAAGAAAAAACCCACGCCAGCCGGGGAAGAAGAGGGACGAATGATGCCTGTCGCCAATGACTCCTTTATATAAGTGTTCATGGCCTCAGTCTCAGGGAGAGAGAGGGAGTACAAGCGCCCTTGTTGTGGCTCAGCACCGGGTAATAGATCAATCGCGCAATCATAGAACCGATGAGGAGGTAGACTTATGGCACAAGTCTTAGAAAAAACCTCCCTCAGGTCATGGTAATCACGCAGGACGCAGGAGATATCAGCGACGAGGTTAGGCGCACTGGAAGGAGAGGCGAGCCTACGGGCAGAACAGAGAGAGAGAGAGAGGTGAAACACTGCTGGTCACAACCCAACCCCCACCCGACCACCGAGAGAGGAGACCACTGGATCCGTGGCTGGTGTTGCTGGAGCCAGGGGAGACCCAAGATGAGGGGGTGCGGTGAGCAGGCCATGACGAGGAGCTGGATCTCTTTGACGTGGCCATCAGCGAAAGAGAGGCGGAGCGGTAGAGTGCGGCGCTCCACTCGGCTCAGGACGTGACCGTCGAGAGCTTGGACCGGGATGGGACGTGGCAGCCGCCGGAGAGGAATGTCGTGTCGACTCACCGGCGCCACTGAGACGAAGTTACCGTCCGCTCCTGAATCGATGAATGCGGGTACGGACCAGTGGTGCCCGTACCGGCTCAGAGTCACAGAAATGGCGGGACGTGAGGGATGAGGAGATGGTGGTGCCGGACCCGTCCTGACCCTCCTCTCCTTTACTGGACATCTCCTGGCACGGTGTCCCTCGATGTCCTCAGACTGCACGTGGCAGACGGCGGTGCGGTGCATGGGCAGAGTGGAACCGCTGGATGGCAGAAATGGGTGCCCGACCCCGGGACTCCTCGGCGCGTTGACGAATCTCGATGCGGGTGACCAGCTCGATCATCTCATCCAGGGTCCCTGGCAGCGACAGCGGGATGAGGTGAACTCGGATCCGGGGAGTGAGGGCCTCGATGAAGACCTCAGCGAGCGTGGAGTCGGGCCAGTTGCTCTCCGCTGCCATGATGCGGAACTGGATGGCGAAGTCCTACACGTGCTGTGCCGCTTGGCGCAGGCGGAGGAGAGATCGAGCTGACTCTCGACCCAGAGGGCCACGCTGAAAAATGCGCTCCAGGACCGTGGTGAACTCCTCCAGCGAGGGCAGGCCCGGGGGGGCAGGAACTGGTTGGAGAGCACCTCCATCTGTTCACCCAGAGCTTGGATCTGTGCCACTTGATGGCCCAGTGTCTGCTGCTGGGAAACGTGCCAGGCGGCCATTGCCCCCATGCCGTACCTCAGCTTGGCGAGGGAAGAAGCATTACTCGTGACCTGCTCACGGTAAGTCACACTGGACTCGGGGGAGGAACTTTCTGCTGGGTTCATTGTTGGTCAGTTCGTTCTGTCAGGGTGCGGAAGGAAACTCAGGCGCAGAAAGTGTCTGATTGTCAACCTTGACAGATTTATTAGCAGCAGGCAGAGGGATCGTCACAGGTAGTCCAGGAAATATACATCCGAAGTCTGAAACGTGAAACACGAACTAGATGAACACGGGACAACAAGTGTGACGAACCGACAAAGACTGAGGGAGAGTGAGCAGAATAAGGTAAGGTAAGGTAAGGTAAGGTAAAACTTTAAAATTAAAAAATGTTTTTTTCCAGTAGCCAGCAATTTTTCATAAACAATAAAAAAAATAATACATAAAAAATATAAAATATGAATGGGGTGAGGATCTTGAACTATTTTGCGACTGGTTGATCCTTGCCAGGTCAGAGGTAGAAAGTCACGCTCACACACAGAAGATGTTGAGCCATATTGCTAACCTGGGTTCATGGTGAACCTCAAGAGCACTCTGACTCCAGTCCAGCAGTTAGTTTACCAACAACAGAACCCAGAAAACCTTGACCATAAGCGTCAGCATGTCAGTGTGTCCTGCCACACAAATGTATTTATCATTATTACCAAACATGACTATTTTAATGACCAAAGTGTGTATGATGTAACTCTTAGATTCAAAATGATTATACTCTATACGTAACAGGGCCACGCAACAGGGAAGCAAGGAAGTTACTCTCCAGGTGACACGAGACATGAACGAACTTGAAAGAACCATCTGCCCCGGAAGAGACGACCCCCTGGACAGGAAACTTTCCCTTAAATATAGCGATGCTCTATAGTACTGGACCGTCTTTCCCGGAGCTATTGATCTGTAGAGCTGCCGGCAAAGAGCGTGGCCGATCGATCGTAAGTTTGTATCTTTGTTTGACCTGAAGCGGCGAATAAACGACCCGTACACTCTGCATTGACCTTTTTTCTCCATAAAGCAAAGTATTAAGACCCGGATGTGACGTTGTGTTGGAGCGAAGGAAACGGACTCCAGTTTTATCCGTTTTATAAGCATCTCACCTGCTGTGTTTGTTGGTCGATGCTATTCCAGAGAGGAATTGACCCCTTCCACCTCCGATGGTTAGTCCAGCACATGTCTGATATGCAGCACTCCATCCCAACTAGAAAAGAACATAGAATTGCATTTTAGATTATTTCAATGATGGGATGGGCTTTAGGTTTTTGTGTTCACTATGCTTACAAATATTACTTACTCACTTACTTCACATTTGAAATCATTTGGCAGGAACCACAGAGAGAAAGGTTTCATGTCAAGCAGGTCTGGAGTTCTGGGCAGTTCTTGGAGGTAACTTCCATGCAAAAACTAAACAAAAACATACTAGTGCTCCCTTTTGAATATAATAAATAAATAAATACAAGAAAGTATACTTGATCATGCACTCAGAGATAAGCTCTCCATGTTTCCTGCATCCATTGTTTTATGGTGTTTCCAATTTGGTTTACCTTTTTATGCTGGAATTTAAAATACTTTTCATTATTATTTTATATATATTCTTTCATTTAAAGAGAACTACAACAGATCAAATCCCTCATCCAAAAGGGTTAAAATAAAATATACTTATATATTTAAATACGATAAATATGTTATCTATATTAATATGCAGAAGTGATGAATGAAAACAATATCTTGAATATCAATAAAATAAATCGCCTACCACGACCTACCAATATAGCAAACTTTTTATTGGAATATAAATATATTTTCGTCCTTTCAAAATATCAAACAAAATACGTTTGTGAGTTGCATTATAATTTAAAAAGCTATTCAGTGTTTTAGCGAACTAGCTCTCGTGCACAGCGCACAACAGAAAGTTACATTACACGCAATGAAAACATTATTTTATAGAGTTGACTTAAAGCAATAATTATATCCGCTCTGCAGGAGCGCGAGCACAAAATGCTATAGATCTTTGTCAACAAGTGTGACGTCAACATCCGGAGGTTTGAAGGAAGTTTCGTATGTAGTGTGGCAGTTTGAAAACTTTTTAGCTGACGCTGAAACTACAAAACTGAACTCGGTCTTTATACAAGTACACATCTACAATTCTTTTCCATGGCGCTTTTAAACAAACAAGCACAATATCTCATTCTATTCCAGATTAAATGCACATTTTTCAAGTTAAATAAACAAGGATAATTTTTTAGGAACTGGATCATTACTTTGTCAATGTGTGTTTTACTAAACTCCCGTTTATTAGCGTGTGTGACGTCACCTCTGCAGGATCGCGATTACTGTTGACAAATGTTACGTAGATCGCTCATGATCGCAGCTAAATAAAAAGAAAACATACGTCCATAAACGCAATCTCAATGAAAGGTTCTTTTTTATACGAAAGCTCACCGGATAATAAAGAGGATCAAGCGAAATAGCACATCCAGACTTTATTTTACTCATTCATAAAAAAATGTCAACATTGTGGAGTTGTAACACCTAACAATATACAATATATTAACTTTTACAGGACCTTTTAAGCATGTATTACTCCACGAGAGCCTCTTGACTTCCGCGATGCGTGAATAATCCAACCTTAAAAAAATACAAATGAAGCACTTTTTAACGATTTATGGTCACCGTGTACCACCTGAAAGTGGTTCAAGGTCGGTTAGAACAAGTGAAGGTATCGCACTGTTGACATTAATCATTTCAAGTGCGCTTCATAGTTTTAGAATTACGGTAGCCAAATAACAACACCAACACGTCACGTCACGTTACCATGACAACAAAGAGTTTGGCGACGCATCAAATATTACCCAGGTCGTTTGAATCTGACGTTGGGGAGTGCTCTGTATTTTACTGGGTGACTCAGGTAGGCTAAAACCGACGTTTTTGTCCCCCCTATACCGTAACCCTAGTGACGCCCGGGGGCATTGCATGGCGTCGGACGATATGACGCCTCGGATGTGAGGACGTGTTGGATAAACCCAGGCGGTTGACACGCGTTTCAGTGTTCTTATTGGCTCCTATTGTGGTGGCAGGAGTTTGTGACCACAAGCTTCATGGGATGAGCAGGTGTCTTTATTGAAGAGATGAGCAGTCTCAAGTAACAGATCAATCTTTTATTAAGCAATGCAATAGAAACATCATCAATATCTAGGATTCAAGACATTTTATAGATCTTGCAAGGAGGGCACTTCTTACCAGAAGTTACATGATTTCTCGGTAATCACCCAAATTCCCACCAGATTGAGTACATTAAAGCACTTCTAAACACATTGATTTTATGACTAGTATGACCAAATTCAGATTCACTACCCAGGCATCCCACCTGTCATGGATTAAACAACTACAGTATATAAGTTACATAAACAAAATTATATATACTCTAGATCTAGAGGAATAGACACAAATAAATATGTTCCTTTTTGAAAATGGCTTTGACAAAAAATCTGCAACCAAGTTAATTTCTTCTCTTTCATTCACTGTGGGTTGTAAATCAACACAAGTTCCCTGTATTAGCTAGCACACTCTCTGATTAACGAATCAAAGAAGTGGAATACTATGACTTCACCGTATGCCTGCTGGAAGGCCCTGGCGTCGTCAACAACTTCATTAGGTAATGCGTGAGTCTAATCGACAACTATGTTTTATTTCAGTCCCGAACTAACAACAAATGATGGCTGAGCTCTGATTGGATAAATACTGTTATATAAATATTCATGTTTGGAAGTAGTGTGACCAGGGGGAAACTTATGAAAGAAGGCGACCATTTGGAATTATTTATTAAGTAAATATTCATGGGAAAAATAATTATGCACTTATATATCTTATATTTAATTTTTGTTAAAATAAGTCTATCATTTGGTTCTTTCTTAGGCCAGCAGAGAAGGTGTTGCAGGTCCATCACTGGCTGTACATATTTACTTCAAAACAAAGCCAACTAAGAGTTCACCTGATGATGGAAACCATCAATTTTTGCTAATTGAGAAACTTTATGAAACAAGGTATATTAAAATTAAAAAAACAACATTGTTGTTATCGTTGTTGTGATTGATTGTATACATATATTGAACCATAGCCGTGAAATTCTTCTGTTTGTATTCAAAGTGAATACTTCAAAATTGATCAAGCAGAAAAACAGATCACTTAACAAAAACATCTACATTCATACAGAGAAGAAAAATCTTACTTAAATGTTTTGCCGTTATCACGTGTATTAGGTGTTTGTTGAAGGGTTCACTAAAATGTTTTTTACGGCCACATCTGGCTCCACGGTTGTGGGTTTTCAGGCCCCCAATTTATACTATTGGTAAAGAGAGAAAACAAATTATTAAAAAAACGAAGATCCTCATAGAAGAGTACATATTAATAATACATGCTGTACACTTGTTGATTATAAGTGTTAATATATATTTAAGTCGCCCTAAAAAATATTAATATGTCAACATTGCTAACTTTAGTATAATTTCTGCTTCATGAATTCCACTTAGCTTCTTGCTAAGTTAAATTATCACATAGGAACAAAGTCATTTTCACTACATAACACAGTCACTATTGTGAGACTTTATTTGTCATACTTAAAAGAATCAGCCTTTAATGCCTTTCATTTCTACACAGTTAGATTATAACTATAGCTACATCCGGCATTATCTGGTACACAACCTTAAAGAAACCTGACAATTCTGAGAAGCAAGAATGAATCTACTGCTGTACTTTCTGCCCCTGCTGTCGGCCCTGGCCTCAGTACTGGACCCTGTCCCTCGCAGATCTGTGCCTTATTACAGTAAGTAACACTTAAGACTTTGTTCTTGGTACAATAGTCCATGAGTTCATTCATCATTAATGATACATTAGTCCAGTAGTTTATTCATCATTAATGATACATTAGTCCAGTAGTTTATTCATCATTAATGATACATTAGTCCAGTAGTTTATTCATCATTAATGATACATTAGTCCAGTAGTTTATTCATCATTAATGATACGTTAGTCCAGTAGTTTCTTCTATGTTAGTCTTTGTATTCTATGTTAGTCCTTGTATCCTTTGTCTTTGTTATTTTCTTTGATCTATGTTCTTTATCTTTAGACTTAAGATTGTATGAACTTGTTCTTTCTCTTAATTTCTCTTTGTTCCTGTTCTTATTTTATTTTGATTTATTTTAATGAAAAATTGCTATATTTTCTGTGACTAATTGGAAAAAAACAATTTCCCGAAGGAGACCTGTTGAAGACCTTTGTTGAAGGATCAATAAAGTTCTACCTACCTACCCAGTTTATTCTTCATTAATGATACATTATTCCAGTAGTTTATTCATCATTTATCTTCTACCAAGGTGACAATAATAACACGTTTCAAGAGAAGGGAGTGTTGGACTACTCCACCATGCTGCTGAGGGAGGACCTGGGCCTGCTGATGGTGGGTGCCAGTGGAATGGTGTACGCCCTCGACCTCAATGACATCACAAAGAAAAATGACTCAGTAAGAAAACTACTATACTTTGTTCATTCTGCCTCTGTGCTCTTTAACATTTCACGTGATGTAATCTTTCAGGTGAAATGGGACGTGACACCAAAACAGGCTTTGATGTGTGAAAATAAAGCAATTGATGCAGCTGTAAGTTAAGATGTGTGTTTTCATATGTGTAATCCAGAACTTAATCTTTGGGTGATTTTATGAACCAACAGACTGAATGCAGGAACCAAATCAAAACCCTGCTGAAAAAACAGGACGGCCGGATGTTAGTGTGTGGAACCAATGCTTTAAAACCACAGAGTGATTACATGGTGAGAACTGTATGTTTATATAATGATGTGTTCATGAAAGATGTTTTTGCAAAACAACAAAACATTTTCATCATCATTTATCAAATAGTCATTTTATGTGAACATTTTTGAGGACTCATATTAGATTACCTTTATTGATGTGTTTGCAGTCATACATGGATGGAAACTTGACTCTCGAGGGAAATAATGAAGTATCAGTTTGTCCACTTGATCCTTCTGAGAGCTCTGCCTCCCTCATGATCGGTCAGATTTATAATGTTAAAGTATGTGATGAATCTTTTTCTGCACTAAAACATTTTTTTTATTTAAAGGAGACGATGTGTACTCAGCTGTTGGAGAGGTTTTCTCAAAAGGATCTGCAATCAAAACATCCCAGACAAGCTTCTTTGGTAAATGAGATCAAACATCAGTGTTTCAGATCTTCATCACATTCATCTATCCATGACAGATCCGACATTTGTTTCAATGGAGATGATGCCTGAGAGTGAAAACAGTGACACTGGAGATGATGACAAGATCTACTTGTTCTTCAGTGAGAAAGCTGTGGAGTATGACTATAAAACTATGCATGTTAGCCGAGTAGCTCGAGTCTGCAAGGTGAAAACAAAAAAAATTGGATGTCTTTATTAATAGATCTTTATGTTGTTTCTTCCTTGTGTTTACATTAAAGTAATGTTGGTGTTTTTTAGGGAGACCATGGAGGTCGTTTTGATCTTCTGAACAAGTGGACATCATTTGTTAAAGCCAGACTAGAATGTCCAGTTCCAGGTTGCAAAGGAACTTCCATGATCCAGGACACATTCCGCTGGTGTGACCCCCAACAAGACTGGAAGTCATGTTTGTTCTTTGCTGTCTTCACATCACAGACGTGTGTATCTTTCATCCAAGTTTTAATACTGTTGCTTCTCAAAGTTTATCCATCGTTACACATTCTTTCTATGCAGTTGCTCAGCAGTGTGTGTCTACAGTGTGACAGACATCAGCAGAGTGTTTTCAGAAGGAACATTCATGATAAGGTATTCTGATGGATGGATGCCCAACAAAGATCCATTACCAGTTCCTCGACCTGGCTCAGTAGGTTTGCTATGTTAAAATTTGTTTGAAATATATTCCATACATCTTATGAAATCCTGCTTCTGCTCATCTTCTTGCAGTGCATAGATAATGCAGCACGGTAGGCTGGAATCAATGATAGTAGAAGACCCCATATATTCATAGTTGAAGGTAGAGTTGATCTTCCCATAATAATTAAGGAGGCCATTGAGCCACTGGGAGGAAAAGCGTTGATGTTTAAAGCTTCTATGCTCTCTGGAATCAAAGCTGGCAACGATGAGGTGGGAGAAAGATAACTCCCCACTGATCTCTTCACCTCATCGTCTGGAGCAACAAGATGGACTGCTCATCCTGAAGGTCTCAAAGTCTGACACTGGTCACTACCGCTGTCTGTCTGTGATGAGCTCCAAAGATGCTGAATACAAAACCACAGTTGCCCAGTACAATGTCACCATTGAAGAAAAGACAGAAGAGACCCAACCTCAACAATACGATTACGCTCTCCTGTCTCTGCAGATTGGGTTGCTGCTGGCGGTTTGTTCTGTCTGTGGACTCCTGTTTTGGAACTTTTACAATGGCCACATTGCTTTAGCCCACGTAGGCTCTTGGCTGAGGGATCAAGTTTGCACCAACAGCAAGGAGCAAGTGATTAACAACCAAGAAAATGGAGATAACGTTTCCACTCATGTGTAAAGATCCTGAGCAGACCTCGACCATGCATTGTCGGTTTTAGGCACGGGTGAACCTGGTAGTGTGTGGGGTGACATTTAGATTAATAACATTAATCTGTCAAACTGAGCCTGAGAAACCTGGGAGTTGTTTGATAAAGACATGTCTCTTATTCAACACTGCAGAAAACTGATCAGAAACTGTTTCCTTCAACTGAGAAAAATCTCTAAACTTAGTAAAATGTTGTCGGAACATGATCTGGATCTTGTAATCCAGGCGTTTGTTCCTTCTCGTCTGGACTATTGTAACAGTTTGTTTTCATGTCTTACAAGAAGGAGCTGTCTCGCCTGCAGTTAATACAAAACTCTGCAGCGAGAATTCTAACCCGCTCAAGTAGAAGAACTCACATTTCTCCGATCCTTAAAACTCTTCACTGGCTTCCAGTTTCTTTTAGGATCAACTTTAAAATTCTGGTTCTTACTTTCAGAGCTATTGATGGTCAGGCTCCTCCTCACATCACTGATCTGATCCAGCCTTACACCCCAGCTCAGGCTCTGAAGTCTGTGGATCAGAATCTACTTATGGTTCCTCGCACACGGTTCAGGACCAGAGGAGAGAAATCTTTTCAGGCTGTTGCTCCTAAGCTTTGGAACAATCTTCCTCTCTCTTTGCGCTTGATGGAGTCTACTGACTCCTTTAAGAAACATCTTAAGATGTTTCTATTTGTTCAGGCTTTTCCTTGATTTTCTGGAACTCCTGTTGTGTTATCAGTTTTATCTTGACCTTTAAAATATATACTTTATTGAATGTTGTTTTGATTGTTTAAGCGCTTTGTGACCCTGGTCTAGAAAAGCGCTATACAAATAAGAATTACGTACTTACTTACTTACTTGCTATTATTCAAGGTCTAAGTGTATGTGGTGGAGCTGGTTGAAGGTTGGTTGGTGTTGTCAAAGGGTGACTTTGCTGGTCAGTAATTTAATGTAGCACCAGCAAGAGAGACACAGGCTCAGTTAGAGTTCTTAAACAACTATTTTCAAAAAATAAATAATTACATTAAACTCTACACTTGTATAGAGTATCACATTTAAAAAAGCAAAAATACTATTAACACCGTCGATCTTATGGCTGCAACAAAAAAAAAAACATTTTGATGTTTTATTTCTTCTACTGATATGATTATACCTTTGTAGATATTTAAGTGACTAAGATTGTTTTAATTACCATTTCAATACATTTATGGTGTTTGATGTGATGTTATTTTGATTTGATGTGTATAAAGATCCAATAAAATGTAAAACAAAAAAAAACATGACAGAATTTGTATTAATTTATTAAAACATAATTTTTGAATGTGTACAGGATACTACTCCACTTTAACAGAATTGAAGAATAACATATTTCGAAAAATGTATTTGTTGTTCAATATAATATGTGATTTATTATGTGAAATTATGTCAGATAATAAAAATAAAAATATGCAGAACGACAGTTTGTCAGTGTTGTTCTCTATGTTAATATACAAAAGGAAGTTGCATTAATGTTGTCTAGGGTGACGGTATAGAGGGGGACAAAAACGTTGGTTTTAGCCGTCCTGAGTCACCCAATAATATACAGAGAACTCCCCAACGTCGGATTCAGACGGCCCGGGTAACATTTGACGTGTCGCCCAACTCTTCGTTGCCACGGTAACGTGACGTGACGTGTCGGTGTTGTCATTTGGCTACTGTAAATCTAAAACTATGAAGCACACTTGAAATGTTTAATGTCGACAGTGTGATTCTACCCCCGATTAAGCTTACCGACCTCGAACCAATTTGAGGTGGCACACGCGTCCAAAAATCGGTAAAAAATGCAGCTGCTGGCACTGCGTTTCTCTGCGGTGCGGCCGGAGGAGCGACCCATCATCCCCCGGGATATTATGAAGAGGAGACAGGGATGCCGCGCCGGAGTTAAACGCCGGGAGCTGAGGAGAGCTTATCGACCGGCGCTCCCGTCCGTCGTCATGGGCAACGTGAGATCTCTTCCAAACAAGATGGACGAACTCGCGGCGGCGACCAGGTTCGACCCGCAATATCGACGGTGCAGCATGCTGATGCTTACGGAGACGTGGCTGAACCAGAACCACACGGACGCGATTGCTGCGCTGGATGGATTCTGTTTATTGCGCGCGGACCGGACGGAGATGAGCGGGAAGAGAAAGGGCGGAGGACTGGCGGTGTTCGTTAATGAGAAGTGGTGCCTTCCCAGGCACGTCACTCTAAAGGATCAACACTGCTCTCCTGACATTTAACTTTTGGCGCTCAGTCTGAGACCCTTCTACTTGCCACGGGAGTTTTCACATGTTGTCGCGGTGCTTGTGTACATCCCACCGTCGGCGAGCGCGGAGGCAGCATGTGACGTCATCACTGGAGTGGTGAACGGGTTACAGACTCAGAGCCCTCATGCCCTCTTTATCATCTCCGGTGATTTTAATCACGCATCTCTTTCTTCCTGTCTGCCCAAATTCAAGCAGTACGTCACTTGTGCCACCAGGGACAATAACACACTCGACCTTTTTTATGCGAACACTAAAGACGCTTATTTATCATCCCCCCTTCCTCCTTTGGGACGAGCTGACCACTGTCTGGTCCATCTCCTACCTGTTTAAAAGCCACTTGTGAGCAGGCAACCAGCAGTGACTCGCTCGGTCAAGAAGTGGTCTGATGAAGCTGAGGAAGCTCTGAAGGTCTGCTTTGAGACCACGGACTGGAGCATTTTCAGTGAGTCCCACAAGGAGGATATTGACAGTCTAACTACATGTGTCACGGACTACATCAACTTCTGTGTGGAGAGCATTGTACCAACCAAAACTGTACGATGCTTCTCCAACAACAAACCCTGGATTAATCCTGATATAAAGGCTCTCTTAAAGGAGAAGATGAGAGTCTTTAGGTCAGGAAACAAAGAGGATCTAATGGCAGTCCAGAAGGAGCTGAGAAGAAAGATCAGGGAGGGAAAGGAGAGGTACAGGAGGAAGATGGAAGAGAGTCTGGCCAATAACAGACTCACCAAGATGGCGCCGCACGAGCAGCAGCTGGTTACAACAGCTCCCTCTTTCTTCTTACTTTTTATTACACTTTTTCCATTTTTTTGGCGTCTTTTTAATTTTTTCTTTAGAGTGGTCGGATCTTGTTGCCGTTGTGCACAAAACGAGACCACTTTTACAACTTTTGCATACGGTTTTCTGCTATTTTCGTCACTTTTGGGAACTCCGTCGGCAGACACGCTCAGCGGGTCTATTGTTTACACAAGGGATCAGCTGTTGGGGTTGCGCAACACCGCTCTCTCTCTCAGCGCGGAATCGACGATTCCCGTGGAAATCAAGAGAAAAAGACGCGGATGCAGAGCAGGTCGGATGAAACAAGAGAAGAAACGTAGGTTCCGTCCCTTTATTCCATCGATCATCATGGGAAATGTACGTTCGATCGTGAATGAAACGGACGAGCTTGCTGCGCTGACCCGGCATCAGAGAGATTTCCGGGAGAGCAGCCTTCTATGTTTCACGGAGACCTGGCTGACGGAGAAGATCCCAGACTCTGTTGTTTCCCTGGAGGGGTTCAAGATGGTTTGTGCGGACCGGGACATGGATGGAAAGAGGAGAGGAGGAGGAGTGGCGGTGTTTATTAATGAGAGATGGAGCGATCCCGCGCATGTCTCCATTAAAGAACAAGTGTGCACTAAGGACATAGAGTTTGTTGCGGTGGGCATCCGCCCGTATTACATCCCGAGGGAGTTCTCACATGTGATTGTGTTCACTGTTTACATTCCTCCCTCTGCGGACGCAGCCGCAGCGAGCGAGAGGCTGAGCGCCTCAGTGTCGGACCTGCAGCTCAAACACCCGAACTCTCTCCTGCTCATAAACGGGGATTTCAACCATGCCTCACTCTCCTCCATTCTTCCCACCTTCACACAATACGTGAAGTGCCACACCCGGGAGGACAAGACTCTGGACCTTTTGTATGCAAATGTAAAAGGTGCCTACACCTCCACCGCCCTGCCCCCCCTCGGCCGCTCTGATCACAACCTGATACGTCTGCGACCTGAATACACTCCCATGGTGAGGAGACAGCCTGCACAGAAAAGAACTGTTAAGATGTGGAATGATGAAGCCAAGGAGAGGCTGAGAGACTGCTTTGAGTCTACAGACTGGAGCGTGTTCTCTCATGGTGATGACATCGACACCTTCAATGACCATTCCACGGATTACATAAAGTTCTGTGAGGACAACGTCACGCCGACCCGCAAGGTGCGATGCTTTGCCAACACCAAGCCATGGGTGACCCCTCAACTTCAAGTTCTGCTGAACAAGAAGAAGAGGGTGTTTGCTTCAGGGAGCAGAGAGGAGCTTAAAGAGGTCCAGCGAGAGCTCAAGAAGGCGATCAGGAAGGCCAAGGAGGAATACAAGAGGAAACTGGAGGAGCAACTGGCGCAGGGAAACACAAGGGATGTGTGGAAAGGCCTGAAGAACATCTCAGGTCATGGCCAGAGTGGAGCCAGAGCCACAGCAGGGGGAGACCAAAGATGGGCCACTGAACTTAACCAGTATTTCAACCGGTTTGATCAGGGCCCCCCTCCCCCCTCCATCTCTGCCCCCCACTCTTCACAAAGCTGTTTTTCCCCTGCTTCAGCCCCCTCCCCCCAACTGTTCTCACCTCCAAGCCACCTTTCTCCCCCACAACACGCCCTACTTCAGCTGCCCAACCCCCCACAGCCACCTCTCTCTGTTACATCGGAACAGGTGAGGAGAGAATTAAGGCGACTGAAGATCAGGAAAGCTGCTGGACCAGATGGACTCAGCCCCAGACTGCTCAGGGACTGTGCTGATCAACTTTGTAAGTTGGTCACACACATCTCCAACCTGAGCCTCAAACTGGAGAAGGTCCCGGTCCAGTGGAAGACCTCCTGTGTGGTTCCGGTTCCCAAGGCGGTGCACGCGAAGGAACCAAGCCACTTCAGACCAGTCGCCCTGACCTCCCATCTGATGAAGACCTTGGAGAGGCTGGTACTCCGCGAGCTACGCACGACGGTGAGCTCTGCGTTGGATCCGCTGCAGTTCGCCTACAGGCCAAAGATGGGGGTGGACGACGCCGTCATCTACCTGCAGCACCGGGCACTGACTCATCTGGAAGCCGCCGGCAGCACTGTGAGAGTCATGTTTTTTGACTTCTCAAGTGCTTTCAACACCATCCAGCCGGCGCTGCTAAGGAAGAAGATGGAGGACGCAGGAGTTGGGACACAGCTGGCAGCATGGACGATGGACTACCTCACCAACAGGCCGCAGTATGTGAGGCTGCAGGACTGCAGGTCTGAGGTGACCATCTGCAGCACCGGGGTGCCTCAAGGGACAGTGCTGTCACCTTTCCTTTTTTCCCTCTACACGGCGGACTTTACCTATGACTCCAGCAGCTGTCACCTCCAGAAGTTTTCTGACGACTCGGCCATTGTGGGCTGCGTGTCTGGGGGGGGCGAGCTGGAGTACAGGTCAGTCATCAAGGACTTTGTTGAGTGGTGTGAGAGCAACTACCTTTGCTTAAACACCGGTAAGACAAGGGAGATGGTGATTGACTTCAGGAAAAAGTCCCCAGCACATCAACCGGTGAGCATCCAGGGCTCGGACATTGAGCTAGTGGACAGCTTCAAATACCTGGGTGTTCACCTCAACAATAAACTGAACTGGTCCACACACATCAACGCCGTGTACAAGAAGGGCCGAAGTCGCCTCCACCTCCTGGGGAGACTGAGGTCCTTCGGAGTGTGCAGACCACTTTTAAGGACCTTTTATGACTCCGTGGTAGCCTCTGCTATCCACTACGCTGTGGTCTGCTGGGGAGCAGGCAGCAAGGACCGGGACAGGAAGAGACTGAACAGGCTGGTCACGAGGGCCGGATCTGTCCTGGGCCGCTCGCTGGACTCGGTGGAGGAGGTGGGAGAGAGGAGGACACTCTCCAGACTATCCTCCATCAGGGACAACGCTCTTCACCCACTGCACCTGACCGTGGAGGAGCTGGCCAGCTCCTTCAGTGGCAGGCTCAGGCACCCCCAGTGTAGGACCGAGCGTTATAGAAGGTCCTTCATCCCAACTGGTGTCAGGATATTTAACTCTCTACTTTAAATATCCTGATGCTAATCCGTAGTGTGTTTTTCTTCTCGTGTGTTTTATTTTATTTTTTTGTTTTTATTTTTATTTTATTTTATTTTATTCTATTGTATTTTGTTAATAGTGTTAAATTTCTAATTTTGTAAATAATTTGTATATTTTTAAGATCGTTTTTATTTTATTTTGTATTATCTCTTTTATTTTTATTTTTTTCCTTGCACTTTATTTTTTTAAACTGCGCTGTTGTAAAAGTGTGTTTCCCCTCTGGGGATGAATAAAGCTTTTCTATTCTATTCTATTCAAGCGGTAGCGGCGGGCGATCAGAATTGGGCTGACAACTTAAACGTTTATTTTTCAAGGTTTGAGGTGTCGGCTCCCCCCCCTGTCTTCTACACCATTCACACCTCTACTTTTACCTTCTCCTCCCCCCCGAGCTTGTATTGTTTCAGCCCCCCCGCTGACTCCACAGGGGACAATGCCCCCCCCACCCCAGCCTGTCCCTCACACCTCTCCAGGTGAGAAATCAGCTCAGGAGAACCAGGACAACAAAGGCCCCTGGACCAGACGGCATCGGTGGCAAAGTACTCAAGACGTGCTCTGACCAGCTATGTGAAATTGTTGGACTTCTGTTCAACATGAGCTTGACCCTGGGAAGAGTTCCACTACTGTGGAAGACGTCCTGTGTGGTACCGGTGCCGAAGACTCAGCACCCTAAGGATCCCAGCTGCTACAGACCTGTGGCCTTGACATCCCACCTTATGAAGGCTCTGGAGCGGCTGGTCCTTAGTTACCTGAGTCCTCTGGTGCGCTCCTCCATGGATCCGTTGCAGTTTGCCTACCAACCTGACATCGGTGTGGAGGACGCCATCATCTTCCTTATCCACTGAGCACTTTCTCACCTGGAGTCGCCTGGAAGCACTGTGAGGATCCTTTTCCTGGATCTAAGCAGTGCTTTCAATACCATCAGGTCGAACATCCTGAGGGACAAGCTGGAGCTGTCTGGAGCGGACACTCACCTCACGGACTGGATTGTGGACTACCTCACCAACCGTCCACAGTTCGTGAGGACCCGGGATGGTGTTTCAAAGACTGTACTGTGCAGTGTAGGGGTCCCCCAGGGAACAGTGTTGGCACCGTTCCTTTTTTCACTGTACACTGCAGACTTCCAACACCTGTCTCCCACCAGTCACCTGCAAAAGTTCTCGGACGACTCCGCCATCGTCGGCCTCATTAAGGACGGGGATGATGGGTCGTACCGGGGACTTGTCCAGGACTTTGTTGACTGGTGCCTGGAAAACCACCTCCAGATCAACTCCAGCAAAACTAAGGAGTTGATTGTGGATTTCCGGCGGTGTCCCTCCATCTCCCCCTCACCACTGAACATCCAGGGACAGGACATTGAGATTGTCACGTCTTACAAGTTCCTGGGTGTTCACCTCAACAACCGCCTGGACTGGGTGGATAACACTGCTGCTCTTTATAAAAAAGGGCGGAGTAGACTCTACCTGCTCCGGAGGTTGAGGTTGTTTGGTGTCCAGGGGCCACTCCTGAAGTCGTTCTATGACTCAGTAGTGGCCTCTGCCATCTTCAACGGTGTGGTCTGCTGGGGGAGCAGCATGACAGCAAAGGATAGGGCTAAACTGGACAGCCTTATTAAGAAGGCCGGTTACGTCTTAGGGCGCCCCCTGGATCCTGTGGAGGAAGTGACTGGGAGGAGGATACGGAGCAAGTTGGCCTCCATGAGGAAGAACTTGTCTCACCCTCTCCAGCACACACTGAGGGCATTGAGGAGCTCCATCAGTGATAGGATGCTCCATCCCCGGTGTGTGAGGGAGAGGTACCGCAGGTCCTTCCTCCCTGCTGCCATCAGACTCCACAATAAGAACACACAAAGATAATTATTTAACTGCACCTTTCTTGTTATTCTTGTAAATATGATTGTGTATATAATATAGTGCAGATTTATTTTCTATTCTATTTAGATTTTTTCTTTTCTTTTTAATATTTTATTTCTGGGTGTTTTATTTTATTTTATTTTATTTTTTTTTGGTATATTGCTCTTGCTGTTGTTAAAACGAATTTCCCCTCGCGGGACAATAAAGGATTCTGATTCTGATTCTGATTGATTTGTATTTTTTGAAGCTTGGATTGTTCAAGAGGCTCTCGCGGAGTTATAAATGCTTAAACGGTCCTGTAAAAGTGACTATATTGTATATTTTTAGGTGTTACAACTCCTGGTCTGGAAAAGCGCTATATAAATAAAAATTACTTACTTACTTACTTACTTACAATGTTGAGATTGTTTTATGAATGAGTAAAATAAAGTCTGGATGTGCTATTTCGCTTGATACTCTTTATAATCCGGTGCGCTTTTGTATGAAAATAGACCCTTTCATTGAGATTGCGTATATGGACATATGTTTTCTTTATATTTAGCTGCTATTATGAGCGATCTATGTGAGGTTTGTCAACAGTAATCGCGATCCTGCAGAGCTGACATCACACGCTAATAAACAGGAGTTTAGAAAAACACACATTGACAAAGTAATGATCCAGTTCCTAATAAATGTTCCTTGTTTATTTAACTTGAAAAAATCTATATTCTACCTTAATTTTTTACACACCTCAGACGTAGAATCTGTTCAAAACATGCGTACATCTGATTTCTATTAGGTCACATCATTACTGTATCCCTCCGCCGTGCACGGAATGTAGACCCGTCACACCACAGGAATCAAATGGGATATTGTGCTTGTTTGTTTAAAAGTGCCATGGAATACAATTGTAGATGCAAGTCAAGATTCTGTCCATTTCTGATATTTATTAACAGAAACTGACTGATATTTATATCATGATTCATAATAATATCCATCAGTGTTACAGTAAGATATCCTCACACATTACACGTATAGAAATCATTTTTATCATGTCAAACACGACCATGTACGGAATACCCGAAAGCATTTCTATGAAAAATTAGCATATATGATACTGTATTGCCTAAAATACACTATAGATTAGATACGATTGACTTCATTATATTTTTATTTATCTTAATATTTGCCTGTTGTTTCATGAATCTATCTTGTTTTTGTGTGTGTTGCAGGTGGTTTGCTGCTGGTTATTGATCAATGAAGGCAGAAAGACACATAGATTAAGACAGAAACATCCTACCCATAATATGGCCCTACACAAAACTTAAGTCAAACAAAGCAGTTTGAAAAAATCGATTTTAAATTGAAAAATATATTTTTTGATGGAAGTAATTCTTTTTTGGATTGAATAATTGTCAAGGTGCTGAAGGAAACCCAGGCGCAGAAAGTGTCTGATTGTCAAACTTGACAGATTTATTAGCAGCAGGCAGAGGGATCGTCACAGGTAGTCCAGGAAATATATATCCGACAGGTACGAAATTCAGAAAAACAGGTCAAGGGCACAGGCAGGCAGAAAAATGAGAAAATGTACCAGGCAGGAGAGAGAAAAACCCAGAACAAAAAAACAAAACACAGAATGAGGCAATACAGAGACAACAAAAATACACGTGAAAAGTCTTAGCTCTGGGTCTTGGGTGATGGAATGTTTTTTTAGTCTGAGCATTGTACTCCTGTCGAGAATGTTCCGAGTGGGCTCCCAGGAACGCTCCTCAGGCCCGTAACCCTGCCAATCCACCAGGTACTGGTAGCCCCGACCAACCCGCTGAGAGTTGAGGATCTTCCGTACCTTGAACACCTTCTCACCCTCAACCACACTAGGAGGGGGAGGAGGTTTAGAGGCCGGAACCAGCGGGGACACTCTAGCGGGTTTAACCTTCGAAACGTGGAAAGTGGGGTGAATGCGCATCTCCTTAGGAAGGCGTAGGCGGACCGCGACAGGGTTCACCACCTTGGTGATGGCATAGGGTCCCATGAAATGGGGAGCGAGCTTATGTGAAGGTAAGTGGAGACTGATGTCTTTGGTGCTGAGCCCCACTCGGTCCGCCACCTTGTAGGCGGGAGCGTCTGAGGCAGCCAAACTCAAAAGTTTCTTTCTTGCCTTAATCCAGGTCAACTTGCACCGCTGGACTAGAGCCGATGCCGACGGGACTTGGACCTCCTCCTCGAGATCAGGAAAGAGAGGAGGTTGTAGGCACACTCGAACGGACTCATTCCCGTGCAGGAGCATGTGAGCGAGTTGTGTGCGTACTCGACCCACGGAAGAGCCTTGACCCAGGTGGTGGGAAAGCCGTAGACCAGGCAGCGGAGAGAGGTCTCTAGGTCCTGGTTGACCCTCTCTGTTTGGCCATTGGCCTGAGGTGATACCCTGAGGTGAGGCTGAGCCGGGCCCCGATGAGTCGGCAGAACTCTGTCCAAAAGCGGGAGGTGAACTGGGGCCCCCGGTCCAAGACAATGTCCCGGGGCAGGACGTGGAGACGGAACACATGGGCCAGGACCGCCTCGGCCATGTCTCGTGGTCCGGTAGCTTGGGCAGCGGGACAAAGTGGGCCATCTTGGAGAACCTGTCGACGACAGTCAGCACCGCAGTCATGCCCTCTGAGGCCGGCAGTCCGGTGACGAAGTCCATAGATATATGGGACCATGGACGATCAGGCACTGGCAGCCGAAGAAGCTTCCCAGACGAGGGAGCGGATGAGGTCTTGCTGGTTGTACACACCGGACAGGCCGACTCCGCGACGTCCCTCGCAAGCCCAGGCCACCAGAACCGCCGCCGCACCAGAGTTAGGGACCGTTGCTGTCCTGGGTGACAGGACCACTTGGACGCATGGCACCAGTGGAGGACCTGCTTGCGGAGGTTTTCCGGCACAAAGAGACGGTTAGAAGGACCAGAAGTCGGAGGAGGAGTCCGGCGGTTGGCTCTCCGGACTCGCTCCTCGACCTCCCAAACCAGCGACCCCACGACAAGCCCCGGCTTCAGGATCGGGGCTGTGTCAGAGTCAGTGGGGTCAAAAATGCGCGAAAGGGCATCTGCTTTACAGTTCTTGCTCCCAGGTCTACCAAAGTTACCATGAAGTTGAATCTGGCGAAGAATAATGACCACTGGGTGTGCCGTGGGTTCAGCCGGCATGCAGTTCTCAGATATTCTAGGTTGTGGTGGTCGGTCCAAACCACAAACGGGTTATCCGCCCCCTCCAGCCAGTGGCGGAACCCCCTTGATGGCGAGGAGCTCTCGATCCCCCACATCATAGTTCCGTTCCGCGGTAGTGAGCTTGCGGTAAAGAAGGCACAGGGGTGAATCTTGCCATCTGCAGAGCATCTCTGGGACAGGACCGCGCCCAGCCCTGTGCTAGAAGCGTCGACCTCGACCAGGAACTGGAGACGGGAATCAGGTTGCCGGAGGATGGGGGCCGGCCAGTCGGAGACCGCCTGTACCTTGGCGGGATCCATAGAGATTCTACGAGGGCTAATGATATAACCGAGGAATGAGACGGTCTGGACATGAAACTCCCACTTCTCTGCCTTGACGAACAGTTGATGTGCGAGAAGACTAAGGACTGAGTGCACCATGCTGGCGGTGGGACCGTTCGTCCTTCCAAAAAATCAGGATATCGTCTAAATAAGCGAAAACAAACTGCTTAAGGAACTCCCGTAATACGTCATTCCTCAAGGCTTGAAAAACCACAGGGGCATTGGTTAAGCCGAACGACATGACTTTTCCATTCGTCGCCCTGGCGAATGCGAACAAGATGATAGGCGTTGCGCAAGTCTAATTTGGTGAACACAGTGGCCCCTTTAAGAGTCTCGAACGCAGATGACATAAGCAGGAGGGAATAGCGGTTCTTAATAGTGATGTTATTAAGCGAGCGGTAATCAATACATGGTCTGAGGGACCTGTCCTTCTTGCCTACAAAGAAAAAACCCACACCAGCCGGGGAAGAAGAGGGACGAATACCGGCTCAGAGTCACAGAAATGGTGGGACGTGAGGGATGAGGAGATGGTGGTGCCGGACCCGTCCTGACCCTCCTCTCCTTTACTGGACATCTCCTGGCACGGTGTCCCTCGATGTCCTCAGACTGCACGTGGCAGACGGCGGTGCGGTGCATGGGCAGAGTGGAACCGCTGGATGGCAGAAATGGGTGCCCGACCCCGAGACTCCTCGGCGCGTTGACGAATCTCGATGCGGGTGACCAGCTCGATCATCTCATCCAGGGTCCCTGGCAGCGACAGCGGGATGAGGTGAACTCGGATCCGGGGAGTGAGGGCCTCGATGAAGACCTCAGCGAGCGTGGAGTCGGGCCAGTTGCTCTCCGCTGCCATGATGCGGAACTGGATGGCGAAGTCCGACACGTGCTGTGCCCCTTGGCGCAGGCGGAGGAGAGATCGAGCTGACTCTCGACCCAGAGGGCCACGCTGAAAAATGCGCTCCAGGACCGTGGTGAACTCCTCCAGCAAGGGCAGGCCCGGGGGGGCAGGAACTGGTTGGAGAGCACCTCCATCTGTTCACCCAGAGCTTGGATCTGTGCCACTTGATGGCCCAGTGTCTGCTGCTGGGAAACGTGCCAGGCGGCCATTGCCCCCATGCCGTACCTCAGCTTGGCGAGGGAAGAAGCATTACTCGTGACCTGCTCACGGTAAGTCACACTGGACTCGGGGGAGGAACTTTCTGCTGGGTTCATTGTTGGTCAGTTCGTTCTGTCAGGGTGCGGAAGGAAACCCAGGCGCAGAAAGTGTCTGATTGTCAACCTTGACAGATTTATTAGCAGCAGGCAGAGGGATCGTCACAGGTAGTCCAGGAAATATACATCCGAAGTCTGAAACGTGAAACACGAACTAGATGAACACGGGACAACAAGTGTGACGAACCGACAAAGACTGAGGGAGAGTGAGCAGAATAAGGTAAGGTAAGGTAAGGTAAGGTAAAACTTTAAAATTAAAAAGTTTTTTTCCAGTAGCCAGCAATTTTTCATAAACAATAAAAAAAAATAATACATAAAAAATATAAAATATGAATGGGGTGAGGATCTTGACCTATTTTGCGACTGGTTGATCCTTGCCAGGTCAGAGGTAGAAAGTCACGCTCACACACAGAAGATGTTGAGCCATATTGCTAACCTGGGTTCATGGTGAACCTCAAGAGCACTCTGACTCCAGTCCAGCAGTTAGTTTACCAACAACAGAACCCAGAAAACCTTGACCATAAGCGTCAGCATGTCAGTGTGTCCTGCCACACAAATGTATTTATCATTATTACCAAACATGACTATTTTAATGACCAAAGTGTGTATGATGTAACTCTTAGATTCAAAATGATTATACTCTATACGTAACAGGGCCACGCAACAGGGAAGCAAGGAAGTTACTCTCCAGGTGACACGAGACATGAACGAACTTGAAAGAACCATCTGCCCCGGAAGAGACGACCCCCTGGACAGGAAACTTTCCCTTAAATATAGCGATGCTCTATAGTACTGGACCGTCTTTCCCGGAGCTATTGATCTGTAGAGCTGCCGGCAAAGAGCGTGGCCGATCGATCGTAAAAGTTTGTATCTTTGTTTGACCTGAAGCGGCGAATAAACGACCCGTACACTCTGCATTGACCTTTTTTCTCCATAAAGCAAAGTATTAAGACCCGGACGTGACGTTGTGTTGGAGCGAAGGAAACGGACTCCAGTTTTATCCGTTTTATAAGCATCTCACCTGCTGTGTTTGTTGGTCGATGCTATTCCAGAGAGGAATTGACCCCTTCCACCTCCGATGGTTAGTCCAGCGCATGTCTGATATGCAGCACTCCATCCCAACTAGAAAAGAACATAGAATTGCATTTTAGATTATTTCAATGATGGAATGTGCTGTAGGTTTTTGTGTTCACTATGCTTATAAATATTACTTACTCACTTACTTCACATTTGAAATCATTTGGCAGGAACCACAGAGAGAAAGGTTTCATGTCAAGCAGGTCTGGAGTTCTGGGCAGTTCTTGGAGGTAACTTCCATGCAAAAACTAAACAAAAACATATTAGTGCTCCCTTTTGAATATAATAAATAAATAAATACAAGAAAGTATACTTGATCATGCACTCAGAGATAAGCTCTACATGTTTCCTGCATCCATTGTTTTATGGTGTTTCCAATCTGGTTTACCTT
The DNA here is from genome assembly GCF_982586985.1 of Callionymus lyra. Classification (NCBI taxonomy): domain Eukaryota; kingdom Metazoa; phylum Chordata; class Actinopteri; order Syngnathiformes; family Callionymidae; genus Callionymus; species Callionymus lyra. The sequence continues at coordinate 10,825,505 of NC_141833.1, forward strand.
TTTATGCTGGAATTTAAAATACTTTTCATTATTATTTTATATATATTCTTTCATTTAAAGAGAACTACAACAGATCAAATCCCTCATCCAAAAGGGTTAAAATAAAATATACTTATATATTTAAATACGATAAATGTGTTATCTATATTAATATGCAGAAGTGATGAATGAAAACAATATCTTGAATATCAATAAAATAAATCGCCTACCATGACCTACCAATATAGCAAACTTTTTATTGGAATATAAATATATTTTCGTCCTTTCAAAATATCAAACAAAATACGTTTGTGAGTTGCATTATAATTTAAAAAGCTATTCAGTGTTTTAGCGAACTAGCTCTCGTGCACAACGCACAACAGAAAGTTACATTACACGCAATGAAAACATTATTTTATAGAGTTGACTTAAAGCAATAATTATATCCGCTCTGCAGGAGCGCGAGCACAAAATGCTATAGCTCTTTGTCAACAAGTGTGACGTCAACATCCGGAGGTTTGAAGGAAGTTTCGTAAGTTGTGTGGCAGGTTGAAAACTTTTTAGCTGACGCTGAAACTACAAAACTGAACTCGGTCTTTATACAAGTACACGTCTACAATTCTTTTCCATGGCGCTTTTAAACAAACAAGCACAATATCTCATTCTATTCCAGATTAAATGCACATTTTTCAAGTTAAATAAACAAGGATAATTTTTTAGGAACTGGATCATTACTTTGTCAATGTGTGTTTTACTAAACCCCCGTTTCTTAGCGTGTGTGACGTCACCTCTGCAGGATCGCGATTACTGTTGACAAATGTTACGTAGATCGCTCATGATCGCAGCTAAATAAAAAGAAAACATACGTCCATAAACGTAATCTCAATGAAAGGTTCTATTTTCATACGAAAGCTCACCGGATAATAAAGAGGATCAAGCGAAATAGCACATCCAGACTTTATTTTACTCATTCATAAAAAAATGTCAACATTGTGGAGTTGTAACACCTAACAATATACAATATATTAACTTTTACAGGACCTTTTAAGCATGTATTACTCCACGAGAGCCTCTTGACTTCCGCGATGCGTGAATAATCCAACCTTAAAAAAATACAAATGAAGCACTTTTTAACGATTTATGGTCACCGTGTACCACCTGAAAGTGGTTCAAGGTCGGTTAGAACAAGTGAAGGTATCGCACTGTTGACATTAATCATTGCAAGTGCGCTTCATAGTTTTAGAATTACAGTAGCCAAATAACAACACCAACACGTCACGTCACGTTACCATGACAACAAAGAGTTTGGCGACGCATCAAATATTACCCGGGTCGTTTGAATCTGACGTTGGGGAGTGCTCTGTATATTACTGGGTGACTCAGGTAGGCTAAAACCGACGTTTTTGTCCCCCCTATACCGTCACCCTAGTGACGCCCGGGGGCATTGCATGGCGTCGGACGATATGACGCCTCGGATGTGAGGACGTGTTGGATAAACCCAGGCGGTTGACATGCGTTTCAGTGTTCTTATTGGCTCCTATTGTGGTGGCAGGAGTTTGTGACCACAAGCTTCATGGGATGAGCAGGTGTCTTTATTGAAGAGATGAGCAGTCTCAAGTAACAGATCAATCTTTTATTAAGCAATGCAATAGAAACATCATCAATATCTAGGATTCAAGACATTTTATAGATCTTGCAAGGAGGGCATTTCTTACCAGAAGTTACATGATTTCTCGGTAATCACCCAAATTCCCACCAGATTGAGTACATTAAAGCACTTCTAAACACATTGATTTTATGACTAGTATGACCAAATTCAGATTCACTACCCAGGCATCCCACCTGTCATGGATTAAACAACTACAGTATATAAGTTACATAAACAAAATTATATATACTCTAGATCTAGAGGAATAGACACAAATAAATATGTTCCTTTTTGAAAATGGCTTTGACAAAAAATCTGCAACCAAGTTAATTTCTTCTCTTTCATTCACTGTGGGTTGTAAATCAACACAAGTTCCCTGTATTAGCTAGCACACTCTCTGATTAACGAATCAAAGAAGTGGAATACTATGACTTCACCGTATGCCTGCTGGAAGGCCCTGGCGTCGTCAACAACTTCATTAGGTAATGCGTGAGTCTAATCGACAACTATGTTTTATTTCAGTCCCGAACTAACAACAAATGATGGCTGAGCTCTGATTGGATAAATACTGTTATATAAATATTCATGTTTGGAAGTAGTGTGACCAGGGGGAAACTTATGAAAGAAGGCGACCATTTGGAATTATTTATTAAGTAAATATTCATGGGAAAAATAATTATGCACTTATATATCTTATATTTAATTTTTGTTAAAATAAGTCTATCATTTGGTTCTTTCTTAGGCCAGCAGAGAAGGTGTTGCAGGTCCATCACTGGCTGTACATATTTACTTCAAAACAAAGCCAACTAAGAGTTCACCTGATGATGGAAACCATCAATTTTTGCTAATTGAGAAACTTTATGAAACAAGATATATTAAAATTAAAAAAACAACATTGTTGTTATCGTTGTTGTGATTGAATGTATACATATATTGTAACATAGCCGTGAAATTCTTCTGTTTGTATTCAAAGTGAATACTTCAAAATTGATCAAGCAGAAAAACAGATCACTTAACAAAAACATCTACATTCATACAGAGAAGAAAAATCGTACTTAAATGTTTTGCTGTTATCACGTGTATTAGGTGTTTGTTGAAGGGTTCACTAAAATGTTTTTTACGGCCACATCTGGCTCCACGGTTGTGGGTTTTCAGGCCCCCAATTTATACTATTGGTACAGAGAGAAAACAAATTATTAAAAAAACGAAGATCCTCATAGAAGAGTACATATTAATAATACATGCTATAAACTTGTTGATTATAAGTGTTAATATATATTTAAGTTGCCCCAAAAATACAAATATGTCAACACTGCTAACTTTAGTATCATTTCAGCTTCATCAATTCCACTTAGCTTCTTGCTAAGTTAAATTAGCACGTAAGAACAAAGGCATTTTAACTCTGCTCATAACATAGTTGCTATTGTGAGACTTTATTTGTCATAATTAAAAGAATCAGCCTTTAATGCCTTTTATTTCTATACACGTTGGGTTATAAATATAGCTATGTCCAGTTTATCTGGTACACAACCTTGAAGATACCTGACAATTCTGAGAAGCAATAATGAATCTACTGCTGTGCTTTCTGCCCCTGCTGTCGGCTCTGGCCTCAGTACTGGACCCTGTCCCTCGCAGATTTGTGCCTTATGACAGTAAGTCACACTCAAGACTTTGTTCTTGGTACATTAGTCCAGTGGTTTATTCATCATTAATGATACATTAGTCCAGTGGTTTATTCATCATTAATGATACATTAGTCCAGTGGTTTATTCATCATTTATCTTCTACCAAGGTGACAATAATAACACGTTTCAAGAGAAGGGAGTGTTTGACTACTCCACCATGATGCTGAGGGAGGACCTGGGCCTGCTGATGGTGGGTGCCAGTGGGATGGTGTACGCCCTCGACCTCAATGACATCTCCAAGAAAAATGACTCAGTAAGAAAACTTTTAATACTTTTTTCGTGGAACTTGTTGTGTGTAATATTAAGAAATATATAATAATTATTCCAATTATTTGATCGTTCTGCCTCTGTGCTCGTCAACACTCTCACATGTGATTCAAATGTTTCAGGTGAAATGGGATGTGACACTAGAACAGGCCGCGACATGTGATCGTAAATCAATTAATCCAACAGTGAGTTATGATGTGTGTTTTCATATGTGTAATCCAGAACTTAATCTTTGGGTGATTTTATGAACCAACAGACTGAATGCAGGAACCAAATCAAAACCCTGCTGAAAAAACAGGACGGCCGGATGTTAGTGTGTGGAACCAATGCTTTAAAACCACAGAGTGATTACATGGTGAGAACTGTATGTTTATATAATGATGTGTTCATGAAAGATGTTTTTGCAAAACAACAAAACATTTTCATCATCATTTATCAAATAGTCATTTTATGTGAACATTTTTGAGGACTCATATTAGATTACCTTTATTGATGTGTTTGCAGTCATACATGGATGGAAACTTGACTCTCGAGGGAAATAATGAAGTATCAGTTTGTCCACATGATCCTTCTGAGAGCTCTGCCTCCCTCATGATCGGTCAGATTTATAATGTTAAAGTATGTGATGAATCTTTTTCTGCACTGAAACATTTTTTTTATTTAAAGGAGACGATGTTTACTCAGCTGTTGGAGAGGTTTTCTCAAAAGGATCTGCAATCAAAACATCCCAGACAAGCTTCTTTGGTAAATGAGATCAAACATCAGTGTTTCAGATCTTCATCACATTCATCTATCCATGACAGATCCGACATTTGTTTCAATGGAGATGATGCCTGAGAGTGAAAACAGTGACACTGGAGATGATGACAAGATCTACTTGTTCTTCAGTGAGAAAGCTGTGGAGTATGACTATAAAACTATGCATGTTAGCCGAGTAGCTCGAGTCTGCAAGGTGAAAACAAAAAAAATTGGATGTCTTTATTAATAGATCTTTATGTTGTTTCTTCCTTGTGTTTACATTAAAGTAATGTTGGTGTTTTTTAGGGAGACCATGGAGGTCGTTTTGATCTTCTGAACAAGTGGACATCATTTGTTAAAGCCAGACTAGAATGTCCAGTTCCAGGTTGCAAAGGAACTTCCATGATCCAGGACACATTCCGCTGGTGTGACCCCCAACAAGACTGGAAGTCATGTTTGTTCTTTGCTGTCTTCACATCACAGACGTGTGTATCTTTCATCCAAGTTTTAATACTGTTGCTTCTCAAAGTTTATCCATCGTTACACATTCTTTCTATGCAGTTGCTCAGCAGTGTGTGTCTACAGTGTGACAGACATCAGCAGAGTGTTTTCAGAAGGAACATTCATGATAAGGTATTCTGATGGATGGATGCCCAACAAAGATCCATTACCAGTTCCTCGACCTGGCTCAGTAGGTTTGCTATGTTAAAATTTGTTTGAAATATATTCCATACATCTTATGAAATCCTGCTTCTGCTCATCTTCTTGCAGTGCATAGATAATGCAGCACGGAAGGCTGGAATCAATGATAGTAGAAGATCCCATATATTCATAGTTGAAGATAGACTTGATCTTCCCATAATAATTAAGGAGGCCATTGAGCCACTGGGAGGAAAAGCGATGATGTTGAAAGGAGGAGGAGAATTCAGAAACATCATCATTGACCAGGTTCAGACCACAGATGGAGACAAACATCATGTGATGTTCATCGGCACAAGTGTGTATTTGTCATTGTCTCTTGATTAGAAAAAAATAATGTGCAAATATAAAACAAATAATGAAAATCTGTTAAAATATGGTAATAAGTATTTAATTAATGTCAAACATAAAAACAACTGTTTGTTTTCTGACATGAAAGATAAAGGAACCATCCTGAAAGCTGTGAACTATGGTGGTGAGATTTTCATAATAGAGGAAGTTCAAGTCTTTAAGACCTCAGAGCCCATCAAGATTCTCAAGTTCTCCAATGTCACGGTAATTTTATGAGTGTTGAGCATCATGTTGAATTGAATCCCTGACATGAGTCTTTTTTTCTGATGTGCAGCGTCAGATCTACGCAGGCTCAGACTCTGGAGTAGTACAGGTGTCCCTGTCCTCCTGTGGAAGATCTTTGACTTGCATGGACTGTGTTCTTGCCAGAGACCCTTACTGTGGCTGGGACCATGCTGCTGGCAAATGTTCAGCTCTTTCTGCTACACAGAGGTGAGTATCTGTTCTCAAATATGAAGTGCAGTGTTCAAGGTGGATCACAGCACACATCATGGTTATTGGGAGATAAAAACAAACTAAAACACAATTATATTTTTCTTCAGAGAACTGCTCCAGAGTGTAAAAGAAGGAAATGCTTCTCTGTGTCCAAAGACTGGTGAGTGAATAACACTCCTGACAAAAGCCACCTCCAACATAATGAGTATAGGAATACCTTAGCTCTAAAATGTTGACTTGTGTCTTTCATAGAACCTCAAACTGAAAGGAAAAATCTTACTATTCCTGGATATTTGAAACTTCTATGCTCTCTGGAATCAAAGCTTGCAACAATGAGGTGGGAGAAAGATAAGTCCACACTGGTCTCTTCACCTCATCGTCTGGAGCAACAAGATGGACTACTCATCCTGGAGGTCTCAAAGTCTGACACTGGTCACTACCGCTGTCTGTCTGTGATGAGCTCCAAAGATGCTGAATACAAAACCACAGTTGCTCAGTACAATGTCACCATTGAAGAAAAGACAGTAGAGATTCAACCTCAACAATACGATTATGCTCTCCTGTCTCTGCAGATTGGGTTGGCGCTGGTGTTTTTTTCTTTCTGTGAACTTTTTATTTGGAACTTTTGCAAAGGCCACATTGGTTTTCCATGCAAGAACAAACAGCCAAGAGCCGTCGCAGACCATAGTTGTCAAGCATGCACCAACAGCCATGAGCAAGTAGATAACAACCAAGACAACGGAGATAACGTTTCCACTCATGTGTAAAGATCCCGAGCAGACCTCGACCATGCATTGTCGGTTTTAGGCACGGGTGAACCTGGTAGTGTGTGGGGTGACATTTAGATTAGTAACATTATTCAATGCCTTAGTGTATGTGGTGGAGCTGGTTGAAGGTTGGTTGGTGTTGTCAAAGGGTGTCTTTGCCGGTCAGTAATTTAATGTAGCACCACCAAGAGAGACACAGGTTGACTCGTGTCAATGGTGTAGTGAAAACCTTCATGTTGTTTTTGCTGTTGACTGAAAGACCAAAGTTCTGGTTAACGACGTCTTTGGAATGGCGACCTTCCTCCCCCCTCTCTCTGGCATCCAAAGGCTGGCCATTTTACACATGGTCAGAAGACCAGCATGGCCAGGAGAGCAGAATGACCAGATGACTTTTCAGAACACTAAATGTCTTTTTGTCGTTCAATACAATAAAATATTTTCAGGTAAAGAGACACCAAAGAAGGAAGTTACATGAAATATATATCCAAATATAAAAGTGTTTTGATGTTTATATGCCGTTTGAACATACATATCAATACTGTGGTTTCCTAACATGTAATGTTTGATATCATTCTGATCCTTAGAAAGAGCTGGGAAAGTTATGATAAGTTAGCATTTTATGTGAGCCTCAGATCTTTCAATAACGTCAAATAAAAGAAGTTTCAAAGTCAATTCGAAGGAGGAGAGAGACAGAAGGACTGCGGGTCGGAACATCTCCAGCCAATGAGGGGGTGAGGAATCAGATGTCACCCACCAATCAGGAGCACGAGTGGATATGGTCCATGATAGCTTGGCTCACACGTTTAACTATATACTCTTTCTTCTTTCTGACCATCAATGAATAACATGATCATATCTTAATTGACCCAAGTCAACAGAGCAGGAGCACTCTCAAAAGATTTCTTTCTGAAAGTGCCCTAACCAAATTTAAGGAATCAATTCCCTCAGTGCTCAGTATAATGTCTAGTTTAGTGTGTCAGACTCTACCCATAGTCACCAAGACATTGATAACTTTGTGGGCAGTTTTGCAGACTCGCTACATAATACGCTTGACTTAATTGCACCACTAACTAAAAAGACTGTTAACAGAAGTAGTAAAAAGACTGTTAACAGAAGTAGTTGTGCTCCCTGGTATACTCAGGAAACGCATACATTAAAACAGGACTCTGACTAGAGAAGAAATGGCTTTGATGATGAATTCTACCAGGTCTGGCAAGTTAAGTTAAGAATATACAAGGCAGCGCTTTGGAAAGCCAGAGCCCAGCTATTATCCTTCACTTATAGAAACAAATAAGAAAAACCCCAAGTTCTTATTCAGCACAGTAGCCAGGCTGACACAGAGCCATCAGTCCATTGACCATTCCATCCTTCCACATCTCAGTAGCAGCGATTTCATGAACATTTTTAATTAAAAAATCGTAACTATTATACTTAGCACTTTCATACTTGTGTTAGATTAAAAATTATTATACGCTATACGTATACGCCATACTTGAATTAATGCTTAAAGATAATCAAAATACAAAGTATAAATTACTAACTTCATCTAAGCGTTTGAATACACATTCAAAATCAACATTTTAATCCAGACTGATACACTGTTTCAAGAAAAGCTTGGAGCGGACGTAGAGTCACAACAGTGATTACTTGAACATCTGTCCGTCTGCCCGTTTCACACCTGGGGGCGTGAAACAAAGAGCAAAGCAGAACAAACCCAAAAAAAGGGGGGCTGGAAGACAAAGGCATCCGCCCACACAACAGGGAAGCAAGGAAGTTGCTCTCCAGGTGACCCAAGACATGGACAAACTTTAAAGAACCATCTGCCCCGGAAGAGACGACCCCCTGGACAGGAAACTTTCCCTTAACTATAGCGATGCTCTACAGTACTGGACCGTCTTTCCCGGAACTATTGACCTGTAGAGCTGCCGGCAAAGAGCGTGTCACGAACAACAAAACAAAAGGGGTAAAAGAAGATGTATTATGGTCTGCTCATACTGCCAGATAACAGGCAGAGGGCAGCGGACATGTATATTACTCTCTCCAACCAGGGTCAAAATCAGTGGAGGATATAAAACATCAAGTCAAGGGAACGCAGGATTTTCTGACCTGGATGAGTAGACGCACTCAAAAGCATCAACCACATTCCCCAATCAGAAGAAACAAGCGCTACATGGGGAAATTACCCAATTCTATTAAATTAATAAAAAACTTTTTTTTGGTCAGAACTTCTCCTGAATGAAGGTTGTTTGTGTGTAGGTTGAAGAAGATGGACTCGGAGAAGATCGAAGAAGACGGATTTCTGGGATCGATTTTTTCCTCTGCACGCCTGGAATCGGGGCATGGAAGAAGAGGACTAGATGACGAAAAAGAACAAACTATGGAAGAGGAACAATCGGACCAACTGCAGATGATGATGATGATAACGATAATGCTGATGGACTGGACTACTGAGAAACATGAAAGAATGATGAAGGACCACTACTGAATAAGGCCAAACCTTGTAATATTGCAGACAGATGATTATACTTTTGGTTATTCATATAGCGTGTGCAGGTACATGATGATAATATGTTGTTGGGAAAATTATAATATTAGATAAAAAAACAATAAAATATTGCTGCGGAACAACCATTGATTTAGAAAATTGGACTTTTTTGTTTATGACGTGACCTATAAAGGCCACATTAACAGGGGGAGTTGTTAGATTAAAAATTATTAAACACTATACGTATGCGCCAAACTTAAATTAATGCTTAAAGATAATCAAAATGTAAAGTATGGGTTACTGGCTTCATCTAGGAGCTTGGACGTTTGAATACACATTCACAGTCAACATTTCACTCCAGACTGACCAACACGTCCTCAAACCCGAGGCATCAAACCGTCAGACTCCGTGCAATTTCCCCCAGGCGTCCCTAGGGTGACGTTAGAGGGGGGACAAAAACGTCGGTTTTAGCCTACCTTTTTTTTATTTAGCTGCGATTATGAGCGTCTACGTGACGTTTGTCAACAGTAATCACGATCCTGCGGTGACGTCACACACGCTAATAAACTGATCATGCAGGAAACTGCCGCACACGCAACTTCCGCCAAACCCCCGGATGTTGATGTCAGACTTGTTGTTACTCTTCCCAGAACATGCGTTTTTGTTGCCTACGTTTGTGCAGTAACTTGACGGAACCAGGTGCATGTTTCACTCGTCTATTGAGGTAAGATTAATTATTGCTTTAAGATGACTCAGAAATAAGGTTTCATTGCGCGTAATGTAACTTTCTGTGGTGCGTTAACACAAGAGCTAGTTCGCTAAAGCTTAGCTTTTTAAATTATAATGTAACTCACGCACGTATTTTGTTTGTTATTTTGAAAGGACTAAAATATATTTATATTCAAATAAAAAGTTTGCTATATTGGTAGGTCATGGTAGGCGATTTATTTTATTAATAATCAAGATATTGATTTCATTTATCACTTCCGCATATTAATACAGATAACATATTTAACGTATTTAAGTACATACAGTAAGTATTCCAACCTTTTTTTTCCATTTTCGGACACGTCGATTTTGGGCCATTTTTTAAAGTTTGAGTAAAAAAAATTGGTCGAATTAGACCTTTTTTCGAGCCTTCAAAAAACAACATTTTACGCATTTTCGTAACAATCTATTGCGCTCACATGGTGCCTCTGATATCATACTTAAGTATTCCGACCTTTTTTTCCATTTTCGGACACGTCAATTTTGGGCCATTTTTTAAAGTTTGAGTAAAAAAAAACGGTCGAATTGGACCTTTTTTCGAGCCTTCAAAAAATGACATTTTATGCATTTTCGTAACAATCTTTTGCGCTCACATGGTGCGTCTGATATCATACTTAAGTATTCCGACCTTTTTTTTTCATAATTCATTAACTGCACATGCTTGATCCATGTCCAAGTGAGAGGATGAAGAGTTAAACCAACTTTATATTGACTTTGCCGGCCATTTAAGGTGAAAGTGCTTTAATTGGTTGCTTCTTCCCAAGTTCATTATCATGTGTGTTTTCAAAAAAAAGTAAATATTTTAGACAAATATTTTAGCCTAATACACATATAAAGCCAAGAGGGCATTTAGATTGGAGATGCCAAAACAAGCCAACCAAAACAATAAATACTTTCAGTCAATTAGGATGACATGATTTGTTTTGTAATATAAACTAAACATAATCCAGGTAACCAACAACTGCTCAGCCCCATAGAAATGTGTCATTTTAGGATTCAAGAAAAAAACAGAGATCAAAACATTTACCCACCTCTCTTCAGATGGGCTTTAATTCTATAACTGTATCATGCGAGCGGAACCCCTCTCTCTCTTCAACGGTGATAGTAGGAAGACAAAAGTGTAACACCACCGGACGTAAACAGACAAAGAACCGCCACTGAGTTGGCTGTGCTGTTTTTCTTCCTATATCTATATTTGTGATCGGTAGAACGGTTCGACGGCGATGGAGAAACGACAGGAAAAAGAGATTCATTGCGAAGTTCTGGTCGCGGACTTAAAATCTGCGGGTCAATCGCGTGAGGAAAAAGGTTCGTCCAAGCGAACACAAACACACAAAAACGGTCTCATATTTATGATGTAGTTTTTTTCTACTGCAATTGTGTTGCATTTGTAGATCTACAGAGATTGATAAGACGAAACGCTCTCGACAATTAAACTATCCGGGCACAGAAATGTGATTTATTTTTTAATCAGCGGGGTTATTTCAATATGGTTCCCAAATAAATAATTGTCAAGAGACTAGAAAAATACTGGTACATACTGTAGGCATGTGTGTAAAAGTTTAAAGATTAATTTATTTTTATGAAACCAGGATCATATAAAATGTCTTGTAAAGACGATTCCAGTGATACAAATATATTTGTCCTGCGATAAATATTAACAAAGTTATGGACTATAATAACTCCTCAAAATGCACTATTTTATGGTCAACCTCCTCTATACTAATCAATGGGGGTCAATATGTTAGATGCGACTGTTTGTTAAACCTGACTTTGAAAATTCTATAACTTTAAAAAACTCAGTAATTGCTCAATTTAAAAAAAAGGTTGGTATCATTGGAAAGCTTGCTTAACAACAGAATAAATATGTTAATTATGTTAATCATTTGTTGTAATCAGTTGTTTAAATGTAAAATAATGGATACATAAAGCAAATTGCAGTTGTATTGAATTGATGAACTTTATGAAATTACTTGGAAGTGATGGAACTGTCAGTAAACATGGCTCGTCGGAGTGGAACAGCAAATCAACGGGTCCGGAAAAACCATGTGCGAATCAATCAATTTAGAAGATATTTTGCAGACTTACAGGTAGATATATACTTTATAATATATAAATATAATATATAATATAATATATATTTGGGTTCCAAAGAATATTTTCCTCACTTAAGAGGTTTTGCGAGGGAGTTTTGGCTAGTGAAAAATGGTCAAACGTTGTCGGCAAATTGTGGCACCTATACTGGACCAATCTGGAAATTTCAATATTCTACAGAAACTATGACGTGTCTCCTACGTCATCAGTATTAATAAATATTGGTGACGTAAACAAAGTGAATGCAGTTTGACGGCGAATACATCGATCCTGCAGCTTGTGCGATGAAAAGCGACACGTGCTGACCACTCTCAATAACCAGGAATAGGAAAATACACACATACCTACATACTGACATATAAGCCAGCATAAAGTAAACTATTCACCATATGATAAACAATAGTTTGTTGTATGATGTATCCTATGTATCTGTAACGGATGAACTGGTGAAGAGTAGCATAAAAAATAACATTTTGCAAATGGCTTTATCAAACGGTACCAGGATCTTCCAAAAACATGGAACTACAGAGTTTGGTTATGTGTCATTTGATTGATTTCCTTTCTGGTTCTACTTTTATTTTCTGTTTATTAACAGTTGTTATAATTACCACAAAAGCTTGCGCTTTTTTTTTCTTTTTTTTTACAGTGAAAATCAGTGCCTTAGTTTTTTTAATGCATTTATATGGTTTTTAATCATTAACTTATTGTGTTTGTTTTCTTGTTCTTTCTTTCTTGTGAGTTTTTGGTTTGAAAAAAAATTGTCATTCACAGCCTGAAGTGGACATAGATTGGTCTGGTGAATCATATAATACTTGTGTGTTTGAACCTACAGCACCTTGATTTATTTTAGACAAAAGAACAATATTCAGCCTTGAAAGCTAAAGGTTGAAGGCAACACTTTGGACTCAAATACAGTAGAATGTAACACAATGAATGTGTGTTCAAGTGTATACAGTAGAAACATAAATGTAGAAACAACTTGACACTTAAAATTTGATTTACGTGAAGAATATTTAGAACGGCCAAAGACACTACCAAAATCAGATACTTGATACGTTTTTTTCTGTTTTTGCCCCTGCAGATGCGCAGCAGTTGACTAAAAATGATGTTCCTCTCAAGCAGCGCGACTGGAATTGCTGGACGGGCCAAGAAGAACCACAAACCTCACACTTAGGGAAAGAAGACCCGGACAAAGATAATGTACCGGAATACCCTTTGAATGTGGTTGTAAAGAATGAATTGGAAGAGGATGAAGAGCTTCATGAAGGAGCAGCGGAGTCACCGATTAGCAGTTCAGGACGACACACAAAAAACAATGCTAACGGAGACAGCAGACAGAAAACCTGCTTAGGTCAACTTTCAGACGCAGACCGAAAGAGCTCACTGTCATCTGAGTCGGACAATGAAGATTGTGACAAATGGAAGGAAACCAAACATACACAATCAACTTCAGAAGAAAATCCAGAAGTCTCTGTGAGCGGGGAAACCAATGTCTTTGACAAGTCACTGATTTGCCCTGGATGTGAGAAAAGATGTTCCTCGAGGTCTGGACTGACTCTGCACAGGAAAACCTGCGTGGGTGACTCTTTGGCTTGTTTGTTTTGTGGAAAATGTTTTGCAAAGACACGAAATCTGGAGATCCACACGAGAATTCACACGGGGGAAAAAATGTTCCACTGTTCGGAGTGTGAGAAGTGTTTCAATAGGAGAGATCATCTTAAAACTCACATGAAAATACACACAGGCGAAAAACCTTTTCGTTGCTCGGAGTGTGATCAGTGTTTCATTGAGAAAGGAGACCTAAAAAGACACATGAGGATTCACACTGGAGAAAAACCATTCTCTTGTTCGGAGTGTGGTCACTCTTTTTATCAGAGTGGAACTCTGACTACTCACATGAGAATACACACGGGAGAGAAACCTTTTAGCTGCTCAGAATGTGGAAAATGTTTCAATCGGAAACAAAATCTTAAGGCCCACATGAGAATTCACACGGGAGAGAAACCCTATGCTTGCTCACTATGTGAAAAATGTTTTGCAGAGAGCGGGGATCTGAAGAAACATGTTAAACGGCATCATTAGTGATGTTTTTGAATGCTTTAAAATAAAGGAAAGGTAAGGTTGCAGGCTTAAAGGACTCATAAGAAGTATTTTTGCTACAATAATTAAATCCAGGCTAGGTTATGAATTTGTTTTAGTGTTTAAATTATAAGCTTTATGAAAGCTGGAGCAAGGCTCATTGGTCAGATTCATGAAAAGAAGCTTCCGAAAAAAGTGCATGCAGTATCAAGAGTATATTTAATAAATGGCTAAAAGAAAATCTTACAAACAGAAATAAATCTGCATGGCGAGCTATTAATTAATTAAACTTATCTATGATGGTGCTTAGTAGAAACAAATGTGAATATAGGAATGAAGTATTTTGTCATCATGTTCCTGAATTGAAATCCATAAAAACATTTTTCCAATTTTTAATAAATGATGTTGCGAATGTGTTACTTAAGTTGATTATAACATCAAGGAAGTCATATTTGATGTTGCATCATTCAATTCTAATCAATTTTGTAGTCTCCTGAAAAATACAGTATACAATATTCAAACAATATTGTAATTATTTTTGTCTATAAAGTGAGAGTTAACCTGCTTGTATTAATAAAAATAATCTAATAATATTTTGTTATTGCTGGATTAATTGTTGATGTTTATTTTGTAAATACACACAGTAACATGATTTCCTTGGTTTTTCATTATTTGTCTTAGTCTGAGATACTTCATCGATTTTGAAAATTGAAACATTTAAGTCGCGTCCAAATCAAGCGATATGTTTTTTTTTCAACTATTAGTATAAGGTATAAACTTTATTTATCTCTTAGTTGTTGATTAAAATGGTTTATATTTTGTCCGTGACAAAATATTTTATCAATTTGGACGAACCGTGAATATATAGCTTTTTGTTTGAGTATGGAGCAAAGTATCAGTACATGATCTGGGAAATCAGCGATCCATTTACAGATGTGTTTGTCATTCAAAGTCATAAATTTATGCAGGGACAAAAACCTTTCCCTAGAACGCCTCAATTGATCATAGAGACTTGATTAATTTTCCTCTTTTTATTCGTAAAATTGATGGTTTGACATTAAACAGTCAATACATTATCAGTTTTACAAATACATTTGTATTTTTTCAGCAGTGCACCTGTGCCAATAGGTCACTGATTTCCCAGATGGTGTTACACAGTATTTTATATTAATAGCATAAACACTGCTTATATTGTGTGAACCTACGTCTGCAGATGCACTGCGGTAACAAAATTTCCACATTAAGGAAAAACACCAAGTTCCCCTGCGATATTGTTTTGAAGAGAAAAGATAAAAAGGAGAGCTCAGAATTTTGTCGTAAGCACCAGGAACCTTTCACCAGTTGCTATACTCCACACAGCAACAGACGGGGCAGAGACAACTGTCCCAACGCGCCACCTACTTCACAACCTACTTCGCTACTAAACAGAAGTGGTTACTTGCTTCAGGATATGACACTAATGATATCAAAGGGTGGAGTAGCACACCAACCTGACTTGTCAGCCAATGACAAGGCTGATGCCAAGTCAATGACCTGGGCGGAAATGTTTCTCAAAAGACGGGACTGACATGCAGAGGAGGCAAACCTATGTTGTAAACTACATACCTACGTGATAATTAACCCTACTACTGTGTGAAGAGTGGTCAGAGTTTTCATGAGAGGAGTATAAATATACACTTCTGAGAAACCATACTGTTGCTCACAAAGTAAAATATTTTTGTTTCATTTTCATCTACATTTCTGGGTTCAGTTCACCGGGGCAGCAGCTTCAGCAGGGAGGCCCAGACTTTCCTTACTCACGCTAAATCATCAAGGTCTTCCTGAGGGGAACCCAAGGCTTAGCCATGGAAAGTGTTTAAACAAGATAAATACTCCAAAGACTCACATGGGCATACACACAGGAGAGAAACCATTTAGCTGTTCATAATGCAATTAACATTTTTCTTGCGACAATCTAAAGGAAGCACCTGAAAATACTAACAGGAGAGAAACCATTCTGTTGCTCCCAAGGTGAAAAATAAACAATTTGAACCACCTTAAGATCCACATGAGAACTCACTAAGGTGCAAACCCTGCTCAGAATGAGGTAAATGTTTACTTGGACGTAAAATACACGATATGTATTCCAGCTCCTTGGGAAGTGTTACACTTAATTAAGTTGTCTGAAGAGACACAAACAGACTGAGTTCCTCCTGCTTAACGATACGAAAAATGTATAAAATGACTGTAATTTTTTAATTGTTGGTTAAGCTAAATCTCTTGAGACCACTCCTCCCCATGGGTGAACAACATCCCATTTAACCTGGACATAACCTTAAGACTGAGGACCATGGTCTTCGATATAAAGGTGCTGGTCATATCTTCCCAACGAGAACTAAAGGACCTGCTAAAAAATGAGTAATGGGATTATGTGGCCACATCATCAAAGACATTGATGCCCCTTTTGGTCAATGATTGTAGGTGAGTGGCAGCCGCGGTAATGATTACACATTTCTTTTTCACATATTTGGTATCATATATTATTATATTATAAGTACATACAATCATTATGTATCACTAACAAATCCAGTGCCAGTTTTATTAGACTGTAATTATTCCTCACTTCCTTGAATGTAAATTGGTTATGATGCTATAAATTGAATAAAGATAATTATTTGGTTAAAATAGGTTATAGTTAACTGTAGATTATTAAAAAAAAACATACAATAAAACTATATTTACTTATTGTATTTAATTGGATATGCACTATCAGAAGTGATGGGTTGGTTGAGCTACACTGATGCCACGGCCATGCATCGAATGAATACTCGCTGCGGCGTCTGCAGCACTTTCAGAAGAGACACACATGACCGATACAGCAGCTGTGTCTCCAGTTAAATGGTAAGCAAACCATTTTATTAAAACAACAGCATCATGCAACTCCACCACAGAACCTATTGTTCTACTGGCTGCTATGCCCTCTAACCAAACTTCACTATTGGTTAATCCTTGAAATCCCTAAAGTTTTTGAGGCCTGGCGAGTGAAACTTGTATTTATAAAGCGCTTTTCTCAGACCATGGTGTCAAAGTGCTTAAACGACAGGACAATACACAGTTGAAAATACATACAAATTGAAAAACTTGAAAGGCCAAGACAAAACAGTGACAAACACAGCAGCCCCAAGATAAAGAAAAGACCTGCACAAATAGAAAGGTCTTAAGGAGTGTGAGTAGAAAATTAGTTTGATTTTGGGGTTAACTGTCGATAACTAACGTTTTTTTTTTAAGTTGTTTATACATAGCATAAAGACAAACAAAGAAAGTGAACATTATATGTAATGGTAGTTAATTTTAAAAGTCAAAATGTTTGTTTTCTTTCCTGTAGAAAACGGGTACAATTGGTTCTTTAAGTGGTAAAGGTGGCCCAATCCTGCTCTAATGCTCTAGTTGGGGTGTAGTTACTACTCCAACGCTGTGGGTGGCGGTAGTTGTATTTCAGCCACTATTATGAAAATAACGTGACGAACAAGACCGCCAGCGTTAAGCATTTGCGATGGACGCCCCGACAGAACAAGGTTCTTCTGACTTCCTTATCGGTTCCAAAACCACCAGAATGTCCACAGTGCTGAACTTCAGGCGGTTCATCAATGATCGTCTGGCCGCTGCTGCGCGGGAGATCTTCGGCGTGTTCGAGCAAACAGTCGCAGAGTTGGAGAAAGAGATGGAACGCCAGCAGAAAGCACACACCGTAGATACTGCGATTCTTCGCAACACACCAGGTCCGTAGAATAGTTTTGCAATTTTACTTTCAATTTAGAATATTTAAAATGTGGCACATCCATTTTAACTGTTTTTCATTTATACTATTTTTTTTATTATTATTTTATTGTGTATGAAATCGCTTTTATTTATCTCACTTGTATGACGCTATTGTACGTTTTTAATGTTCTCTTACACACACCTCCACCACTCCCATGTATATTTATTGGCATCTGCAAGAATTCCTGTCCAGCAAAACGGAGCCCGATTACTGGCATCTACGTCATCTCTCCACCCATCCCGGAAATGACAACAATGATGGCACTTTTAAGTGGGATTTATTCATATTTTTACTTGCACGTCCTCTTATTTGACTGCGTTATCAGAACATTAATATTTGTTTTCAAACATAGCTTTAAATGATAGACGGATATGATTAGACAGTAGATCTACCCTGCGTTCTATTTTTTTTTTACTTTTGTTTATGGGGTTGATCAGTCCGATCAGAAGCATAAAAAATGCTAATTAAACATCTGTAGTTTGAAATAAATTAAGCATTTTTTTTAATAAATACAAATAAAAAGGATCAACGTATCAGAATCAGATTAGAATGAGATTATTACCAGTGTTTTAGACAGAACATACAGATTTGTTGTGGTGTCAGTACAGAACAAAAAGATGACACACGACAAGTCAGCCGTTCTGTTGCGCATTTAACGTGTGAAATGATTGACGCTGAGGAAAAGACGAAATAACATTAGCAGCCAGTCAATGAGAATGAAAATGGTCTTATAACATTTTTTTTTTTTAAATGCAACCAACTCATGTTGGTCATTGCTGCCTGTTGATTCAAATCTGTTGTCGTTTATATTTACAAGAATGTGTTACTAAAGCCTGGGAGTTCCAACCCTCCCACTTGCCAGACCAGAGAAAACGGGGCCCTATGTTGGTAAATACTGATTAGATCTGGCCTTTTTCCTGGCATGATGGCCAAATTACTGACACTTGTAAAATATATATATATTATAAATATATATAATAAATATCATGACAGTAAGTGAAAATGTTAATGATCGCCAGTCATCATTTTTGCATCTTCCAGAGGAGATGACAGGGACACACACTTAGATTTATCACAAACGATACGCAAAAAGTGCAATTTTTAAGTGACATGCTTTAAACTTCTATCTACTTCTTACCAATGTTCTTTTTTTTCCGTGTGCTATGACATATCAGTTCATTAACTAACTGGCTGTTGTACTATTGTTTTTCTGCTCAAGAGTAGATCATGGTGATTGGTCACATTGATTGATTAAAATACACTCACATTATTCAGATTTTCATTTTTTAGATTTTAGTTGATTACAAAAAGTACATCTGATTAGTGGGATATATATTATACTAATAATAATGTTCATGAATACTGCAAACATGTTATTCATTCATTAGGAATTTATACAGGTTTTAATATTTGTAAATAACAAAAATTATATAGTGCAGCTTTGTAGTATTACTCACATTCAAGATTCAAAGATTCAAAGCGTTTATTGTCATAGGTACTACGTACCATGAAATTCTTACTTTGTACCCCGAACAAACGTGCACAGTAAAAATAAACATATATACATCTATATATATACATACATATATAAATAACTCTATATACATTTTAAAGAATAACAAATCTAAAAAAAACAGAGCAACAAAAGTTCAAGTACTGCAAATAGTGCATGAGGTAGATGTGGCTTTAGTTGTTAAGGAGTCTGATGGCGGTTGGAAAGAGAGTTTTTCAGTCTCGTTGTTCCGCACTTCACACTCCTGTACCTGCGGCCTGAGTGTGAACAATCCGTGCTGGGGGTGCGTAGGATCTTTGAGGATGGAGGCAGCTCTACTGTGGACCCTGCGGTGGTATATGCTGGGCAGGGAGGGCAGAGAAGTTCTGGTGATCCTCTCAGCTGTCTTCAACACTCTCTGCAGGCATTTGCGGTCGTTTACAGTAGTGCTGCCGTACCACACGGTGATGCAGCTGGTCAAGATGCTTTCAACGAGGCAGCTGTAGAAGTTCCTGATGATCTTTGTTGACATCCCGAACTTTCTCAGCCTCCTCAGGAAATACAGCCGCTGTTGCGCCTTCTTGACCAGCTGTGTGGTATTAAATGTCCACGTAAGATCCTCGCTGATGTGGACGCCCAGATATTTGAAGCTGCTCACCCTCTCCACTTCAAGCTCTCGGATATATAGTGGCTGATGAGGCTTCCTCTTCTTCCTCATGTCCACTATGATCTCCTTCGTCTTGTCGGTGTAGAGGGTGAGCTTGTTGTCCTCACATCACGCCACCAGACTGGCCACCTCACTCCTAGGCCGCCTCCTCCCCACCATTGATGGTCCTATCACTGCTGTGTCATCCGCAAACTTAAGGATGACGTTGTCCTCGTGGGATGCGACACAGTCATGGGTGAACAGGGTGTAAAGGATGGCCTGACCTGACTCCTGACCGACTGGGGTCGGCCTGTCAGGAAGTCCAAGAGCCAGTCACAGAGGGTGTGGTGCAGACCGAGTGCAGACAGTTTGTGAGGAATGACTGTGTTGAAGGCGGCGCTGTAGTCAATAAAGAGCATCCTTACATAGGAGTCTTTATTCTCCAGGAGTGGGGGATAATGGAGGGCAGCAGCAATGGCATCTGAGGTGGATCTGTTGGACCGGTAGGCATACTGTAGGGGGTCCAGTGTGTCTGGTATGCTGCTCTGAATGATGGCCAGCACTACTCGCTCAAAACACTTTGCTATGATCGGAGTGAGCGCTACTGGTCTGTAGTCATTCATGCAGGTGGGTGGGGTTTTCTTGGGGAGGGGGACGATGGTTGTGGTCTTGAAGCAGGTCGTAACAATGCTCTGGCTGAGGGAGAGGTTGTAGATGGAGGTGAGAACATCATCCAGCTCGTTCGCACACGCTCTGAGGGCCCGGCCAGGGATGTTATCTGGTCCTGCTGCTTTCCGGGGGTTAATTTTCCTCATTGTCTTGTTGACTTGTTCTGGTGATATAGTTGGTGGGGGGTTGAGGGGGTCCAGGTATGTTTGTGTTGGCCCTCTGTTCTTTGGCCGGAGTCTTCAAAGCGGCTATAGAAGGTGTTGAGGTCATCCGCAAAACTGTCTCTGGTGTTGATAGTGCTGGTGGTGGTCCTTTTGTAATCAGTTATGTGCTGCAGGCCTTGCCACATCCGTCCGGAGTCGGCAGAGGAGTAGAGGCTGTTCAGTTTCTCCTTGTACTGCCTCTTGGCCGTTGTGATGGCCTTCCTCAGTCTGTACTTGGCAGCTTTGTACTCTGCCTCGCCTCTGGGGGCGTGGTGCAGCCCTGTATGCACCCCTTATGTTGCTGTAAACATGGTCCAATGTGTTTTATCACAGGTGGGAATGTTCACATGTTGGAAATATTTCGAGAAAACAGTCCTTAGGTAATAAAAACAGAATCAGGGTGAGCTGTTTCTAAAGCGCTGATGACGTCATGGAGTTCCCCGAGTGCGGTCACTGAGTTGGCTCGCGGGGGGATGTAAACAGCGACTAAAAAAACAGAAGTGAATTCCCTCGGGAGGTAAAAGGGACGACATTTAAGCAATAAAAACTCCACGTCTGGCCAACAGTGTACGTGAAAAGTCTGTGTATCTCCACACCATGACTTGTTTACAAACACACAGACGCCTCCTCCTCTGGTCTTACTGGAGGCTGCAGTCCGGTGTAGGTACAAATTCTGTCCCCCCTACAAATTCCCCACTTCCTACGTGATGACGTCACACGCGGCATATGCGAACATTGCGAATATTTTTTATGGGTTAAAGAAACGTCAACAGAAGGTTTACATGATACTTTTTACCACATAAAACATTTATATTGACAAAAAGACGATGTTCGTCAACATAATCACTTTCCGTTCTTTCATTTCCTGGTCTGACGACACATGTGACTTTGACACCACCGAGAGTGTCCGCGCTACATGTGACGAAGCCGCTGATTGACTGAATCTGTTTTACTAATAATAACGCACAACTGTACAATGCAATACAAACATTTGAATTCCGAAATAATTCGCTTATGTACATTTAATAATTGATTTAAATTGGGAAGAAAAAAAAATCGAAATGAAAACTAAATAATTACTGAGGTGTTTATGATCCGAACTACAGACCGGTAGAATAAGTTATTGAAAGGGAAATATTCTAACATTTTTGTTATTTGAAAAGCGAATTATTTTGGAACTCGAATGTTTGTATTGTATTGTACAGTTGTGCGTTGTTATTAGTAAAACAGCTTCAGTCAATTAGCGGCTTCGTCACATGTAGCACAGAAACTTCCTGTTGGTGTCAAAGTCACATGTGTCGTCAGACCAGGAAATGAAAGAACGAAAAGTGATTAGGTTGACAAACATCGTCTTTTTGTCAATATAAATGTTTTATGTGTGGTAAAAAGTATCATGTAAACCTTCTGTTGACGTTTCTTTAACCCATAAAAAATATTTTAAAGAGACGTTTGCATAAGCTGCGTGTGATGTCATCACATAGGAAGTGGTGGGACAGAATTTGTAGGGGGGACAGAATTTGTACCTACACCGGTCTCATCGGTGAGTGGGTTTCAAGCTGAATGGCGCTTTCGGGAACCTTTTCCAGGTTTCAGTGAAAATGAGAGCGCAGCACTCTCTTATTTCCCGCTGTGATCCAGGGACCGTACATTAGCCAGAAGAAGGCTGAGTAGCGGTGCTCTGCTAGCACGAGCTTTTAGCTTAGCATGAAGTCCTCCTCTCTTGCCCTGCTTGCGTCGCCGTTTTCGGTGAAGAAGGCTTCTCCTCGGATCAGCATGCTCAGTCGCTTCGGGGCCATCTTGGGGGGTGATGGCGATGTCCGCGGGAACGGAAAATGAGTTGCAGCTCGGGTGGTATATATCCGTTGAATTCTCCGTGTTCCTGTGGGCTATAAATGTCCAGCAGTGTTCATTTACTGTATGTAATCATTGTGTGGCACTCTGGCGTTGCAAAAACGTGAAAAAATATACAATAAATGATAAAAAAAAAACAACATTTCAACAGATTTTTGACTGATTACAGTATCAAATCAGTTCAAGGTCAGTAAGTAAAAAAGAATTACATAAGGTTTCTTAAGGGCACTGGTCATTTTTGAGAAAATAAAATGATTTTAAACTGCCTTCTAGACCATTAAATGCAGTAGATTAAGTTCTTTGATTTATCTGGCATGTTGGCTAATTTTTTGGTACCCATTTGGAGTGGGTCTAGAAGAATGTTTCGTCGGATATTTACTCTGTAGCAGATCACACAACAGAGATTTATGTTCTCCGATATGCCATCTTTCTTTCTGCGCCTAAAGGATTATGTCTCCATTCAAACACCTTCTGACCATGTTACAGCAAAGTCTTTAAAGAGATTCAAGATTCAAAGACTCTCTGTTGTGTAATCAGTTTCACTATGGTTATAAGCTTCAATTTCAAGAATAGAAAACACATTTCAGCTTTGTCAACTTTGGCCTGAGCATACTCTTGGTAGACAAAACCAACAGCATGTGTAATTAAAATCTTGTAGATGTCAGTTTTAACCGGCATTTCTTGAAGGGGCGGAGAGAGGCCTCGGATTTCTGGCAACTTCACTGGTATTTCCGGAAGGGGCTCAGAGGCATGTGCCAGTTCCAGTAATTGGACTTGGTCCTGCTGCAGCTGCCTCTGATATGACAAGTGAACGCTTCATGGTGGTGCAGAAAGATATGTCTGCATTTGAGGTCGCATAACATTCTATTGTCGTCCATCACCTCTTCTGTGTCCGTTTCCTTTTTATTTATTTCAACATTTTTCAAACGCTATATTATAAATACTTGGATAATAAAGTGACCCGAATGTTTGTGTCTCTGCAGAAGTGAAGCAGCTGCCAGTGGATAAAGACCAGATTCCTTGTGGGCAGCGTGATTTGAACATTCGTCTTGACCCGGTAAAAGAAGAGTGTCTACAGAGAAGAGAAGAAGAGCAGAACGCCAAGTTTCCTTTCAACGTCTTGGTCGTGAAAGTCGGAGATGATAGGGGCACCAGATTCCCTGGTGTGACTGGCCGTGTGGAAAATGAACAAGGAACAAAGTCTTTACCGCTTCGTCTAGAACAGATCCGCTCAGGTCAACCAAGCTCAGTGCTAGATGGAGCAATTGGAGAACGAACCAGCAACTTAAATTTAGATTCACCTCAACACACTGAATGTTCCACTGATGACAGTAAAGACTGGATGGAAATGCACGTTCTTGAGTCGAACTCTGAGAAGATAAACAATCCCGTTGATAGCCCAATCACTTGCTCTGGATGTGACATAACATTTACTCATCACAATAGTTTTGCTCAACACAGGAAAATGTGCAGCAGTAAAAACCTTACCTGCTCCCTATGTGGTGAATGTTTCACACTGAGGAAAGACTTGAGTATCCACATGAGAACTCACACGAGAGAAACACCAAACAGCTGTTCACAGCCCATAACATGCTTTCCATCCACAGGTAGTAGTGTCACAATTTGCTACAAGAAAAAAAGATTCTGTTGCTCAGAATGCGGGAAATGGTTCACACAGGCCGGAGTCCTGAACAGACACAAGAGAATTCACACAGGGGAGACACCATATGGCTGCTCAGATTGTGGTCGGCGTTTCAGGCGGAAAGATGAGATGTTGAGACACCAGCGAAATCACAAAGAGAAAGACCAAAACGAGGTTCTGAGTGTGCAGATTTGATAGCCATAGGTGAAGTAAATGCTGTATAAAAAAGGGTTTGGGTTTTTTCCCCCCAATTAAAAAAAAAAAAAAAAAAAAGAAATCATAATTATGTATGGTTGCTTAGAAAATATTGTAGTTCTGCACCTGAATGTGAAACCCACCTTTAAAAACTAACAGAATTTTAGAGCTTTTTACTTTTACATAAATAAATCTGTAAATGATTAGTTTTCTTGTCTCCTTTAAACTAAGGAATGATGGTAAGGAAATGTTTTTAATTTCTTTTTTTCAACACAAATATGTTTATGATCTTCTGTCAACATGTGCATGAAGTTTATTCTTGTTAATGCGTTTTAAAAAATTAAAGTGGCAAAATGTTTCTGAGTTCCTTTTCTGCATTTAAAGAATGCTATGTGCAGATACACTTTTGGTCCGACCCAGTTTTACATCTGTTGAGGAGCAATTAATAGGATTGCACAGACATTACAGAAAGTGTCCTCCTTTTACTAATGAAAGATTTGAATGAATTGGCACACCAGTTTATTTCACAAAAAAATAATTTCAATGAGTTTAATTACGCAAACTTTTTCTATCGTGAAAACTGTTAAATGAAAACTGAAATTAATTTTTGCGTTAGAGAACGATACACAACATTCAATTAACATGGTCGCAATTCTCATTTTTCAACACTAGGTGGCGAAAATCATATGCGTATCAACATTCTAATAAACGAAGATCGTTTTCCGCTCATATAGTCGTGTGTTTACTTGCAAGCCTGGCAATTCTCCTCAGAAAAGATACTGTTAGTACACGATATGGTAAATCTGCGCGATTGGCCAAAGCATGCGCAGTGACATATTTCACTTCATTTTTATGGCAAACCAGATGTGGACAAAAATATCCCGTGGAACACATACGTTTGGACGTGTCCGTTGCATTCAAAATACACAACTTTATTTAAACAGCCGTTGACATGGCGTCTCTTTGTGTCTTCAAGTATCGATTTTATGAAAAATAAGAGGAAAATAATAATTCATAATTCCTATACATTCTTCTGGTTAAGATGACTATTAAGATGTTCCACGGAATTTTTTTGTTGGCCAGCTTGTACGTTTAAGGTCACAGGGAAACATGACGTGAGCTCAACAGTTGTTTGTTTGTGTCGATTATCCTAATAAAAAGTTCATCAGTCAGTTCCCAGTTTATCACAGGCTTTTTTTTATCGTGTTTCAAATGGTTATACACGTTGTAGAAAACTTCCTGGCAAGGGGAGTAACGGTGGACTTTAACTCCCACTTGTGGCCAGTTTAAATAACCGGGATCGGTGTCCAACAACGCCACCTTAGGATTTGCACTTAATGATTCACTACATCAACCCTCCTCGTAAGAACATCCGGAAAATGAATACAGGCCCCAAAACAAGTACCAGAAAAATATAAATTATGTTTATTGGGTTATCACAACAGTGAGATCAAAACAAGCAGTGAATCATTTACGACAGAAGTAGGCTAAAAATAATCATAACTGACAACGACATAACAAACTTAGGCTTGCACACACACATTAAAGTCAAAGCACACAGTTAGAAATTATAATACAGAAAAAAACAATAACACATTAGTAATCAGAACAAAACCAACACATTGACGTGACAGAAATAAACATCATAGGCACTACTTCAATCGAAAACTAAGTCACTGTTGGGGAAATACTACAACAAGGGTTAAACACGACCAGAAGAACCACAGCAACTATTAACAAATAACACAAGATTTAATTTGCAAAACTGTAGCTCACACCTACAAAAGTGGAATAAACAAAATAAAACTACCTAAACAACTTAGTGGCGAACAGAACAACGAAGATATAAATAAAGCTGTGAGGCGAACCAAACTAAACATAAAGAAGCAAGGTAAATAAAGAGGCAAGGCAGGACATATTTTATGCTCATCCCTGGAAAAATAACCAAATCATTAGTCAAGAAAAAAAAAAAAATTGACGTCGCTGCTCCTGATTTCATGAGTCAGGATAAATTACAGCATGAATACAAGGGAATACACAGGCAGGCAAACTTAAAAAAAAAAAAAAAATACAAACCATTTAATTTTCCAAATGAAAATAACCACCCGGTTACATTTCATAAAATCAATGTTTTTTTGAGACTCAATGAGACAATACATTCTCGGCTATAAATTAAAATTATGTTTTTCGATGTGTGGCATGACTAGGTGAGAAAATGGTCATTTAGATTCAAAGAAATACCAGACAATGCCATCTTGGGAATTGCGCCCAAGGAAATAGTTTAATATTAATAAATGCACGTAGATTCAGTGACTAGTGAGGCAGAGGTTGTGGTTCCATTTTCAACAAAAAACTTTAATTAATATTAATAAAATTTCAATAATATATATAATAAGATGCTCAATCTTGGGAGGGACCTTCTTAGTGCCGAGTCTTACCGTTGGTTGGGGAGGTTCACCTGGCTGGCATAACAGTGGAAAGAATACCAGCGAGTCACCTAGCACACGTGACTATCAAACACACAGACAGGGGGTGCACAACACAGGAAACAGGAACTGCCACCCAGGACCACCACCTCAGCACAAATACAAACGATCATTCACACAGAGACTAGACTAATCATAAAAATAAGGCAAACTTATATAAAATGGACAATACAAATAAAGAAACCAAATCACACAACAAATGTACTGTGAATCCTTAAAATGTCCATTAAAAGTCCTTTAAAAGTGGTACATCATCAACTTTACCTCAACCAAACCATAAGTGAGCTGGCGTCATCCAGTGTATCTAAAACATGACTGCGGCGATGGCGGCAACGTCTCAAGGCCAGCATGTTTGGGCAACAAAAAGCAGATGATGAATTTGTTCTGAGCTTATTAGATCTCCTAGCCAATCACCACATCAAGGTGAGTTTTTAAAAGCAGGTGGGAAACGCCCACTTGTTCTCTTGCTGGGTCCCGTTGATTCCTGGCATCCGTCACTCCTGCTTGGGTCTGTCGGCAGGTAGGCTTTCGCGGCGTCTCTTTCGGCTCACCTGCAATCCATCCAGCACATATAAGGTAGCAAATTTTATTACAGAAACCCCTTGGGTGTTGAATTGCGACGCGATCAGAGTTCTGTGTGTTACAGGGCTACTGTTCTTGAAGTGTCTGGAGCACTTGCCCTCTAAGAACCCGCTGCTGCTTTGCTTTACCCACATTGGTTATATATATCGTGCTGTAATTAAAACGCTTATTTGTGGATTCAAAGAAGCACGATACTAGTTTGAACCACCAGGGGGAGTGCTTTATTAAATTACTGACCAGCAAAGACACCCTTTGACAACACCAACCAACCTTTAACCAGCTCCAACACATACACTAATGGTAATTTATCTAAATGTCACCCCACACACTACCAGGTTCATTTTCTTGTTTGTTAATCACTTGCTTCTTGCTGTTGGTGCAAACTTGATCACTCTGGTCTATGGCGGCTCTTGGCTTTTTGTTCTTGCATGGAAAACCAATTGGCCTTTGTAAAAGTTCCAAATAAGAAGCCCACAGAAAGAAAAAAACACCAACCCAATCTGCTGAGACAGGAGAGAGTAATCGCCTTCAATGGTGACATTGTACTGGGCAAATGAGGTTTTGTATTCAGCATCTTTGGAGCTCATCACAGACAGACAGCGGTAGGGACCAGTGTCAGACTTTGAGACCTTCAGGATGAGCAGTCCATCTTGTTGCTCCAGACGATGAGGTGAAGAGACCAGTGGGGAGTTATCTTTCTCCCACCTCATCGTTAGCAGCTTTGATTCCAGAGAGCAGAGAAGATTTAAATTTCCAGGAGCAGTAAGAGATTTCTTCTCAGTTTGAGGTTCTATGAAAGACACAAGTCAACATTTTAGCTTGTCAACTGCATGGGTTTATCAATAAGAACTCAGCATGCATATTGTCAATATGTGTGCACTTCATGACAACTTGAACTTCCACCAACCTGTGCTTCAAAGACCTCCAGCTTGCTGGATGGCCCTCTGGCCTGGGTGGCCTTCCACCTTGTCCATGATGGGGGGCCATGGGTGGGCGGGTCTTGGGACGGATGCCCGCTGCAGTTGTGGCTGTGACTCTCTGCATGTCTGCATGTCAGTTTGTTCTTTTTGTTGCTGGACGCAGCCAGGGACTCCCGCGGGCTCCCACCGCTGCTGGGGCACCCGCGCCGGGATCCTGCCGGGCTAGACATGGGCTCACAGGCTTGGTTGGGGGCGTGTACAGTTGGGGCTTCTGGGTCTCTGCGCAAACTTTCACACACGTGCAAACACCAACGCACACACACTCACACACACTTCACCTTCTCTCCCCCCTTACTCTCTTCTGTATCTTCTCCCCCCACTTGAATCTGTTTACCTTTGTATTATATACATTTGTATTCAGCCTGATCAGTTGTGAAGGAGACTGCCTGCCGGGAGCCTGGTCCTTTCAAGGTTTCTGCCTCAGGCTCTAAGGTCTGTGAATCAGAATCTGCTGATAGTTCCTTGCATTTGGTTCAGGACCAGAGGAGAGAAATCCTTCCAGGCTGTTGCTCCTAAACTTTGGAACGATCTTCCTCTCTGGTAACTCCTTCAAGAAACATCTCAAGACGAATTCATTAAGTATATATTTTATTGGGTATTGTTTTGATTGTTAAAGCCCTTTGTGACCCTGGTCTGGAAAAGCGCTCTACAAATATTAATTACTAACTTACTTACTTACTAGAGGAATTTGTTCCTCGCCACAGTGATGTTGTTATCATAAGCTCTTGGCAGGGAACTAGAGCTGCACTGGTAGCATAGAGCAAGTTTAAACTAATAATGTAATTAATAAACCATGTCCGTTTGGCTCTTGATTCATTCGATGGAAAGCGAGCATGTGCGAAGCAGCCGAGTCAAGTGCTTGTGTGTTTCTGTTTACAGGTGGGTGAATGTACTAGAAAGTTAAGAGTGAAGCGAATATGTAATATGTCAGTGATACGCGGAAAGTGTGATAGTTGTTTGTGTGCTAGAGTGACAAGAGGTGTCTGAGTTTGTGCATTACCCGAGACAAGTTATTGTATTTAAATAAGAAGTATGTATTGTATGTGCGCATGTGTGAGAATATTGTGAGTGAATCTTTATGGTGAGACTGAGAATGGAAGATTTGATAATATGTGTAAACTTAAATATTGGTCCGTTCGGCTCTAGATTCATTTGATGGACAGCGAGCATGTGCGAAGCAGCCGAGTCAAGTGCTTGTGTCTTTCTGTTTACAGAGGAATAAAATCATAGAAACCAATGCACGCCTGGAATCTACTTTATAGTTCTAAGTGTGCAACATATTTTGGAGGCACCGCTGGGATGATTATCGCAGCACAGTGAAGAGCACGTGCAATACTTTTGATTGACAGCAGAGGGGGGCGTGGTCACGGCAAACGCAATGGATCTGGAGGAGCTGGCAGAGACGGTGTCTGAGAAACTATGGCTGCTGCAGCTGTACCAGCTCAAAGAGATTTGTGCTGAGGCTAAATTCACAAGGGGAACTGTCATGACAAGGCGAGCGTTAATCAGAAAAAATGGAATGGAATGTATGTACAACACTCTTCCCCAAACATTTTTGAAACTCCTCCCTTTTCTGCTAGAATCCAATCTAACAATTCTCTATTCTGTCTTGTCATAATGCTAGTCTCATGTAATTGTTCGCCAAGAAATTTGTGTGCCTCATGCGCGAAGTCAGTATATCTTTATACATTGTAGTAGATCCAATCGACATTTTTATTAATCTGGACCCACGGTATTATTGACTCGAGCCCTGCTCTTGTCTCGTCTTGTGCTTTGAATTCTTGTGGAACACCCTGTGGTGATTACGCCCAGTTCATATATGTTTCTGGAAGTGTGTTCTCATCAACTTCCCTTTTCTGTCTTGTTAAAGTATCTACTTGGCCAGTTATTTTTAATGCATCGTTTATTCCACCATACACAACCTTTGCAGATATTCTGAGTCGAACTAGTGCACATAATCCCACCCAGTAAGGTGGCAATGCGTTGAGAAAAATCTCCAAACATCCAATAACTGTCCGCAATCGCTTTAGTTTGTGTTACCATGAATAATGGCATTGGGTTAGTCATTGTTATTTTTTCACAACTCTGGTCTAATTTCGTGGGATTCTCATACCATACTGGGGTTGCTAAAAGTGTTGACTTTATGTTTGAATGCTCGAACCATGATATTACCATTAACAGGCTTGTTTGAATCGTACTTATCTGAGGTGCTTCTTTCATTCTTCTTCTGGATTGGCTGGTTGGGTGTCGCACTGGAGGCTCCTCCCGTCGGACCCGAGGTTGTCTTTCGCGTCGTCGCAAGCTCGTTCCCTGGCAATAACCAAATGAGACAGATTGTCACCACAAGAAGATGCGTCACCAGCATTTTCATTTTCTACTGATTGAACTGCCCTGATTATTGCTGTTGTCATTGGTCTTTGGTGTGTGAGCCTTGATGCAATGGCTCAGATGAAACCAAGTTTTGCTGCTTTCGACTTGGACTGCGGTTGGTGTGGCTCGGACCACTGTGTATGGGCCCTCTCGTCTTGGCTCGGCTCGTGCCACTTCCGCCGGAAGACCTTTATGTAGACCAGATCTCCTGGGATCACCAGACTCTTGGTCCCCGTCACTTCAGGTTGTCTTGTTTTCTCCTGAAGGTAAATCATCTTGTGGATGATTGTTAATTGTGGGATATAGTCTTTCATTTCTTTTTGCAGTTGTTCGAGTGATGGACCCTTGTATGGGCCCCTGAGGTGTGGTGCAGGCATAGGTCTTCCTGTCAGCATCTCATGTGGTGTCAGGTGTGTGATTCTGTGAGTTTGCATGCGATAACTCATTCATTAATGCCAATGGCAATGCGTCAACCCAGTTAAGTTTTGTGCTTGCACAGATCTTGTTTAGTTTTGCTTTAAGTGTTCCATTTATCCTCTCAACCAATCCTTGACTCTGAGGGTGACAGCACCCAAACGTTGTTTTATTCTTAACTGCTGCAAAATGCCTTTTGCGACTTTCTGCACAAACGTAGATCCGTTATCGGAACTTATCTCGGAAGGAATACCAAATCGCGGAATGATTTCTCTTGTCAAAAATTTGATCACCGTTTCGGCACCTAAATCTTTTGACGGGGTTGCTTCGTCCCACCGGCTGAATCTATCAATCACGACGAGCATGTATCGTTTTTTCTGAACTGTTTTGATCATGTCTACATAGTCGAGGACAAGATGTTTGAACGGACCTTCCGGTACTGGAACGTGTCCAACTAGTGCACTGATGTTTTTCCGCACATTATTCTGTGCACATATGTCACATTGATTCAAGACCTCTTCCACTGTCGCTTGCATGTAAGGTGACAAATATCCTTGTTGTCTCAATATTCTCATCACTTCCCCCCTCGAGCAATGATCTGCATTGTGAGCTTCTGAGATAAAAATTGTCAAAAATGCTGCCGGAGCCACCAATATTCCTTCATGTGACCGCCATAGTCCCTTGTCATCCTCTCTTGCTCCTCTCTTTCTCCACAACGTCTTCTCAGCCACATTGGCATTCTGCTGGATCAAGATTACGTCTTCAGGTGTAGCCACTGGATCAAATACTATCATCGGCGCCAAAATCGCCACGTCACACTTTGATGCTTCTTTAGCTGCCTCATCTGCTGCATTGTTGCCTTGTATCACGACATCAGTCCCTTTCCTGTGTGCTTGACATTTCACAATAGCCAGCTTGGCAGGTAACGACATCGACTCGTTTATTTGTTCCCCAAGCTGAATTGGACTTCCATCCATTTTCTTGAAGCCCCTTTGCTTCCACACCGCTCCAAACAGGTAAAGGTAAGGTAAGGTAAAAATGTATTGATCCCTCACATAAGCTGAATCCATAAATATGTTAGCCACTTTTCCTTTTGCCAGTTTGCATGCTTCTGTCAAGGCTCTCAATTCTGCCAACTGGGCTGAACATGGTTGGTCACATTTCTCTGCTTTTGCATGATCTCCTTGCTGTCTTACCACCGCATATCCTGCATGATTGCCGCGATAATCTCTGAAACATGACCCATCAACAAAATACACATCCTCTGCATTCACTAGAGGGATAGACTCAGGGTCTGGTCTTAGTCTTGTGTATTTCAACGTTTCTGCAATGCACTCGTGTGGTTCTCCCTCAAACTCAAACGGTATAGCATCTGCTGGGTTTGTTGTGGTGCATTTTTTAATTGTTATGTCTGGATATGTCAACAGTAGCATGAACTGTAAACATCTCGCTTGTGTTACCACAAACTTTCTTTGGTTTATCATTTCAATAATTGTGTGATGTGTGTAGATTGTTACTCGATAACCCATTGTAATTGTGGATGCTTTTTCATAGGCATAATGTAGTGCAGCTAACCCTTGATAGCATGGTGGCCACCCTTGTGCCACATTGTCTAGTTTCGTGCTGTAGTATGCGATTGGTTGTTTTTGTCTTCCACTGCATGTTTCTTGCATCAGAACTGCTGACGCGTACATGTTGTGTCTGTTTGATACATACAGTAAAAATGGTTTGTCATAGTCTAGAGTTGCTAGAGAGGGTGCTCTCTGCATCTCTTGTTTGATTTCTTCGAACGCCTCTTTGTCTTCATTTGTCCATTGCAGTGGTTCCTTTAGCATTGTTGTTCCTGCTTCTTTTATTAACTCTCTTAGTGGTGCAGTTTTCCTTGCATAATCTTCAATCTACTCTGAGTTAAACCCAGTCATTCCAAGAAACGTCATCATCTGTCCGACTGTTCTTGGTCGGGGTGCCTTACTTACACCTTCTAATTGTGTCTGTGTGATCGTGACTGTTCCATGTGCAATTATTCTGCCTAAGTATTCAACTTGTGCTTGACAGTATTGCAATTTCTTTTGTGACACTTTGTGACCTCCTTCTGCTAATTTTTGCAGTACTTTAATGGAGTCTCTGTGGCAGTCTTCAAGTGTTCCTTCTAAATCTTGTCGCAGGACTTGGTTGAACACGTGTGGGCTGCGTTTAAACCCCTGTGGGAGGCGAGTGTAGCTGTACTGCTTTCTCCTAGAAGTGAATGAGAAAAAATGTTGCGAGTCTTCTGACAAAGGAATACTGAAAAATGCAGCACAAAGATCGATCACAGTAAAAAACTTAGCATCAGCCGGCACATCTGTAAGAAGAGTGTGTGGATTTGGTACTTCTGCTGGCCAGTCTTCCACAACATCATTTACTGCTCGAAGATCATGAACCAGTCGGTATTTGGAGCTGTCGGCTTTTAGGACCGGAAAAATTGGTGTGTTGCACGGACTATGCGTCTCAACTAACACTCCTGCTTTCACAAGTCCCTCAATTGTGTTCTGAACTCCCTCTTCTGCTTCTGTTTTTAGCGGATACTGCGGTCGCGTTGGTAGCTTAATGTTTGTTTCAACGCTGTTTGTACTTTTGATTGGAAATCATTATACACTATATGTATGTGCCAAACTAAAATTAATGCTAAAAGATAATCAAAATATAAAGTATAGGTTACTGGCTTCATCTAGGAGCTTTGACGTTTGAATACACATTCACAGTCAACATTTCACTCCAGACTGACACACTGTTTTCGGGGCAAGCTTGGAACAGACGTAGAGTCAAGACAACGGTTATTTAAACATGTTTTTCTGCCCTTTTCACACCTTGGGTCGTGGATCAAAAGCACGAAGCAGGGACACACCCGTGAGGGGGGGGCTAGGAGACAGTTACCTCCACCGAAGAGCATTTGCATGATTGGAAAAGGAAGCAAAGCTGGAGGAGCTCTCCACAGGAGATCGTGAAACAGGGAATTTGAGGGAACCAATAGGGCGATAGGGGGAGGACCTCTAAGCCCGCAAATTTGCCTTAAATATAGTAACGTTATTATTGTTCAAGACCTTCTTTCCCAGAGCTATTGACCTGTAGAGCTGCCGGCAAAGAGCGTGTCCGATCGATCGTAAAAGTTTGTATCTTTGTTTGACTTGAAGCGGCAAATAATGACCCGCTACACTCTGCATTGACCGCTTTTCTCCATAAAGCAAAGTATTAAGACCCGGACGTGACGTCGTGTTGGAGCGACGGAAACCGACTTAGTTTTAACCGTTTTATACTGGGCTGGCTGATTTAACCAGACCAACGTCTGTGTCATGCTTTGACCACAAGTGGTCCGGGATCTGTGTCAACATTTCTTTAAGCAGTATGTTTTTTAGTCTTGACCACCTCCTTTTTCTTCTGTGTTGTTATAGGTATAGTAACAACCTGTGGTTTTGCTGTCATTAGCCATTGTCTGAAGAAATCATTATTTTCAACACTCAGGGCTGCCCCTTGTCTTCCAATGATAATGTTGTCTGTTTTTATTTCCACTGTTTTACCCCTAGTCTCTTGATCCCACCTTACTTCCAAGATGTTGCTACATGACGGATCGTAATATATCGTGCAGTGTTATCTGTCATAGGTTTGGTCGCTTTTGGAATCTGAGCTTTGATGTACAGTTCCCAGGTTTTGAGTGTCTCGGCCACCGGCCCCAAGATATCACCCAGCCAGTACACTTTCGCGCATTCGATTTGATTTTGAAACATTTGATGGTCCACTCCTCTGTGATCAATGTATACACCTTGAGGCGTGCACCAAATCTTGATTTTTAATTTGCACAGCGCGTCTCTTCCCAATAGGTTTATGGGTGTTTGGTCCGACACCAAAATTGGTATACGGACTTCGTCATTATTTGTGGCAAGTCTCACTGGATCAGTAATTTCAAGGATTTGTGTTGTTCCCGAGAATCCTATTGTTTTTACTAATTTTCTGGACATGGGGAGGTCTGTGGCATCAATTTGTGTAACACGTGTTTCTTGGTCAAGACACACACACACACACACATTTGGCCTGTGAAGACATCTGTTAATGGTTTCAGTGGTGAATAGCATTTTCACAGACTCTGCATCTGCAGGAAGCCATACAGTTCCTCTTATCTGATTCTTGTTGGTCAGAGTCTTGCATGAAGTGTTGTTGACCTGGGTCACTGAAGGTTCAGCTTGACCATTTGCCAAACTTCTTACCCTTCTTGCTTTGGGATCTCGGGCTAATGGAACTTATTGCCTTGAACTATCACCCTTCCTGCTGTGATTACTCAGGCAAGGTTGTGAAATGCTTATCCCACCTGGTATGGTGTTGTATTAACGTGGAGGAATGTTGACACAGATCCTGAGGAGTTGATTAGCTCTCAAAGACGGTTTCCATTGAATATAGTTCATTACAATAGATATAGAGAAGCCTTCCAGTATAAACATATCCTTCATTAAGGCCCAATTCCGATTCTCAGTTTGAGCCCTACCACTCACCCCTAACACTACGTTTGCGCGTGTCCGCGAGGTGTAGTGGATTCCCGATTCTACTTTACGCGTAGTGTAAGTGTTCAACGTAGTGCCAGGTCTTCCTTCAAGAGGTAGTGATGTCGGAGGCACACTTCAAAACAGAGTGCTGACGGAGAGGGAACCATGCCGAGGAATTCAGTACACAAATGTAAGTATTCTCGCTTTAAAACAAGTGTGTCTTCATAAATTTAATTTGAAAGCATTGTTTTTGCTGATATTCCATGTTGATAAAATATAAAAACACGGTGAAGATGCTATCGTTAGCAATTGTTTGTTCGTAAACTCTTGAGTATGCAATATTTCGACAATATTTCATGCTAATTAACTTTCTAAGTTGTTAACTTTTAACAGTGAAGACGTTAGTTGTTTGTGTATTTCATGTGAAAAGTATTGTTTCTTGCATATAAAAACAATGTTTAATTTGACACTAATTAAGCATTGCTTTAAACGATATTTCATGTTAACACACTTTTAAGAGAAACAGTGAAGATGCTATTGTTTGTGTATTTAATATGAAAAGTATTATTTCTTGCATATAAAAAACGATGTTTAATTCGACGCTAATCAAGCATTGTTTTCAACGATATTTAATGTTAATAAACTTTTAAGCGTAACAGTGAAGATGCTATTGTTTGTGTATTTAATTTAAGTGAAATTTGTGTAAATCATGTGTATTTGTGAAGACAACACTTGTCTTAACCGTTTACCACACATCACTCATAAAAGCAACACAATTGATAATTTCCAGATTTTTTGAATGTCTGGATTATAATGTTACTGTTGCCATGTTCTCCAGGATGATGCAGAATGGCCCGAACCGGGTTCAGCATGTCGGGAGCTCCGACACCAACCACTCGCCCCAGGTCCCAGCACGTCCGGATTCTGTCACCGGTCTCCCAGCTTCAAGCCCTGCAACACTCTTACGGTACTTGGAGGAGGCAGCAAAGGAGGCATGAAGAGCAACAAAAAATTCTGTCTTAGAAAAAAAAGACAAAATGTAGATGGACTTTCTTTTTTTGAGTGTTTGTTCTTCTATATATTTAAGCATTACTTTGTTTAAGCACTATTGTTGTTGGTTGTTGCATTTTATTTTGGTTCTGCATGTTAAGTGTGTCAGATTGTTTGGTCAAATACAAGATTTGTTTTTACGATTTCTAGTGTTGTCATTCCTAAATACATATTTACATTCATATTGGTACAATAAATACAAATGTTAAATTACAAACATTTTAATAAAACAAACACTTGGAGAAAATCCTGCTGTAGCTCAGTCTCCACGTTGAACCATAACCTTAGTATGGGCAAGTTGAAGTTGGTTCTGCAGTACACTGAAAGAGAACCAGTCTGAGGCGGAAAATCCAGAAATGAGCATTCAAAAAGAATAGTTTGAGTAAAAGCTACTCAAAATAAGTTCAAATAACTTCAGGTTTATGTAAGTGGGACGGTAAACCTATTAACGATTGATAAACACAGCTACAATATGCTTTTTTTCATTCTTTTAGAAAAACAAAACAAACAGGTAAATGGAGGGCTTATGTTGATCATTGTTAGCTTGTAAATGCAGTCTTAAAAAATGCATACACAATAATTTACATCACAATAAGCTCCAAACTATCTGTACCGTTTTCATCGTTTTAGAAAACAACAACAAAGAAACATGTAAATAGATCGCTTGTATTGACCATTGCTAGCACGCTTAGCATTCCGCTTACAATTGTGGTCGTAAAAGTGCATAAACCTCAAAATACATAGATCAACACAATTACAATAAGCTCCAAACTTTAGTTCACTACCGTTTGCATACTTTAAAAAACAAAAAAAGAAACATACTATAATATAACACGCGATCTATAAGCAACAGCTTCGCCATCGACCGGTAGATCGCGATCAACGTATTGGGCACCCCTGCTCTAGGACCTTACGATCCTTATACTTAGATATATTAGTTATACCACAAATCTCTTAATGTAGATTCGTAGCAACTCAGTTTTCAAGCCTGTGTGCTGTGGAACCAATACCGGCTCCAGTCCGGAGGGCAGACACCCTCTCTATGTTTAAAAACAATCTTAAAACCTTACTTTTTGATAAAGCCTATAATTAGGACTGACTCAGACCGAGCTCTGTATATCCTTCCTTTTCTGCATTACATTCATCACCTCTGCAGTTTAAACCCCCACTTTTTATTTCTCTCCCGGAGCCCCAGGGCCCCAACTCCAGAGCTGCTGCTGATCCAGGACCTCCACCACGTCATCGGATCCAGAGTTCTCTCCAGCCCCTCCAGCCCCTTCAGCACTTCCATGGACTCTCCTATACTCTTCCCCGTTTTGTCTCTCACCGTATCCTCCCTCACTCTTCTCCGTCCAATCTGTTTTCACCCCATCCTTCCTCCCAGCCGGTCATAGCAGGAGGCCATCAACAATGAGTCTGGTTCTGCTGGAGGTTTCTGCCTTCTAAAACGAAGTTTTTCCTCGCCAATAGCACGATGTGATTTACTCATTGTTGAATTGCTGGGATTTGTTTTTCCTTTCTCCACTTTAGTCTTAATTCAATTGTAAATTGTCTTGAGATAACTTTGTTATGATAAGACACTTTAAATATAATTGAATTGAAATTGAATTGAAAACCCTAGTTAAACAGTTTTATTGCAAGTAAAGATTCTGTCCATTTATGATTTTTATTAACAGAAACTGACTGATTTATATCATGATTCATAATAATATCCATCAGTGTTACAGTAAGATATCCTTACACATTACACATATAGAAAGAATTTTTATCATGTCAAACACGACCATGTAAGGAATACCCGAAAGTATTACTATGAAAAATGAGCATATATGATACTGTATTGCCTAAAATACATTATAGATTAGATAAGATTGACTTTATCATATGTATATTTATCTTAATATTTGCCCGTTGTTTCATGAATCTCTCTTGTTTTTGTGTGTGTTGCTGCTGGTTATTGATCAATGAAGGCAGAAAGACACGTTTGTTTATGTTAACTACTTTTATTAAAAAAAATTAAAAAAGTGAAGTAAAGAGTGGAAGTTAATGGTGACATAGATTAAGACAGAAACGTCCTACCCATAATATTGCCCTACACAAAAACTATAGTCAAACAAAGCAGTTTGAAAAAAACAATTTTGAATTGAAAATATTTTTTTTTTGATGGAAGTAATTTTTTTGGGGGAAAAAACAGATCAATGCAGTCACTGTCTTTGACCTTTTATGCCTTTTGTTATGTCACAGCTTTTTAGTCTTGAAAGCCTTTGTTATCTTTTAAACTTACCCTCATATATAGACAGATAGCTAACAACAGCTTTTTTTTTTTTTTTAGAATCCCTTATTAGTCCCGCGAGGGGAAATTCAACCATTCACACATACTGATGTGAGTAGGCATGCACACTTGCGCCAAGTTCACCATCAGGAGCAATCAGGGTGAAGTGTCTTGCTCAGGGACACAACGACACAAGCTATTTAGACATTTGCTTGAAGGAGAAAAGTAATAATGATTCTACAGTTCAGTTTCTTCGGACTTCTGCTGCCGGCCTTGGCCTCACCACTGGACCCTGTCCCTCGCAGATTTGTGCCTTATGACAGTAAGTCACACTCATTACTTTTTTCTTGATGAATTATTCCAGCGGTTTATTCATCATTAATGATACATTAGTCCAGTAGCTTATTCATCATTAATGATACATTAGTCCAGTAGTTTATTCATCATTAATGATGCATTAGTCCAGTAGTTTATTCATCATTAATGATACATTAGTCCAGTAGTTTATTCATCATTAATGATGCATTAGTCCAGTAGTTTATTCATCATTAATGATACATTAGTCCAGTGGTTTATTCATCATTTATCTTCTACCAAGATGACAATAATCGCACATTTCATGAGGAGGGAATGTTGGACTACTCCACCATGCTGCTGAGGGAGGACCTAGGCCTGCTGATGGTGGGTGCCAGTGGGACGGTGTACGCCCTTGACCTCAATGACATCAAAAAGAAAAATGACTCAGTAAGAAAACTACTGTACTTTAATCATTCTGCCTCTGTGCTCTTCAACATTCTCAAGTGATATAATCTTTCAGGAGGACTTGTTCTTCAGTGAGAAAGCTGTGGAGTATGACTATAAAACTATGCTTGTTAGCCGAGTAGCTCGAGTCTGCAAGGTGAAAACAAAAAACATTTGATGAGTGAGAGAGAGTGCCATTTTGTCTTCCTCGTGTTAACATAATATAAATGCTGGTGATTTTTAGGGAGACCGTGGAGGTCCTTCTGATTTTCGGGACAGTTGGACATCATTTGTTAACGCCAGACTAGAATGTCCAGTTCCAGGTTGCAAAGGGACTTCTATAATCCAGGACACATTCCGCTGGTGTGACCCCCAACAAGACTGGAAGTCATGTTTGTTCTTTGCTGTCTTCACATCACAGACGTGTGTATCTTTCATCCAAGTTTGAATCTGTTTCTTCTCAAAGTTAATCCATCTTTCTACATTTTTTCTACGCAGTTGCTCAGCAGTGTGTGTCTACAGTGTGACAGACATCAGCAGAGTGTTTTCAGAAGGAACATCCCTGAGAAGGTATTCTGATGGATGGATGCCCAACAAAGATCCACTACAAGTTCTTCAACCTGGCTCAGTAGGTTTGCTATGTTAAAGTTTGTTTAAAATATATTCCACACATCTAATGAAATCCTGCTTCTGCTCATCTTCTTGCAGTGCATAGATAATGCAGCACGGAAAGCTGGATTCAATGATAGTAGAGAACTCTCTGCAAACATAGTTGAAACAACAATACATTTTCCCACAATGATGGAGGCCGTTGAGCCACTGGGAGGAAAAGCGTTGATGTTGAAAGTAGGAGGAGAATTCACAAACATCATCATTGACCAAGTTCAGACCGCAGATGGAGACAAACATCACATGATGTTCATCGGCACAAGTACGTTTTTGTCATTGTCTCTTGATTAGAAAATAATAACGTGCAAATATAAAACAAATGATGAAAATCTGTTAGAATATGGTAATAAGTATTTACTTCAAACATAAAAACAACTGTATGTTTTCTGACATGAAAGAGAAAGGAACCATCGTGAAAGCTGTGAACTATGATGGAGAGATGTTCATCATAGAGGAAGTTCAAGTCTTTAAGACCTCAGAGCCCATCAAGATTCTCAAGTTCTCCAACGTCACAGTAATGTCATGGCATAGTGTTGCGCTTCATGTTGAATTGAATCCCTGAAAAAAGTATTTTTCTCTCATGTGCAGCGTCAGATCTACGCAGGGTCAGACTCTGGAGTAGTACAAATGTCCTTGTCCTGCTGTGGAAGATCTTTGTCTTGCATGGACTGTGTTCTTGCCAGAGACCCTTACTGTGGCTGGGACCACGCTGCTGGCAAATGTTCTGCTCTTTTTGCTACACAGAGGTGAGTATCTGTAGTTGTCGTAGTAGTTGACAACTATAAGTACCTCGGTGTATGGCTGGACAGTAAAGTGGACTGGTCCTGCAACAGAGACAATGTGTATAAAAAAGTTCAGAGTAGACTGTACTTTCTGAGGAGGCTCCGATCATTTAACATCTGCAGGAAGCTCCTCTGCATGTTCTACCAGTCTGTGGTGGCCAGTGTCCTGTTCTATGCTGTGGTTTGTTGGGGTGGGAATGGGTCCAAGAGGAGTGTCAACAGGTTGGACTGGTTGATCAGAAGGGCTGGCTCTGTTGTTGGCATGAAGCTGGACTCACTGGTGACAGTTGCTGAGAGACAACTACTGGACAAACTCTGTCATCATGAGCAAAGAAGCAGATGGAGTGCACAAATGCTCCTTCTCACATGCAAAACTAATGGACTCAGGGACTCGTTCATTCCTTGGGCTATTAGATAAGATAGAGATATAGATTGGAAAAACAATTTCAATAAAGTTCTATCTATCTATCTATCTATCTATCTATCTATCTATCTAT
Source organism: Callionymus lyra (assembly GCF_982586985.1). Taxonomy (NCBI): domain Eukaryota; kingdom Metazoa; phylum Chordata; class Actinopteri; order Syngnathiformes; family Callionymidae; genus Callionymus; species Callionymus lyra. Next base: position 10,867,351 of record NC_141833.1, read on the forward strand.
CTATCTATCTATCTATCTATCTATCTATCTGTCTGTCTGTCTGTCTGTCTGTCTGTCTGTCCGTCCGTCCGTCCGTCCGTCCGTCCGTCCGTCCGTCCGTCCGTCCGTCCGTCCGTCCGTCCGTCCGTCCGTCCGTCCGTCCGTCCGTCCGTCCGTCCGTCCGTCCGTCCGTCCGTCCGTCCGTCCGTCCGTCCGTCCAAGGTGGATCACAGCACACATGGTTATTGTGAGATAAAAACAAAAAATATGTTTTTCTTCAGAGAACTGCTCCAGAGTGTGAAAGAAGGCAACGCTTCTCTGTGTCCAAAGACTGGTGAGTGAATCACACTCCTGACAAAAATCGCCTCCAACATAATGAATATAAGAACAGCTAAAATGTTGACTTGTGTCTTTCATAGAACCTCAAACTGAAAGGAAATCTCTTACTACTCCTGGGTATTTAAAACTTCTCTGCTTTCTGGAATCAAAGCTGGCAATGATGAGGTGGGAGAAAGATAACTCCCCACTGGTCTCTTCACCTCACCGTATGGAGCAACAAGATGGACTGCTCATCCTGGAGGTCTCAAAGTTTGACACTGGTCACTACCGCTGTCTGTCTGTGATGAGCTCCAAAGATGCTGAATACAAAACCACAGTTGCCCAGTACAATGTCACCATTGCAGAAAAGACGGTAGAGAGTCAACCCCAGCAATACGATTACGCTTTCCTGTCTCAGCAGATTGGATTGGTGCTGGTGGTTTGTTCTTTATATGGACTTCTTATTTGGAACTTTTGCAAAGGCCACATTGGTTTTCCATGCAAGAACAAACCACCAAGAGCCGTTGCAAACCATAGTTGTCAAGCATGCACCAACAGCAAGGAGCAAGTAGATAACAATCAAGAAAATGAAGATAACGTTTCCACTCATGTGTAAAATCCAGACCTCGACCATGCATTGTCAGTTTTAGGCACGGGTGAACCTGGTAGTGTGTAGTGTGACATTTAAATTAATAACCATTATTCAATGTCTTAGTGTATGTGGTGGAGCTGGTTGAAGGTTGTTTAGTGTTGTCAGAGGATGTCGTTGCTGGTCAGTAATTTAATGTAGCACCACCAGGAGAGACACGGGTTGACTCATGTCAATGGTCTGCTTAGTGAGATTACTTAAATCTTCTGAAATAAAATCATAATTTCATTACACTGTCGATCTTATGACAGCAACAAAAAAAAAAATGTTGATGTTTTATTTCTTCTACTGATATGATGTTATGCCTTTGTAGATATTTAAGTGACTAAGATTGTTTTAAATACTGTTTTGAAGAATTCATTATTGATTTGATGTTATTTTTCTGATGTGTTTAAAGATTCAATTAAATGTAAAAAAAAATATTTCAAAAAAAAAAATGATCGTTTCATTTATTGTGTAAACCCTGGTTGGTTTCTTGAAAAAAAAATCCTTTCAAACATCTTCCTTTCTTTTTTGTGCAATAAAAGTAACTTTAATCAAAAATATTTTAAAACCACTTTCTTTGAAGTTATATTTTTCATGGCAGGGCCATATGATGCGTAAGATGTTTTTGTCTTAATTATTCAATCTCAAAATAAGTTGCTTCTCTAAAGCAGAGAGCAGAGGTGGAATTGTTTAGGTATATTGGATGCATGGATGGATGAATAGATGAATCAATGAATGGATGGATGGATTTTGTATCTGTGGACGATTGAGTTTGTGCCACAGAGCAGTAGGTATGGTGTTGTCAAGAGTGCAAATGTCATACCCGAGTTCTTGACCACGTTCAATTCTATCCTGGAGTCATTTGGTTTCTCTCGGTATGTACATGAACCGACTCACTGCTTTAAGAACACATTAGATCCTGTCCTAGCATACGGACTTGACATTACAAATGTTATTGTCCCTCCTCAGAATGCAGCTCTTTTTTTTTTACCATCAATTAAAAATCTTTGATTTTATCTTAAATGATATGCTCTATAGAGCAGGAGCACTCTGTCGGGAGTGAGACAGAAATCAGGAGCTTTCTGTGTGAAAGTGCCATAACCAAATTTAAGGAATCAATTCCCTCAGTGCTCAGTAAAATATATAGTCTAGTGTGTCAGTGCTTTTTGTTTTTTTTACAAGAAGGGTAAAAACGGCTTTCTTGGATAATTATATTAATGAAGTTATATGTAAAAGTAGTTTTACGGACAACTCCTGTAAAACTTCTATTGGGTTGAAAAGGCATTTTTAGCTTTTGAATTTGTTACATTAAAAAATATTATACACTATGCGCCATACTTAAATTAATGCTAAAAGATAATCAAAATATAAAGTATAAATTACTAGCTTCATGTAAGAGCTTAAACGTTTGAATACACATTCACAATCAACATTTCACTCCAGACTGACACACTGTTTTCAAGGCAAGCTTGGAACAGACTAAAACGGTTAAAACTGGAGTCCGTTTCCGTTGCTCCAACACGACATCACCTCTGGGTCTTAATACTTTGCTTAACCCCTTAACGCCGAGTATCGCGAATTCGCGACATACCGCATTAAGAATGCGCCAGAGATCGTGCGCGAGTTTCCCTAATGTTGGTTCATGCCTCTTTGATAGGAACCTAGGAACGTTTTGCAATCACTAGTTTCTTGTAGGACCAATAACATTTAAAACCACGTCTGGTTTACGATCGTGTTTTCTTCCTGGTGTTGCGCAACCCATTCAAAGTTGGAAGCGCGAAAGGATCGTCTTGTTTGAGGTAAGTTACCGTAAAAAAAAAATACACGTCTGCTTATTGTTTGTCTGTGGAACTAGGAAAAGTAAAATAAAGTAGTTTTGAACGTAATTTTTGAAGATATTTCAAGTTTTCGGTTTGTCGCGAATTCGCGACATTCGTCCATAAGGGCTAAATTAATCAGTATGGCCAGATGCGCAATGGCGCAGTACACACTAATATATTCAGATGCTTTCTATAGAAAAAACAATTCTTGTAACAATCTGTTATCATGTAGCATGTTCTATGAATTAAATTATTGACGTTTATTTTTCCTCAGGAATGTTTTATGGTAAGCGAACTCCTGTAGAAACCAGAGTTCCACCAGCTGAGAGTAAGGACATCTGTCTCAGTGAGAGTGGAGAGGTTGATGAGGAACACATACCTGCACAAGGTGGTGAAAATAGCAGTAATAATGCTACAATATTGTATTGTACAGACTTTCAGCTTTTGTGTTGTAAGCCACATATTTGAGGACGTCGCTTTGAGAGCAGGTTGTGTAAAGTTCTACCTAACCTAACCTAAATAGAATAGTCTGCACTTTTCAATGGTGTTTTTTTTTAAAACACCAGGTGACAGCAGTGAGGAAAGCTTCACTGCTGAAGAGGATGATGAGCTTCCTAGTGTAGCTACTCCTGAACAAAAAGACAGACTAGAGTGAGATGAAATAAAACCTTACATCCATTTCAATGACAACATGGCACCAAACAATGACGGACTTTTCAAAATAAGGCCACTGATTGATGCACTTCTTCCCAAATTTCAGGCTGTTCTACAAGAGCAAATGCTCCGTGTTGACGAGCAAATGGTTCCTTTCAAAGGAAAATCAAGTTTAAAACAATATGTCCCCAAGAAGACACATAAATGAGGATATAAAATATTTGTGCTTTGTGACACAAAAGGGCTGGTGCATTCCTTTGATGTCTTTGAAAGGAAAACTGACCTTGTTTTCAAGTGTTCTAAGTGCAATGTTCACTTGTGCCTGAACAAAAATAACAATTGCTTCAGGGAGTTTCATGAGTAAGGCACCCCACAATTGAAACAGCTCAGTTATCGTTGTTATAGAAGTTGTTGTTATAGTATTAGTTGTTGTTGTTGTTGAATATTCAGGTACTGCATATCTAGGTTTACTCAGTGCACCTGCACACCTGGGGATTCCTTGCACCAGAGAACACACAGTGGGACCAGAAACGACCAGCTTATTAGTGACACGTCTGCAGCACGTCAGGTGACGCTTCTGAGGAAGACCTGAGTCACTTTTTTTTTATTGTTGTTTTCTTACCACTGTAATGTATATGTTGGCATTAAAAAATAAAATTTCATGCTTAAGATGGGAAATGTGTTTTTATTATATTTTGATCCTCTAATGCCTGTTGTCGCTAATTTGCGACATACCCAATTTTACAATAATTCTATGTTCTACAGTAAAAAAAAATTATCTTTGAACAATTGCAAATAAATTCAGGCGTCAAGGGGTTAATGGAGAAAAGAGGTCAATGCAGAGTGTAATGGGTTGTTTATTCGCCGCTTCAAGTCAAACAAAGGTACAAACTTTTACGATCGATCGGACACGCTCTTTGCCAGCAGCTCTACAGGTCAATAGCTCCGGGAAAGTCGGTTCCGAACAATTATAACATCACTATATTTAAGGCAAATTTGCGGGCCGAGAGGTCCTCCCCCTATCGCCCTATTGGTTCCCTCAAACTCTGTGTCATGATCTCCTGTGGAGAGCTCCTCACACTTTGCTTCCTTTTCCAATCATGCAAATGCTCCTGTCGCCTAGCCCCCCCCCCCCACAGATGTGTCCCTGCTTCGTTCTTTTGATCCACGACCCAAGGTGTGAAAGGGGCAGAAAAACACGTCCTCACACCCAAGGCGTCATACCGTCCTACGCCGTGCAATGTCCCCCTGGCGTCCCTAAGGTAACGTAACAGGGGGGACAAAAACGTCGGTATTCGCCTACCCTGGTCACCCAATAATATACAGAGCACCCCCTGACGTCAGATTCAAACGACCCGGGTTACATTTGAGGCGTCGCCTAACTCGTCGTTGCCATGGTAACGTGACGTGACGTGTCGCTGTTGTCATTTGGCTACCGTAATTCTAAAACTATGAAGCGCACTTGAAATGTTTAATGTCAACAGTGCGATTCTAACCCCGATTGTGCTTAAAGACCTCGATCCACTTTAAGGAGATGAACATAAATCGGTAAAAAATGCTTAATTTGTATTTTTTGAAGCTTGGATTGTTCACGCATCGCGGAAGTCAAGAGGCTCTCGCGGATTAATACATGCTTAAAAGGTCCTGTAAAAGTGACTATATTGTATATTTTAACTCCATAATGTTGACATTGTTTTATGAATGAGTAAAATAAGTCTGTGTTATTTCGCTTGATCCTCTTTATAATCCGGAGCACTTTCCTATGAAAATATAACCTTTCTTTAAGATTGCGTTTATGGACATATTTTTTCTTTTTATTTAGCTGCGATTATGAGCGATCTATGTGACGTTTGTCAACATTAATCGCGATCCTGCAGAGGTGATGTCACACACGCTAATGAACTGATCCTCCAGCGGTGACGTGACACCACAGGAATAAAATGAGATATTGTGCTTGTTTGTTTAAAAGCGCCATGAATACAATTGTAGATGTGTGCTTGTATAAAGACCGAGTTAAGTTTAGTTTAAATTTAGCGTCAGCTAAAAAGTTTTCCAACTGCCGCACACGCAACTTCCGCCAACCTCCTGATGTTGACGTCACATTGTTGACAAAGATCGATAGCATTTTGTGCTCACGTTTGTGCAGTAACTTGACGGAACCAGGTGCGCGTCACTCGTCTATTGAGGTAAGATATAATTATTGCTTTAAGACTCAGAAATAAGGTTTCATTGCGTGTAATGTAACTTTCTGTGGTGCGTTAACACGAGAGCTAGTTCACTAAAACTTAGCTTTTTAAATTATAATGTAACTCACACACGTATTTTGTTTGTTATTTTGAAGAACGAAAATATATTTATATTCCAATAAAAAGTTTCCTATATTCGTATGTCATGGTAGGCGATTTATTTTATTAATATTCAAGATATTGATTTCATTTATCACTTCCGCATATTAATACAGATAACATATTTATCGTATTTAAGTATATAAGTATACGTTTATTTTAACCCTTTTGGATGAGGGATTTGATCTGTTGTTGTTTTCTTTAAATGCAATAATATATATAAAATAATAATGAAAAGTATTTTAAATTCCAGCATAAAGAGGTAAACCTGATGGAAACACCATCAAACAATGGATGAAGGAAACACGGAGAGCTTATCTCTGAATGATCAAGTATACTTGCTTGTATTTATTGATTTATTATATTTAAAAGGGAGCACTATTATGTTTTTGTTTTGTTTGTGCATGGAAGTGACCTGCAAGAAATGCCCAGAACTCCAGACCTGCTTGACATGAAACCTTTCTCTCTGTGGTTCCTGCCAAATGATTTCAAATGTGAAGTCAGTGAGTAATATTTGTAACATAGTGAACACAAACTTGTAAACCTACAGCACATCCCATCATGGAAATAATCTAAAATGCAATTCTATGTTCTTTTCTAGGTGAGATGGAGTGCTGCATATCAGGTGCTGGACTAACCATGGGAGGTGGAAGGGGTCAACATGTCAAAAGCAGGTGAGATGGTTACATCATACACACTTTGGTCATTAAAATAGTCATGTTTGGTAATAATGATCAATACATTTCTGTGGCAGGACGCACTGACATGCTGACGCTTATGGTCAAGGTTTTCTGGCTTCTGTTGTTGGAAACACGGTCGTGCCCGTCAAGGTGGTAGGTACCAGACTAAATAGTCTTTTTCAATAGATTTTAGACTTCAAATGATCAGAATCATACAACTTCATTAATAGAATGTTTTCCAGGTTCTGTTGACTTTCGGACAAAGAGGATTCAACGTTGTTATGGCAGTAAGGAGACAGCAGGAAGTGAAAGATTCTTGAGAAAGAGATGAACCAACACTGGTCTCTGTCAAGTCGTTCTGATTCCCTGAAAGAGTTGTCTCGCATGGCAGCGTCACAGCAAGGTAAGAGTTTGTTTAGCAAGTGAAGAACAGAAATAGTGTATGTGCAGCTGCTCATTCTTATTGTCTTATTCTTTTAAGATGCACCATGGGCTTGACTGGCGAGGCTTTGAAGGATCTTCAGAGCATTTGAGGAGCAGCAGCAAGTCAGCGTGAAGTCACTCGAACCATGACTCGGACCAGAAACTATTACACACAAGTCTTCGCTGAGGACGAGACCATCAACATCGTGCAGATTCACTCTGATGGTTACTCATGACATTTGTGACGATCTGTGAACAATTGTTTGATATGAAACCTGTAATAAAGCACCATTTGATGTCATTTTGAATAATGCTCCTATAGTAATCATCCCAACATGATCAATGCAGTTGTAACTTCAGAGATGCCTATAATTGATACCAATGAATGCTTAAAAAGTTTTTATGATAACAGTTCATATCTTTTATTATGACAGAGTGATAAAAAGCAGCTCATGTACAATATTCATATTGGAGTTAATAGCTTATCCAGTGTCAAAAGTTAAAAGTTTACTACTATTGGAATAATTACATCTATAATCATACGTTAGTAATCAATTACATGTACTGCTTGCAGCTAATCAATAATTAACAGAGGCTTGATATTGAGGCTAGTGTGAACTATCATGCTCATTTTTAGACCCTCAGGGGCCGCTGGGAATGAACCGGGGACAAAAACGTGTTTTTCATGACTGTTGCTCTTTTGCTCTTATTTGACTTATGTGACCCTCAGATATATGAAACCTGGTCTGTGTGACCTCTGACACCTCTAAAATCATATGCTGGTGGAACAATAATGATAACTCCTCCCAAACCGGAAGTAGCTTCAGGAAGCACCTAGAAAAACGCCATTGAAAACCTACGTGTACAAATGGAACATGAAGAACCTCTAAAAGTTTCAGATCATTTAAATAAACAATGGTCGATTTATAGAGCTTCAAAGTCCAGATTTCTCCAAGTTTCCCATGATACCATGGGGTACAGGAAGTTCATAGCAACATCAAACCACCACAGTTCAACTAAGAATGGAGTCTAGAATAACATATCCAAATATCAGCTCTGAGGTCCAAGTAGAAAAAAAGTTGCCTAAGTCCATTCCAAGAGGTCAGGTCTGGTCATTCTGTAACACTCCGAGACCATCTTGACAGAAGAATGACAACCTCGCCCTCATTTTTGGACTCATTGACACCAAACTTCTCACAGGATAGTAGGAGACCATCTGAATGTGTCATATAAATATCAGCTTTACAAGGGCCCTCATGCCTCTTGAAGTTAGAGAATTAACCCTTTGATGTAGCACAGGCCACTACAAACAAATAAATCATTTAATGAACCCTGTTAGTCATTCAGTTTTTGTTGTTGGTGTGTGTAGTTTTCTGATAGTATAACAGCAGTCTTGAGTCACCTATCAATAACATAAATATGTATATTTTAAAGTTCAAACATGTACTGTAGGTCTCACAAAGCTTTTAGACGTGCCGTCTTCTATTTCATAGTTTGAGTGTAATTTACAAATAGCTCTTCAGTTGCTATTTAAAACAATGATGATTACTGATGAATTAAATCAATTTTTACTGCTTACCCATATCACATGGAATGACAAAATTATGTAAGTTATTGTAAGTGTGGTGATTTCAAGAAAGCAGTGGTTTATCTCTATTTATCTTAAATATCTCCACTGCGTTTTGATGAATGTTTGTTTGTTTATGTTTGTATTTTGTATTATGTACTTTTGGTGTTGATGGTTAATAATTGAGTAGTGAAGGGGTATGTATAGACGAGCTTATGCTTCATCCTTCTTACTTTGGACATGTTGGGTAAATATTATTGTTTTGACTATAATTGTTTGACTAATGTCATTGGTTTTGTTTGTTTGTCTTAAGTTTACTTTCTTATGTAACATGTTCGAGATAAAGCGTTCATTCATTCATGATTCATTAACATATGGTGTCTGCTTTGCCTGAATATTGTTCATGTTGAACTCAGTGTCGATCTCAAACTTGGGTGAACGGAGACCTTTTTACAACTTTTAAATCACCAATAGTCATTTTCACAATACATTACCTGCACTGATGATGAATACTATGGGACGTTATTCAAAATGACATCAAATTGTGCTTCATTACTGGTTTCATATCAAACAATTGTTCACAGATCGTCACAAATGTCACTAATAACCATCAGAGTCAATCTGCATGACGTTGATGGTCTCATCCTCAGCGAAGACTTGCGAGTAGTAGTTTCTGGTCCGAGTGACGTCATGCTGACTTGCTGCTGCTCTTATAATGCTCTGAAGATCCTTCAAAGCCTAACCAGTCAAGCCCATGGTGCATCTTAAAAGAATAAGACAATAAGAATGATCAGCTGTACTTGGACTATTTCTGTTCTTCACTTGCTAAATAAACTCTTACCTTGCTGTAACGTTGCCATTCGAGACAACTCTTTCAGGGAATCACAACGACTTGACAGGGACTTCCAGAGGTGGTTCATCTCTTTCTCAAGAATCTTTCACTTCCTGCTGTCTCCTTACTGCCATAACAATGTCGAATCCTCTTTGTCCGAAAGTCAACAGAACCTGGAAAACATTGTATTAATGAAGTCGTATGATACCGAAGATTTGAAGTGTAAAATCTATTGAAAAAGACTCTTCAGTCTGTTACCTACCACCTTGACGGGCACGACCAAGTGTTTCCAACAACAGAAGCCAGAAAACCTTGGCCATAAGTGTCAGCATGTCAGTGCGTCCTGCCACAGAAATGTATTTATCATTTTTACCAAACATGACTATTTTAATGACCAAAGTGTGTATGATGTAACCATCTCACCTGCTTTTGACATGTGTTGACCCATTCCACCTCCGATGGTTAGTCCAGCACCTGATATGCAGCACTCCATCTCACCGAGAAAAGAACATAGAATTGCATTTTAGATTATTTCCATGATGGGATGTGCTGTAGGTTTACAAGTTTGTGTTCACTATGTGTCAAGTTCTGTGTGTGTTCGGACCACAACTATGGCTAAACTGGAAAACGGCTAGACCACTTGTCGAAGGATGCAAAGGACAACTCGATTCTCTTTCACAATTTGTTAAATAAAATGTTAATATAACTGGCTTTCCAACAAAGCTTTCAAAATTATTTAAGTACATGCTTTAACAATCAGTTTTAAGTGTAAACAAAAAACATAATGCAACCTTAAATTAGCTTAAACAAAAGTATCTTAATCAATTATTCGCACTCAGTAGCAAACATAATCCTCATTAAAAGTAGTTTCTTTCCTACCAGTTGCATCTTCGTGGTGATCAGGAGCTGTGGTCATGTCCTGTTTTGAGGAGCAGGTGAGAGAGACTGACTGGGCTCAGTCCAAACATTTAGGCCATTCTGGTGGGTGCGCAGGTGAATTTTTTCCTACTGGCAACACAGGCCAGGATGTTGGTCCCACCAGAGTCCTTTGCACATGTTCGCCCTCTGCTGGTTTGGAGTGTAATTGAGTTACTACCTGACAATATGCTTACAAATATTACTCACTTACTTCACATTTGAAATCATTTGGCAGGAACCACAGAGAGAAAGGTTTCATGTCAAGCAGGTCTGGAGTTCTGGGCAGTTCTTGCAGGTCACTTCCATGCAAAAAAACAAAAACACATAATAGTGCTCCCTTTTAAATATAATAAATCAATAAATACAAGCAAGTATATTTAATCATGCATTCAGAGATAAGCTCTCCATGTTTCGTTCATCCATTGTTTTATGGTGTTTCCATCAGGTTTACCTCTTTATGCTGGAATTTAAATTACTTATATTCTTTCATTTAAAGAAAACTACAACAGATCAAATCCCTCATCCAAAAGGGTTAAAATAAATGTATACTTATATAATTAAATACAATAAATATGTTATCTGTATTAATATGCGGAAGTGATAAATGAAATCAATATCTTGAATATTAATAAAATAAATCACCTACCATGACCTACCAATATAGCAAACTTTTTATTGGAATATAAATATATTTTCGTCCTTTCAAAATAACAAACAAAATACGTGTGTGAGTTACATTATAATTAAAAAAGCTAAGTTTTAGCGAACTAGCTCTCGTGTTAACGCACCACAGAAAGTTACATTACACGCAATGAAACATTATTTCTGAGTCAACTTAAAGCAATAATTATATCTTACCTCAATAGACGAGTGACGCACACCTGGTACCGTCAAGTTACTGCACAAACGTGAGGACAAAAAGACATGTTCTGGGACGAGTAACAACAAGTCTGACGTCAACATCTGGAGGTTTGGCGGAAGTTGCGTGTGCGGCAGTTTGAAAACTTTTTAGCTGACTCTGAGACTACAGAACTTAACTAGGTCTTTATATAATCACACATCTACAATTGTATTCCATGGCGCTTTTAAACAAAAAAGCACAATATCTCAATTTATTCCTGTTGTGTGACGGCTCTACATTCCCTGCAAGATCAGTGACGTGTGTGACGTCACCTCTGCAGGATCGCGTTTATGTTGACAAACGTCACGTAGACGCTCATAATCGCAGCTACATAAAAAGAAAACATATGTCCATAAACGCAATCTCAAAGAAAGGTTCTATTTTCAAAAATATGTATCAGTCATAGTGTCTGTGTCCGGTGAGGCTGCACCGGTTGTATTAGAAGAATCTAGGAGGTCTTGAATCTTTCCTCTGAAAGTTACAATTTTTTCATTAAAAAAGTTCATGAAGTCACTGCTACTGAGATGAGTAGGGATGGACTGCTCAATGGACTGATGGCTCCGTGTCAGCCTGGCTACAGTGCTGAATAAGAACTTGGGGTTATTCTTATTTGCTTCTATAAGTGATGAGTAATAGCTAGCTCTGGCTTTCCGAAGAGATGCCTTGTATATGTTTAACTTGTCCCGCCACTCCTGGTAGAATTCATTATGTTTTGATGAACGCCATTTCTTCTCTAGTCGTCTAGAATCCTGTTTTAATTTACGCGTTTCCTGAGTATACCAGGGAGCAGGACTACTTCTGTTAACAGTCTTTAGAGTTAGTGGTCCAATTAAGTCAAGGGTGTTATGCAACAAGTCTGTAAAACTGCCCACAAAGTTATCAATGTCAAGGTGACTATGAGTAGAATTTCTTGACACACTGAGGCTAGGCATTTTACTGAGCACTGAGGGAATTGTTTCCATAAACTTGGTAACGGCACTTTCAGACAGACATCTTTTGAGAGTGCTCCTGCTCTGTAGACTTGGGTCTTTTAAAATGAAATCAAAGGTTATTAATTGATGGACAGAAAGAACTGAATTCGGATGAGAGACAATAACATTTTTAATTTCAAGTCTGTATGCTAGGACAAGATCTAATGTGTGCTTAAAACATTGAGTTGGTTCATGTACATACCTGGAGAAACCAAATGACTCCAGGATAGAGTTAAACCTGTTAGCTAAGCTATCATGGACCATATCAACATGGATGTTGAAGTCACCAACCATAATCACTTTATCTGATCTAAGCACCAGGCTGGTCAGGAACTCCGGAACCTCAGACAAGATTTCAGAATAAGGTCCAGGGGGACGATAGACTCCAACAAAGAGAAGTGACTGACCTGATCTCAAGGTTGTATTAGATATGCCAAGTATAATACTTTCAAAAGAGTTGAAATCACATTGTGGTCTAGTAAAGGTTGACAGACATGAGTTGATGATGGCTCCACCTCCTCGACCAGAGCGTCAAGGGGCATTAAAGTTAGTGTGGCTGGGTGGTGTTGATTCATTTAAAGATACGTAATCATCTATAGACAGCCAGGTTTCGGTTAAGCAGAATAAGTCAATGGTTTTATCTGATATAAGTTCATTAATTAGTGCAGCTTTTGAGGACAGGGATCGGATATTGAACAATCCACACTTAATTCTCCTGTCCTCTAGTAGTATAGTAGTGCAAGTATTTATTTGATTTAGATTTATTTGAATTAGAGTTTCTTTAACAACTCTTCTACTGACATTTTTTCCTTGGGTTTATTAAGCGGGTCAGATTGACCCTCTCTATGTGGTTAAAGGCAGGTGGTTGTTGTAGGAGAAGGGCAGAAGAGTGTGGAAGACCGCAGTTCTGCCTTCTGATCTGTGCTCTGAGTTGTCACGTTACACTAAAGCTGTCAACACTGCTAGACAAGAAAGATGCTCCTTCCAACGTGGGATGGATGAAGTCTCTCCTAAGCAGACCAGGTTTTCCCCAGAAGGTTTTCCAGTTGTTAACAAAGCCAACCCCATTTGCGGGGCACCACTCCGACAACCAGCGATTAAATGATGAATAGCGAGTAAACATAACATCATTGGCCATATTGGGAAGGGGTCCAGAGAACACTACGAAGTCCGACATTGTTTGTGTGTATGGACACATCGACTGAACGTTAACCTTGGTGACCTCCGAACAGCGTAATCGGATGTCGTTGCTGCCGACATGAAAAATTATCTTACTGTATTTATGTTTAGCTTTAGCCAGCAGCTTCAAATTTGATTCAATGTCGCCCGCTCTGGCCCCAGGAATACAGACGACTGTCGCTGCCTTCGCTAGTTTAACGTTCCGAAGTATCGAATCGCCTATTAACAGATTCAGGTTCCTCGACCGGTGACTTGTCGAGTGGATAAAATCTGTTCGAAACGTTGAGGGGTTGGTGGTGCTCCGTTGACTTTGGCCGGGAACTATTCCTCCCACGAACAGTCACCCACCGACCCTGGTTTCCCGGCTGCTCTGGAATTGCTGGAGGACTACCTGCTAAGCTATGTGGCTGTGCACTGTCTACCTGACACTGGCTAGGTAGCGGTTTAGCTTCGACAGCACACAACCGGCTCTCTAGTGCAACGAGCTTCACCTCCAATCTAGCTAACAGGCTACACTTCACACAACTACTGCTATCTCTAAAGGAGGCGTAACTAAACATCTGACCCACCGAGCAGGAAAGAACAGAGGAGGGAGAGGGAGAAGGAGGAGACATGGGGAGAGGAAAGTTTAACGAATGCGCTCACCGGGAAGTTTTTCAAACTTGTCCTCGGCCCGATTCGACTCCGGAGGATGTTGATCCAAAAATAAATGTAGATGTTCACGGATGCTCCAGTAAAGGGCGAACAAAAAGAGAAACGATTGTTCTGCTTCGAGCGAGAGAAACGCTGCACGGTGCTCCACTACGATACGACAGGCGATGCGATTTACTCATTCGTAAAACAATGTCAACATTGTGGAGTTGTAACACCTAAAAATATTAAATATAGTCACTTTTACAGGACATTTTAAGCATGTATTACTCCGCGAGAGCCTCTTGACTTCCGCGATGCGTGAACAATCAAAGCTTCAAAAAATACAAATGAAGCATTTTTTACCGATTTATGGTCGTCGTGTACGACCTCAAAGTGGATCGAGGTCGTTAAGCACAATCGGGGTTAGAATCGCACTGTTGACATTAAACATTTCAAGTGCGCATAATTCATAGTTTTAGAATTACGGTAGCCAAATGACAACAGAAACACGTCACGTCACGTTACCATGGCAACGAATAGTTGGGCGAAGCGTCAAATGTTACCCGGGTCGTTTAAATCCGACGTCGGGGATTGCTCTGTACAATACTGGGTGACCCGGGTAGGCTAAAGCCGACGTTTTTGTCCCCCCTCTAACGTCACCCTAGTGACGCCTGGGGGGAATTGCACGGCGTAGGACGGTATGACTGTGAGGCTGCAGCCATTTGTGGCTGCTGTCCAGCTTCCCCATCTTTGTACATGCATGACGTCAGTTCATTCACATCCACCTTTGTAAGGAACACCTTTCTCATGGCCATCCATATTTGTTTTTCATGATGAGAAAAAGGTGCTCGATATGGCTCCCTACCAGTTCCTGCTTCTTCCTCTATCTTTAAACAAATGATCAAAACCCACACATGCTATAACAATTTGTCTCCAATCTCCAATAGCCAACACAAACCCTGCCATTTTCCTGAGGTAGACCCGTTTCCATGCACTTGGTCATTTTTCTAATGGCGGAAGATTTACCTTCCAATCCATCTGATCTCGTCTTTATTTTATTTTCCCTATTTCCCTTACTTTTATCTCCATCTCTAGAGGGTTTTAGTGGTGTGCTTTGGTCAACTTTATAGTTCAAATCTTTGTTTGATGGTTCATTCACTTCATCATCCAGCTGCTGTATAGTCTCTTTATCCTTATCTAGTTTTACCATTTCAATCAGCATAGAAAATCTTTCTTCATCAGTTTTTGTTTTGAGCCAGTCTGCGTTTTTCACTCAACTTTTTTTTCTAAGCTTGTTTTCCTCCTTCTAATGACTTCTAGCTCTGGAGTAATTTTTTTCACAGTTTCCCCAAGTATATCTTCTTCAGGCATCGGCATGCCCCAATCAGGCAGATTTCCAACCTTTCTCTGCTTCTTAGCCCATTCATACCAGTTTTTCACAACATTCTTCCGATCCAACAGACTCATTCTTTCCACATATGAACTTACAGAGCAAAACAATACAGCACCACAGTTCCACAAGGCTGCCATTTTACCCTTAGTTCAGATAAATCTTTCACGCTTGAATACTTATATTATAATACCCAAAATAATTTCTTAAAATATTTGTGGTATGAAAATCACAAGCAAAAACGCCCTTTTAATCCGATAGACGTTTAAAGAAAGTTGTTCATAAAACTACTTTCAGCTATAACTTTATTAAAATAATTAACCAAGAAAGCTGTTTTTACCCTTTTTTAAAAACTTGCAGAACTTACAAGAAAAACTTTTTTAACCCAGTAGAAATTTAAGATCGTTGTCTATACATTTCTTCACATGAAACTTGAAAAACACGCCGCATTAAGCATAAAAATGTTTGTTTTATTTAATCATAATATAGGCACTCACTGTGCAACCAACGTAAACGTGAGACGACGACAAGAGTATATTCCAACTTTGTTTTTCACTTTAAATATATCTTTTTCTAACAATTTTGCGGCACCCAACTCGCAAGAAAAGCTTTTTTAACCAAAATAGAAATTAACACGCTTCAATACTTATATTATAATATCCAAAATTCTTTAATAAAAAACTTGTGACATGAAATTTAAAACGTTTGGAACTGGAGTTAATTTCCGTCGCTCCAACACGATGTCACCTCCGGGTCTTAATACTTTGCTTTATGGAGAAAAGAGGTCAATGCAGAGTGTAACGGGTCGTTTATTCGCCACTTCAAGTCAAACAAAGATACAAATAGCTCAGGGAAAGATGGTCCCGAACGATAGGAGTCAGTAAACTCCATCAAGCGCAGAGAGAGAGGACCCTTGAATAAAAGTTCAATGATCAGTCGATTGTTCACGTCATTGAACATTTTTCAGTCTTTCTGAAATATAAACTGCCATTTTTATTGTGTTAAGTTTTTGTACCTTCACAACACTCAGGATCCCCTGGTTGGTCTCAGCATCTGTTCTTATGCTGAAATACCCGTGAGGATCATCATAGACAGAGTACTTAGCCTCCCAGTTTCCTGTTCCAGGTTCATCTCCTTCGATCACGTTCACTCGGACGATATCACCAAGTGTGTTCTCCAGAGCAGTCATGTGGTACTGAAAGAAGAAAACAGACTTGGACTACAAAGTAAAAGTGTGTCTATGTGATTGTTCGTTCTGAAATACTTACAAATGTTGGGCTGAACCCTGGGACGTGGTTGTTGATGTCAGTTACATTAATGATGACCATAGCTTCCTTTGTGAAGCCTGTCCCACCCTTATCAGTAACTTTGATTCTCAGCTGGAACGCTTTCACCACATGAGACAAGAAATAATAATTTGGGGTAAAATTAGTCTGTTTAGGAATTTCCCCACTGTGGGACAAAAAAGGAATATTTTATCTTATTGCATCTTTAAAATATTTGGCAGTGAAGTTAAGAAGCAGGAGAGATCAATCTTAGGGTCAGTTTTTACCTCTCTGTCCAGGACACTGTCTTTCATAGTGATAATTCCTGACGCCTTGTCCATCTCAAACATGGTCTTATTCAGGTCATTAACAGGGATGCTCTCCTGGCCAATGATGGAGTACACCAAGTCAGTGTTGATGCTGTGGGGTTTGTCTGCATCACAACAGTGCCTGTGAACAAAATGTATCAAGTCCAGTTTCTTCATCTATAAGAGGTCAGACTTTAGATTAATGATGCAATTTTTTAAGTGACCAGAGATTACACCCAGCTTCTTTCTTTGATTCTGAATCAATTTATCGGTCTAATCAATAACTGTGATTTATATAGACTTTATATGTATTTTTCCCAAGTTACCTGGGGGTGAGAATTCCCGGACAGAACCAGTGAACACTTGCTGAGTGAAGACTGGTTTGTTGTCATTCAAGTCTTGCACAAGAATTGTAATGGGCGCTGGCTTCTCAAGGTACTCTCCACTTAATGACACGGCAAAAACTATCAACTGCAAACACAAAGAAGGGATGTATGGCGAAACTGTGTAAAATGCTTTATTGTTCTACTACTATTAATAATAATATTTGTTTATTTTATATATACATCACGTATTATTTCATTTGCACCTTCAGTCAGAGACTTGAAGTACAGCTTACCTCAAAACTCTGGTGTGTCTCTCTATCTAGTGACTCTTTGAGCCAAATTCGTCCAGTACTTTCATCTATTTCAAACATCTCTGGTCCCTGCATCTTGTACAGCCCCTCACCTTTGGAAAACCTTTCTGACTGAACCTGAAATGACAAGAGAAACACATTTATGGTACATGTACATACCAGGTGCACATTTTGACTTTTACACAGAATCACCAGAAAAAGACAGAACTGTTTGAAACAGCTTTGAATCTAACAATAGCATTCAGTTAAACATCAAGTATAAATTACATTTACATCTGCTACCATACATTTATTTGTATTATTATTTATTGATTTGTTTGTGAATGAACATGTGTGTGTATAAACCCAAATATAGCATTTTCCCAAACATTGAATGGAGCTTTGAAAGACTCTCTCCATGGATAAATAGTTCTCGAAACCATTTTTGGATCCTTCCCAACAATTCCCTCCACACCTGAACCAACTAAAACAAAAGCAAAAACATGTATAGGCAATTAAAACAAAGGTAAATATACATATAGACATACAGCATCACCATTAAAACCATACCACAGTTTACATATTCACTACAACCACATGGAAGTTGATTTATTTTAGTGATTTCATATAATGCAGTCTTTGTATAAAAAAAGACAAATGCCACACTAGGGAATGACCAGTCCTTTAAAATGTTTTGAAATCCAAATGAGGACAATGTTTGATTGTAACTTTGAAGAAAATGATGTCACCTTACACATCAAACATCATGGAAAATACAGTAATATTAAAAATAAATGAGTTATAGAATATTGTTTAAAAAAAAAGCCAGAGCAAAATAATATTATTATATTGCAAAGAAATATTCACCGGGTTGACTAGGAAGCACAGTGTCAATGTGGGCGCCGGCTCCGGGTTAGCCGTGGAGGAGGTAGCACTGGCGGTGGGTGAGAAGGTTGGTCACGGCAACAT
Source organism: Callionymus lyra (assembly GCF_982586985.1). Lineage (NCBI taxonomy): Eukaryota > Metazoa > Chordata > Actinopteri > Syngnathiformes > Callionymidae > Callionymus > Callionymus lyra. The sequence continues at coordinate 10,885,753 of NC_141833.1, forward strand.
CAGATCGGTAGCTCGGATGAACGGTGCCGTGGTGTTGTTCGTGACCAGACTGGACCTGGCGAATCGTCTGGTGGAGGAGGGGATCGTGATCGGCGGGGTCCTGGAGCAGGTTCAACATCTGGTGCAGCCTGCGACACGGGTCCTGCTGTCAAACGTTCCCCCCTTCATCAGCGACGAGCTGCTGGTCCGAGAGCTTTCCAGACACGGGAAGGTAGTTTCCCCTCTGAAGAAGATCGTGTCTGGATGTAAGTCTCCTCTGTTGAAGCACGTCGTGTCGCACAGACGACAGGAATTCACGATCCTGAACAAGAAGGACAAGGATCTGGACATCAAGTTCGTTGTCAAAGTGGACCACTTTGATTACCTGATGTTCGCCTCGTCCTTGACTATGAGGTGCTTCAGTTGTGGTGGGGAGGGTCACCTTGCCAGAGCGTGTCCGCGCCGACCAGACTCGGACCCGCCTGGTTCCGACGGACAGCGCGCCGCTGCCCCGGATCCCGGTCCATCCGGGTCCAGTGAGCGGTGACCTCCCGCGGGACGATCCGGTCCGGAGGAGTCGGGTGGGGCTGAGCGGGCTGGAGCCGCGGACGCAACTCTGACAGGTGAGAGCGGTGACGTCATCGTCGCGATGACTGAGGAGAGGGAGACAGGTGAGAGTGAGACGGGAGGAGTGGGTGAGAAACAGGTTGAGTGAGACATGTGAAGGGGGAGACAAGCAGGTGAGTGAGACAGGTAAGGTAAGGTAAGGTAAAACTTTATTGATCCCTCAGGAGGTCTCCTTCGGGAATTTTTTTTTTCCAACAGCCAGCAATTTTCCATAAACAATACAAAATAATACATAAAAATAAAATAAGAAGAAGAACATAAAGAGGAAGAACAAGATGACACAATCTAAGTCTAAAGATAAAGACAAAGAACATAGGTCAAAGAAAAACAACAAAGACAAAGGATACAAAGACTAACATAGAACAGAACATCCAGATACTCTCACTCCACTCCTGCCCCCGAACTCAGAATTGTACAATTTAATAGCCCGAGGAATGAATGAGTCCCTGAGTCTATTAGTGTTGCACCTGGGTAGGAGCATTCGTGCACTCATTCTGCTTCTCTGCTCACTGATGACAGTGTTCAGAGGATGACTGTCATCATCCATGATGGACAGTAGTTTGTTCAGTGATCTCCTCTCAGCAACTGTCACCAGTGAGTCCAGCTCCATGCCAACAACAGAGCCAGCCCTCCTGATCAACCTGTCCAACCTGTTGACACTCCTCTTGGATACATTTCCACCCCAACACACCACAGCATAGAACATGACACTGGCCACCACAGACTGGTAGAACATGCAGAGGAGCTTCTTGCAGATGTTAAATGATCGAAGCCTCCTCAGAAAGTACAGTCTACTCCTTCTTAACCTTCTTATATACATGGTCTGTGTTGCAGGACCAGTCCAGTTTACTGTCCATCCACACACCGAGGTACTTGTAGTTGTCAACTATCTCCACCTCGTCGCCTCTGATGGACACTGGACGTGGCTTTGTCCTGGACCTCCCGAAGTCCAAGACCAGCTCCTTGGTCTTTGAGGTGTTCAGCTGCAAGTGGTTCCTCTCACTCCAGTCCACAAAGTCACGTATCAGACTCCTGTACTCGTCTTCGCTGTTGTCCTTGATGCATCCAACAATGGCAGTGTCGTCAGCATACTTCTGGACGAGACTCAGCTCTGAGTTGTAGAAGAAGTCTGAAGTGTAGATGGTGAAGAGGAGAGGGGCCAGTACTGTCCCCTGAGGTGCTCCTGTACTGCACACCACAGTGTCAGACTTGATATCCTTCAGCCTGACATACTGTGGTCGATCAGTAAGATAGTCCGTAATCCAGGAGACCAAACCAGGGTCCACATGCATCTTAATCAGTTTGTCCTGGAGCAGAGTGGGTTGGATAGTGTTGAAGGCACTAGAAAAGTCTAGGAACAGGATTCTCACTGAACCGCTTCCTTTATCCAAGTGGGAGTAGGTCCGATGCAGGAGGTGAAGGATGGCATCTTCCACACCAACTGCTGGCTGGTAGGCAAACTGCAGGGGGTCTTGCGCGTGCTGGACTTGTGGCCTGAGATATTTGAGGACCAGCCGCTCCAGTGTCTTCATCAGCTGCGAAGTCAGTGCCACCGGTCTGTAATCATTCAGCTCCCTCGGTCGGATCTTTTTAGGGACTGGAACGATACAGGAAGTCTTCCACAGAGTTGGTACTTTCCCCAGCCGTAGACTGAGGTTGAAGACATGCTGGAGCGGCTCAGCTAGTTCAGCAGCGCAGGTCTTTAGCAGTCGAGCAGACAACTTATCAGGACCAGCAGCCTTCCCTGGACGAATCCTCCGAAGTACATCCTGTACCTGGAGTGAGCTGAAGCTGGGAAGTGGTTGTGTGGAGCTGGGGGGGGGCACAAGAAGGTGGGGCAGGTCCTGAGGCAGGCAGCAGTGAGGGTGAGGTGACCTGCTCAAACCTGTTGAAAAAGTTGATCAGTCCATTTGCCTCCTCCACCGTGTCAACTGCAGTCAGAGAGGCCTTGGTCTTGTGTCCAGTGATGGTTTTAACACCATCCCAGACCTTTCTTATTTCTTCTCGGCTCAGCTTCTCCTCCAACCTCCTCCTGTAGGTGTCCTTTGCCACCCTCAAGCGTCGCTTCACCTCCTGCTGAGCTGATCTCATGGCGTCCCTGTCCCTGCTCCTGAATGCCACTTTCTTCCTGTTAAGGACATCCTTGACCTCCTTTGTTACCCACGGTTTATTATTAGGGTAACAGCGGACAGTCTTAGTAGGGGCGACAACGTCCAAGAAGAAATTTAAATAATCTGTTAGACAGTGTGTCTGTCCCTCGATGTCCTCACCATGAGACTTCAGCAGCACATCCCAGTCTGTTGTTTCAAAGCAGTCTCTGATGGCGTCCTCCACAGCTGGTGTCCACTTTCTGATTGTCTTGGTAGTCACAGTCTGTCTCTGCACCAGAGGAGTGCACTGTGACTGAAGGTGGACCAGGTTATGATCGGACCTTCCAAGTGGAGGGAGAGGTTTGGCTCTGTAGGCGTCCTTCAAGTTGGAATAAAGAAGGTCAATTGTCCTGTTATTCCTGGTGGGACAATCCACAGCCTGATGGAAAGTAGGCAGAGTAGAGTCCAGGTTGGCATGATTAAAGTCTCCAGAGATGATGATAAACGCTTCAGGATGTTGATCTGTTGAGCTGTCATTGTGTGGATCTTCTCACAGGCAGATGCAGCCGCAGCGCTTGGAGGAATGTAAACGCACAGCGCGATCACGTGACTGAACTCACGCGGTAGATAATATGGACGCATGCTGACAGCCAACAGTTCTAAATCTTGACAACACAAGACTTTCTTTACAGTAACGTGTCCCGGACTACACCAGCGTTTATTCACGTACATGATCAGACCTCCTCCTCTGCGCTTCCCACACGCGCGCGCGTCTCTGTCCGCTCTGACGGTGCTGAAACCAGGCAGCTCCACGTGTGAGTCCGGAGTCAGCTGCGTGAGCCACGTCTCCGTGAAGATCAACAAGCTGCTCTCTCTGTAGATCCGCTGGTTGTTGAGGGCAGACAGCTCGTCGATCTTATTCGTCAGTGAATTGACGTTCCCCATCGTGATCGTTAGGATCGTTGGTCTGTGACGTCTCCGATTTTCCGTTAGCTTAGCCTTTAGCCGCTTCCCTGCGCGACAGCCGCGATACTGGCGCTGAAGTTCTATTGGGATCTCGTGGCGATCTCCAGCCCGTGCCATTGACTTCAGCGATAGTAGATCCTCTCTTGAGTAAACAAGATGATTCTCCCCATGTTCAAAAGTATCCATTTAAAAAGTTATAGTAAATTTTTTTTATAAAAACAGAAAAATTATAGAAATTGCTGCTGAGCTACTGGAGAGGCAGCCGTCCTCGTCGGCGCCTTTATGACGATCATGAGGTGCAGGCGAGTGAGACAGGTGAAGGGGGAGACAAGCAGTTGAGTGAGACAGGTGAAGGGGGAGACAAGCAAGCGAGTGAGACAGGTGAAGGGGGAGACAATCAGGCGAGTGAGACAGGTGAAGGGGGAGACAAGCAGGCAAGTGAGACAGGTGACGGGGGAGACAGGCAGGTGAGTGAGACAGGTGAAGGGGTAGAAATGAGTGAGGTGAATAAAACATTCGAAAAAGTAACGATCAAACAAACAGAGTTTGAAGCAGCAAGGACTCAAACAGCTGATAGTGAGGAAGAGATGGAGCAGGAATCCAAGAAAGTCAGGAAATTAAAAAGGAAAAAAAAACAAACACTGTAGTGAAGGAGAAAATAAACAAACCTTCAGACAGAGTGATGGACAGAATAAATAAAAAAGCAGAACAAAGGTCAGACGTGATTGACAGCAGTGATGAGGGAGACATTGTATCAGACAGTAGTGACGTGTCTGTCCCTCTCACTGTGAGTCAAGAAAAGAGAATATACAACACAACTATGTTCAAAACCTTTTTAATAGAAACGAAGAACATGAAGGGCCTAAAAATTGATAAGTATTTCCCAGACGCTAAACTGTTTTATTTATCAGCGAAAACACATGTTAGTTACAAGTACAAAGGAGCTTTTACAGACCTGGAGATATATCGGATAAAAAAAATAATGCAGAAAGTGAAAATGCAAAATGACTGGTGATTTTATTTGGCTTTTTACAAAATTAGTGTTCTTCAACTTCTTAATTTTTAATATGGGAAGTTTCAAAGTAGTTAGCTTAAACACCAACGGGGCTCGGGATTTTAAAAAGAGGGGTTATATTTTTGACACGATGAGATCCAAACATATCAACGTTTTATTCTTACAAGAGACTCACAGCGACTGTAACAATGAGACTGACTGGACCAGGGAGTGGGAAGGGGAAGTGTTTCTAAGCCACGGCACAAACCTCAGTGCAGGAGTGGGCTTTTTATTCTCCAGAGCGTTCACCCCAAACTCTATTAGAGTCGAGCACATCGTTCCCGGCAGGTGCTTTTTAGCTGAAGCTGTTTTTAATTCCTTTTCTGTTGTTTTTATTAACGTCTATGCTCCGAACCGAGGTGCAGAGAGAAACGGGCTCTTCGAAAAAATTAATGAAAAATTGAATGATTGTGGCTCCACAGATTATTTATTCTTAGGTGGGGATTTTAACTGTACTGTTGATGTTTTAGATAGGAACCACATGGAGCCCCATCCAGCTTCTCAACAAGCTCTGAAACAGCTGCTCACATCCCATAGGTGGACGTTTGGAGGAGGATGCACGCTAGCTGCAGACAATACTCATGGTCCCACCTAACTGAACATTGGGTATCTTTGGCACGGCTTGACCATTTTTATTGATTTAAACACCATTTTAGCGTTTTTAAAACAAGTCATATTGTGCCTATTGCTTTTAGTGATCACTGTTTAGTTTTATGTAATGTTTTTTAAGAAATATTTTACCCAAAAGCGTATTGGCATTTTAACTGTGTTTTAACCAGCGACCAGAGCTTTTATGATGTTCTTAGTTATTTTTGGAATGATTTTAGACAAACAAAAAATGATTTACCTTCGCTTCAACAGTGGTGGGACCATGGTAAATTCCAGATTAAGCTTTTATGTCAGCAGCACACTCTAAATGTCCAACACATCCTCACACCCAATGCGTCATACCGTCCGACGCCGTGCAATTTCCCCCTGGCGTCACTAGGGTGACGTTACAGGGGGGACAAAAACCTCGGTTTTAGCCTACCCGGGTCACCCAGTAAAATACAGAGCACTCCATGATGTCGTATTCAAACGACCTGGGTTACATTTGACGCGTCGCCTAACTCGTCGTTGCCATGGTAACGTGACATGACGTGTTTCTGTTGTCATTTGGCTACCGTAATTCTAAAACTATGAAGCGCACTTGAAATGTTTAGTGTCAACAGTGCGATTCTAACCCCGATTGTGATTACATTGTACAATACAACATTAATAATGCATTCTATACACTTTGTTGATTATAAGTGTTAATATATATTTAAGTTGCCCCAAGAATACAAATATGTCAACATTGCTAACTTTAGTATCATTTCCGCTTCATGAATTCCACTTAGCTTCTAGCTAAGTTAAATTAGCACATATGAACAAAGGCATTTTCACTCTGCTCATAACATAGTTGTTATTGTGAGGCTTTATTTGTCATAATTAAAAGCCTTTAATGCCTTTTATTTCTACACACGTTGGGTTATAACTATAGCTACGTCCAGCATTATCTGGTACACAACCTAAAAGAAACCTGACAATTCTGAGAAGCAAGAATGAATCTACTGCTCTACTTTCTGCCCCTGCTGTCGGCCCTGGCCTCAGTACTGGACCCTGTCCCTCGCAGATTTGTGCCTTATGACAGTAAGTAACACTCAAGACTTTGATCTTGGGACATTAGTCCAGTAGTTTATTCATCATTAATGATACATTAGTCCAGCGCTTCATAATTCTAAAACTATGAAGCGCACTTGAAATGTTTAATGTCAACAATGCGATTCTACCCCCGATTGTGATTACATTGTACAATACAACATTAATAATGCATTCTATACACTTGTTGATTATAAGTGTTAATATATATTTAAGTTGCCCCAAGAATACAAATATATCAACATTGCTAACTTTAGTATCATTTCCGCTTCATGAATTCCACTTAGCTTCTTGCTAAGTTAAATTAGCACATATGAACAAAGGCATTTTCACTCTGCTCATAACATAGTTGTTATTGTGAGGCTTTATTTGTCATACTTAAAAGCCTTTAATGCCTTTTATTTCTACACACGTTGGGTTATAACTATAGCTACGTCCAGCATTATCTGGTACACAACCTAAAAGAAACCTGACAATTCTGAGAAGCAAGAATGAATCTACTGCTCTACTTTCTGCCCCTGCTGTCGGCCCTGGCCTCAGTACTGGACCCTGTCCCTCGCAGATTTGTGCCTTATGACAGTAAGTAACACTCAAGACTTTGATCTTGGGACATTAGTCCAGTAGTTTATTCATCATTAATGATACATTAGTCCAGTGGTTTATTCATCATTAATGATACATTAGTCCAGTGGTTTATTCATCATTCATTTTCTACAAAGGTGACAATAGTCAGACATTTCATGAGGAGGGAGTGATGGACTACTCCACCATGTTGCTGAGGGACGACCTGGGCCTGCTGATGGTGGGTGCCAGTGGGATGGTGTACGCCCTCGACCTCAATGACATCTCCAAGAAAAATGACTCAGTAAGAAAACTTTTAATACTTTCTTCATGAAACATGGTGTGTGAAATATTAAAAAAATATACAATAAATATTACAATTATTTGATCGTTCTGCCTCTGTGCTCATCAACACTCTCACATGTGATTCAAATGTTTCAGGTGAAATGGGACGTGACACCAGAACAGGCCGCAACATGTGAACGTAAATCAACTGATGCAGCTGTAAGTTATAAAACGATTAAAACTGTAGTCCGTTTCTGTCGCTCCAACACGACGTCACGTCCGGGTCTTGATACTTTGCTTTATGGAGAAAAAAAGTCGATGCAGTGTATACGGGTCGTTTATTCGCCGCTTCAAGGCAAACAAAGATACAAACTCTTACAATCCATCGGACTCGCTCTTTTCCGGCAGCTCCGGGAAAGACGGTACTATACCATATCCAGTACTATAGAGCATCGCTATATTTAAGGGAAAGTTTCCTGTCCAGGGGGTCGTCTCTTCCGGGGCAGTGGTTCTTTCAAGATCGGTCATGTCTCGGGTCACCTGGAGAGGTAACTTCCTTGCTTCCCTGTTGCGTGGGTGGATGCCTTTGTCTTCCAGCCCCAGTGAAATGTTGGTTGTGAATGTGTATTCAAACGTTTAAGCTCTTAGATAAAGCTAGTAATTTATATTTTATATTTTGATTATCGTTTAGCATTAATTTAAGTATGGCGTATACGTATAGTGTATTTTGAATCCAACAGTTAAGATGTGTGTTTTCATATGTGTAATCCAGAACTGAATATTTGACTGATTTTATGAATCAACAGACTGAATGCAGGAACCAAATCAAGACACTGTTGAAACGACAGGACGGCCGGATGTTAGTGTGTGGAACCAATGCTTTAAAACCACAGAGTGATTACATGGTGAGAACTGTATAGACATGTTTTTGCAAAACTACAAATTTTCTTTTGTCAAATGGTCACTTAAAGTAGAATCTATGTGAACATTTTGTAGACACTAAGATTACCTTTATTGTTGTTTTGCAGTCATACATGGATGAAAACCTGACTCTAGAGGGAAAGAATGAAGTATCAGTTTGTCCACTTGATCCTTCTGAGAGCTCTGCCTCCCTCATGATTGGTAAGAATTATGTTTTAATAATACATCTGTGTTTTGCACTGAACTATATATATATTTTTTTTATTTGAAGGAGACAATGTGTACTCAGCTGTTGGAAAGTTCTTCTCAAAAGGATCTGCAATCAAAACGTCCCAGAAAAGCTTTGTTGGTAAATGAATGAGATCAAACATCAGTGTTTCAGATTTTCATCACATTCTTCTATCCATGACAGATCCCACATTTGTTTCCATGGAGATGATGCCTGAAAGTGAAAACAGTGACACTGGAGATGATGACAAGATCTACTTGTTCTTCAGTGAGAAAGCTGTGGAGTATGACTATAAAACTACACATGTTAACCGAGTAGCTCGAGTCTGCAAGGTGATAACAAAAATATTTGTTGTCTTTATCAATAGATCTTTGTGTTGTTTCTTCGTCGTCTTTACTATAAAGTAATGCTGGTGACTTTTAGGGAGACCGTGGAGGTCATTTTGATTTTCGGAACAGTTGGACATCATTTGTTAAAGCCAGACTAGAATGTCCAGTTCCAGGTTGCAAAGGAACTTCCATGATCCAGGACACATTCCGCTGGTGTGACCCCCAACAAAACTGGAAGTCATGTTTGTTCTTTGCTGTCTTCACATCACAGACGTGTGTATCTTTCATCCAAGTTTGAATCTGTTTCTTCTCAAAGATAATCCATCGTTTTCAATTCTTTCTACCCAGTTGCTCAGCAGTGTGTGTCTACAGTGTGACAGACATCAGCAGAGTGTTTTCAAAAGGAACATTCATGATAAGGTATTCTCATGGATGGGTGCCCGAAAAAGATCTATTAATAGGTCTTCGACCTGGCTCAGTAGGTTTGCTATGTTGAAGTTTGTTTAAAATGTATTCCACACGTCTTATGAAATCCTGCTTCTGCTCATCTTCTTGCAGTGCATAGATAATGCAGCACGGATGGCTGGAATAAATGATAGTAAAAAACTTCCTGGAATCATAGTTAAAAGAACAATAGAATTTCCAATAATGATGGAGGTCATTGAGCCAATGGGAGGAAAAGCGTTGATGTTGAAAGGAGGAGGAGAATTCACAAACATCATCATTGACCAGGTTCAGACCACAGATGGAGACAAACATCATGTGATGTTCATCGGCACAAGTGTGTATTTGCCATTTTCTCTTTATTAGAAAAAATAATGTGCAAATATAAAACAAATGATGAAAATCTTTTCGAATATGGTAATAAGTATTTATTTAATGTCAAACATAAAAACAACCTTTGGTTTTCTGACATGAAAGAAAAAGGAACCATCGTAAAAGCTGTGAACTACGATGGAGAGATGTTCATCATAGAGGAAGTCCAAGTCTTTAAGACCTCAGAGCCCATCAAGATTCTCAAGTTCTCCAATGTCACGGTAATTTCATGACAGAGTGTTGAGGCTTCATGTTGAATTGAATCGCTGAAATAAGTATTTTTCTCTGATGTGCAGCGTCAGATCTACGCAGGCTCAGACTCTGGAGTAGCACAGATGTCCCTGTCCTCCTGTGGAAGATCTTTGTCTTGCATGGACTGTGTTCTTGCCAGAGACCCTTACTGTGGCTGGGACCATGCTGCTGGCAAATGTTCAGCTCTTTCTGATACACAGAGGTGAGTATTCTAAAATATGAGGTGCAGTGTTGAAGGCACACATCATGGTTATTGTGAGATAAAAACAAACTGAAACAAAATTATTTTTTTCTTTAGAGAACTGCTCCAGAGTGTGAAAGAAGGCAATGCTTCTCTGTGTCCAAAGAATGGTGAGTGAATCACACCCCTGACAAAAGTCGCCTCCAACATAATGAATATAAGAATGGCTTAGTGCTAAAATGTTGACTTGTGTCTTTCATAGAACCTCAAACTGAGAATAAATCTCTTACTGCTCCTGGAAATGTAAAGCTTCTCTGCTCTCTGGAATCAAAGCTGGCAACGATGAGGTGGGAGAAAGATAACTCCCCACTGGTCTCTTCACCTCATCGTCTGGAGCAACAAGATGGACTGCTCATCCTGAATGTCTCAAAGTCTGACACTGGTCACTACCGCTGTCTGTCTGTGATGAGCTCCAAAGAAGCTGAATACAAAGCCACAGTTGCCCAGTACAATGTCGTCATTAAAGAAAAGACAGAAGAGACTCAACCTCAGCAATACGACTTCATTCTCCTGTCTCTGCAGATTGGGTTGGTGCTGAGTGTTTGGTCTTTCTTTGCACTTCTTATTTGGAACATATACAAAGGCCACATTGGTTTTCCATGCAAGAAAAAACAGCCAAGAGCTGTCGCAGACCAAAGTTGTCAAGCATGCACAAACAGCAAGGCACAAGTGGATAACAACCAAGAAACTGGAGATAATGTTTCCACTCATGTGTAAAGATCCTGCGCATACCTCGACCATGCATTATCAGTTTTAGGCACGGGTGAACCTGGTAGTGTGTGGGGTGACATTTAGATTTATAACATTATTCAATGCCTTAGTGTATGTGGTCGAGCTGGTTGAAGGTTGGTTGGTGTTGTGAAAGGGTGTCTTTGCTGGTCAGTAATTTAATGTAGCACCAGCAAGAGAGAGCCAGGCTCAGTGAGAGTTCTTAAACAACTATTTTCAAAAAATAAATAATTACATTAAACTCTACACTTGAATTACATTTAAAAAAGCAAAAATACTATTAACACTGTTGATCTTATGGCTGCAACAAAAAAAACAAAAAACATTCTGATGTTTTATTTCTTTTACTGATATGATTATGCATTTGTAGAAACTTAAGTGACTAAGATTGTTTTAATTACCGTTTCAATACATTCATGGTGTTTGATGTGATCTTATTTTTCTGATGTGAATAAAGATCCAATAAAATGTCAAAAAAAAAAAATTGACTGTTTCATTTATTGTGTATACTTTGGTTGGCTTCCAGAAAACAACAGTCTACAGAGACAAATGTGATTATCTTCAAACATCTTTCATTCGTTATTGTTCAATCAAAACAAGAAACTTCAATCAAAAGATATAAACATATTTTGGAAAATGTGTCTGTTGTTTAACATGTGTGATTTATTGGTATACGATAGTTTGTCAGTGTTGTTCTCTATGTTAATAAACAAATGTATGTTACATAAATCCTGATAAGGTGTCGTCTGCTAAAGACCTGCGCTGCTGAACTAGCTGAGCCACTCCAGCATGTCTTCAACCTCAGTCTACGGCTAGGGAAAATACCAACTCTGTGGAAGACTTCCTGTATTGTTCCATTCCCAAAAAAGATCTGACCGAGCGTGCTGAACGATTACAGACTGGTGGCACTGACTTCGCAGCTGATGAAGACACTGGAGCGGCTGGTCCTCAAACATCTTAGGCTACAAGTCCAGCACAAGATCTAGTGCCTTCAACACTATCCAGCCAACTCTGCTGCAGGACAAATTGAAACAGATGCATGTGGACCCTGGTCTAGTCTCCTGGATTATGGATTATTTTACTGATCGACCACAGTATGTCAGGCTGAAGGATATCACGTCTGACACTGTGGTGTGCAGTACAGGAGCACCTGAGGGGACAGTACTAGCCCCTCTCCTCTTCACCATCTACACTTCCGACTTCTGCTACAACTCAGAGCTGAGTCTCATCCAGAAGTATGCTGACGACACTGCCATTCTTGGATGCATCAGGGACAACAGCGAAGATGAGCATAGGAGTCTAATAAGTGACTTTGTGGACTGGAGTGAGAGGAACCAATTGCAGCTGAACACCTCAAAGACCAAGGAGCTGGTCTTGGACTTCGGGAGGTCCAGGACAAAGCCACGTCCAGTGTCCATCAGAGGCGACGAGGTGGAGATAGTTTTCAACTATAAGTACCTTGGCGTGTGGCTGGACAGTAAACTGGACTGGTCCTTCAACACAGACCATGTATATAAAAAAGTTCAGAGTAGACTGTACTTTCTGAGGAGGCTTCGATCATTTAATATCTGCAAGAAGCTCCTCTGCATGTTCTACCAGTCTGTGGTGGCCAGTGTCCTGTTCTACGCTGTGGCGTGTTGGGGTGGAAATGTGTCCAAGAGGAGTATCAACAGCTTGGACAGATTGATCAGGAGTACTGGCTCTGTGGTTGGAATGAAGCTGGACTCACTGGTGACAGTTGCTGAGAGGAGATCATTGAACAAACTACTGTCCATCATGGACGATGACAGTCATCCTCTCAACACTGTCATTAGTGAGCAGAGAAGCAGAATGAGTGCACAAATTCCCAGGTGCAAAACAAATAGACTCAAGGACTCATTCATTCCTCGGGCTAATAAATTGTACAATTCTGAGTTCGGGGGCAAGAGTGGAGTGAAAGTATCTGGATGTTCTGTTCTATGTTAGTCTTTGTATCCTTTGTCTTTGTTGTTTTTCTTTGATCTATGTTCTTTGTCTTTATCTTTAGACTTAGATTGTGTAATTGTGTTCTTTCTCTTTATTTCTCTAGTTCTTATTTTATTTTGATTGATTTATTTTTGATTTTTTATAAAAAATTGCTGTATGTATTGGCTATTGGAAAAAAACAATTTCCTGAAGGAGACCTCCTGAGGGATCAATAAAGTTTTACCTTACCTTAATATATATTGAAGTTCCCCTTATAAAATACAAATATGTCAACATTGTTAACTTTAGTTTAACTTCCGTTTCATCAATTCCAGTTAGCTTTTTGCTTTTTGTGTCAAACCCATCAGGAGAGCTGTCACTTTCCAAAAAAATGACATTTTACTTTTATATGAATTACAGTAATTTACATTTCACACCTCAACTTTTATTCATTCGTTTAAATGTAGTAATTTATTTATTCACCTCTTATATCATTTGTTTTTGTACCTTAGAATTGACAGGGCAATGTTTGGAAGTTCATTGATTAGCATAGACACATCAGTACATTTTAAACAAGTAAGGACATCTAAAATCATGACAAATGCACATAGGTTTCTAAAATCAACAATGAAAAGTATCAGTAGACACAATTTGCCACAGTTCATAGGACATAGGCTCCCTTTCATTGTCAATAGCTAATAGGACTTTCTTTTTTTTTTGTTGCTATTTCCAAGGTCTGGGGTTGCTCCATGAAAACCCATCACCTGCTTCCACACATTCTCATTACAATTTCCAAGCTGCATCTGGTCCAAAAGTAACAACTCAAATGTGTATTACATCTATGTATATGAATGATAATAATTGGTGCCACACATCGAAGATACAGCCAATGCTGCTGCTCAAAATGACTGCACATAAATCAGCAGAGTAACTGTAAGAGATAGTCATTGAAGACTGAAAAGTAAATGCTCACAAAAAAATACTACTTCATTGTACAATACTGAAATTAAGAAAACAATTTACACATAAATCAACCTTATTTTAGTCATTTTGCAAGAGCTTACTTTTCAAAGCATTATTGCAAGAGATCAAAGTACATTTTCACCAAGTGACTATTCTAATATGAATTGAGTAGGAATTTCATCCAAAACTACAGTAACATACATGCAGTTTTCTATTTTCAGTACAAAACTAAACCAAAAGTGATTCAAATAAATATCTGGGATGTTGATAAATGTACTTACTTGAATCAAACTGTAGTGTGTTACTTGAGCATGACTTAAGGGCACTTTAAGAAGACACTCACCCTAATGATTAGGTCCGCAATGTTTACTTGATCTCCTGCTGGTCTGCATGGTTCGGAAGCTTTTTGGATCTTTTTCTCCAGTTGATGCTTCCGGGTTATTGCATACTGGGTGGATATTTTCAGACGCAGCACAACTTTGGTGGGTGAAGCCATGGTGTTGTCAGTGGCACATACTGCGTTGGTTGGGGCCAGCGCAGCATTGGCGGGAGAAACCACGTCATTGGTGGGGGCAGGTGAGGCGTTGTTGAGAGCAGGCACTGCGTTGTCAGGGATGCTCAGGGCGTTGAGATTTATCGCATTCTGGGGCATAACAAGACACCATTAGCACTGAAATCTACCTCGCACTGTAGTAGACACATACCCCTTGTCTTCTTGACCATTTTTAACGTTGCAATGTCCTCCTCTGCATAATTTCCAGGCCACTGTTAGGGGTTTTTGTGTTCCGAGGAACCGACCCCTCCCCACCCTCGTACGTGGTGGTGGAATGAAGGACAGACACATTGATGAGTTTAAGAAAAATGCTCGTTTAGTGAATTATGCAAAAGTCAGAGACAAACTTACGTGCACACGGGCGCTAGCAAGCAGAGAGATCTATCGCAGACGTCTTCGGATGCCAGAACGCAACGATCAGACAAAGTGGTGGATCTTTATAGTAGAATATTCAGTTTAACACCTCTAGTCAAATGTGAATGTAGGATTGGTCAGTGACTGTAAACACTTGATTCTAAGATGGCCGTCGCACGTGATCGTAGTGGAAACTTACTGAAGGTTGTTGTTTTCTGGAGAGAGTTTATTCCCAGCAACTTGTGTCCTTCAGAGTGAATTCTCAGACAGGTGTCCAGACTTCCTGGAATCTGGGATTGTTTAATCTTTCTGTGTGTGTGAGGGTTTGTGACCTCGGCCTTTGAGTTGTGAACCTGAGTTTAGTTTAAGTGAATGCACTGCAAGACAATGATTATTTAATATGAATTAAATATGTAAGATCTTCAATTTTTTTTTTAATAATAATAATAATTCCAAATTATGCTGTGAATTAAAACTGAAGTAATTGAATGCCAAATCATCAAAACAAACATATTCACACTAACTAACTCAAATCTAATAAGTCTATTTTGAAGTAGAGATTTTGTTAAAATATATATTGATATGGAGCCAGTATCCACTGCTTTGAAAAACCTCTTTAACGAGGTAAAAAGAAAGCAGCAGCCCCGTTGTCGGCGACTTGGATGTGGGCTCTTGGTGTGAGGTGTTGTTGACGTACTCCCCCCGTCAACAGTGCATCATTGAGCTCGTCCTGCAACATAGGAAAGAAATTAACAGCATCGCATTCTTTAGACAAATAAGAAACAATACATCTTTAAATCATGCTTTTTATTTAGAATTTACTCATACTAATTCATGCAGACAAAATTAACCCCTTCCTATTTACTACCTAAGTCAGAGAGATAGTAAAACACAGTTATACCTTATTCTCGAGCTGTTTTCTACATGAACAATTTAAACTAATTGAATGCAATCTGGACAGAGCTCCCTTCAGCAGTGTTGATCGACAGAACCGTGCAACAAGAATCACCATCAAGTAACAAACCTATTATCCAGCTAAGTATCTATCTAAGTCCTCCCCCTGAGGGACAAATAAACAACCTAATTTATTTGTATTTAAAAAATGTTTTCTTGAATAACTTTATATCCAAATCTATTGTCAAATCATTTAATTGATCATAATACTCTTTATATTAACTCTCTTAAATTTATTTATGAATAAATGTATTCAATTATATGACATTAATAGCTAAAAAAAATATTCTAAGCTTTGTTTAATCATTATTATTCCTCTTAGATTTGGTTTGAAAGTCTATTGCTAAAGTAAATGGATAATATCAAATAGAAAAAAGTGACTATGTGCAAACTATTTCTGCTTCTGTTTGTTTATTTTAATTATGTTTTCTATAATAGCATTTCTGTCGTTGGAATTCTTGACCTAAGTTTGATCAATTAATAAAAGGCTAACTAAGACTTACTTTATGATTAAAATTAAAAAAAAAAAAAAAAAAAAATCTACTCTATAAAATATTTTTTCCATTATAATTATAATGATTCATTCTTTTATTTTATTTTCTTGTACTTTGTTAGATATAGACACTTATTTGAGAACCTTATTTGCAATTATTAACCAATTTATTATCTTTATTTTAAAGTTCCCCAAAGAACTGTTAAGCTCTAATATTTCAATTTGGTATTTATTTTAGGTTTCCTTTGTTTAAGACATCAATCAAATCATTTTGTCATGTGGATGAAAACTAGTAATTTTCAATGCTTATATAATTTAATTCCTTCAATAAATTACACTTGCAAGTCCATATGTAATTTAGAACTCAACTTGTTTATTTTCCATCAATCTCTTGCTCTAGTTCTTATTTTTTGATCAACTTAGATTAAAGGTAGATTTATCTTTAACAAAGTTAATTTAAAGATTGATATGATTCTGTCATTTCTAAATATATTATTCACTATTTTCTTTCCTGAAGGCATCATTTATTTATTTATTTCCTGATGGGTCTTACATTTTTCCAGAGTCAATTTCTTTTCCCTGCTTTATATTTTTTGTTAATGTTTATAGTTGCCTTAGAATGTTAGAAGCAGCTTTAGAAACATATTTCCATTTCTTATTATTATCTTTTTCAATTAATCAATTTCAGTTTTTAATTCCAAGTTTCACTTTTCATATTGTCTATTGTATTATTGGCTGCTATTGATGTAGATAAAAGTATTCTATTTTAATTTATTTAAAAAATACATCTTCTTAAATTGATTAATGATTAATTCTGAGAAATATGTTTAATCATAACAATATGTTTTCTGTTCTTTGAAACTTCCTCAATGTTTAGATAATTTCCAGCCCATTTGATTGTCCTTTTTATTGTCCTGTTTGATTATTTGCACATCTTAACTATTTCACCACACGTCCAAAGAGTAGTTTCCTAAAACTACATTTGTTCATATATATATTTAAAAGTATGCTAGTCAAGTTTTTAGCTTTAAACATGTTGGCTCATGTTTCTTGTTCACCTGCTAACAAGGAGATCTTTTGATATATTTAAAAGTCTGCAGTGGACAGTGGCTTCTTATTTCTCCCTCACTGGAGGGCTTCTCAACACCACCTCTAGCAGGATAAGATCAGAAGTTACTAGAAGGTCAGTTATGCATCTATTCAGGTGGTGATGAGGATATTGTGTGTGTGTCATGAGTTGTGTATTCCAAACTTTGTAGATCTGTGGATGTCTGTTAAAGTTGGTCATGTGTTTTATTTGAATAAACCTTGAAGTTAGCAGAGAGTTCAAATTATCAGTATGTTTTGACTTCATGGTGAAGAGGGAAACAGAGGCGGGTGTTGGAGGGAATTCTTTCATTCTCACACACACAGGGAGCAGATTGAAGCAGTGACACTTTTTTATCTTATTCAATTTAAATTGAAAACATCATGTGTTTGTTTGTTTATCTCTGAGATCAGTGTGTTATTTGTAATATATATGTGAATGTCTGAGAGTGTTGTGTGAGTTCAAATGTGTTTTATGAATGTAATAGTTAATTTGATCAGGTGTCAGTCAGACCTCTTTAATTATTTACCCACAACAGAAATACAGTATCTATTCTAGATTACTATTTTGCTTATCTTAACTGGTTTCTTTAATCAATATTCACTTCAAAGAGATTTCCTCTTATTCAATAGGTGTTTGGTTTATTCAACTAGAGAGAAGAATGTCATATTTATTTTTCTCAGTGTTTCTTTTAATTTATCTCTTAATCTATTATTTTTTCTTTTACCTTTCCTCCTACAGTATTTTAGTCTCTATTTTTACCATTTTCACTATTTAAGTCTAATTCCCAAAGAACAATATATCATCAATTTCACTCGCATCAAGATGGAGTGGTTTAGTATAGTATAGTCTATTCTCTATAGTATATTCTTTATAGTCTAGTCTCTATAGTATAGTCTGGAGGTGACAAGTCAGCAGCTCTAGACAGAGTCACTTTTAATTTGTTAAAATATAAAATTCTGCATCAGTTGACCTCTCAAGTTTTTGTTTAGTTTTCTTATGGCTGCTTTCATCATAGCTTTGAGTGGAGCAATCAGAGTATGTTATTCTGGGATTAACTGTTTACTGTTACAACTTAAGATATCATGTCTCTAACAGGCTAGATTTGTCTGCTTTTTTCGTCAAATAACGAACAACTTTGCATTTCTTAATCATTTGTCTCAGGGCCCTAGCTTCTCCACCAGCAACCACAGCAAGAGCAACATGAGGGACAGAAGTGTCAGAGAGAGCATAGAGAACACCTTGTTTGTTTGTTAGTTCAGCAGCCACACCATCAGGACCACAAAAATTTCACTGCAGACAAGAGTCAAGTTCGTGCCATTTGTCGTCATCATCACGTTCATCATCATCCCAGATATAGTTGATAGTTCAGTGTGGGGGGTCCAAAGGTGGATCATAGGAATGAAGTCTCAAAAGTCTTTTCAAGATCAGGGAAATCAGATGTTCAATCACGTTGAACCAGTACAGCTGCCTCCCTCTCTGGAGCAGAAGTTCATTCTTGATGGAGAGTTGTTGAGGTTGAGTTCTTGTTTGTTCAGCTCAGTAAAATTGCTTCAATCGTAGGTGTCACCAATAGGGAACTGGACCAAAGTTCCTGGACTAGAAGCCAAAAATGTGCCATTGTTGATCAAAATTCTTTGTTTGTTTCCATCCCCTCATCCTCTTCTCCTGCCACACCCATGCACTCCAGCCAGTGGCCAATAGGGAGCTATGATAGGACCCAAGAACTATCATCATCTCTCATCTTTAAGTCTTTAAGTTGAATCTTAATTAGCTGTATCTGGAGCTCAATAAGAGCATTTTGTTCAACTATTCTATTTATTATGAATTCTCAGAAATCATTGATGTGAGTAACCTACTCATAAGATTAACCATTAAATTAAAAACAGAGTAACTTTTCTTATTTTTCTTCCCTGTCAGGAGCTTTAACTTGTCACCTGTAGTAATAGTTACTTTTCTCTTAAAAAAGATGAGGTCAATAAATGAATAGAACAAATTAATAATATTAATAATATTAATAATAATGCTAAAAATAATAATAGTAATAATAATAGGTAATGAAGCAATAACCAAAATTAATAATTAAATGAAAATATAAAAGAGGAAGAATCTAAAATCTAAATTAAGAACCAAAACTTGAATTAACTAATTAAAATATTATAAAATCCGAGATAATAATAAAAATAAAACAAATAGTAAATTAAGATATGAGTAATAAATACAAAAAAAATAAAATAAAATGGAATAATTTGAGAAAACAAATAAATAAATGCAATTGGATCTAATCACATATATACTAATTAATTAAAATGATTCAAGTCAAAACAATTGTCAATTAACAACTTATTATTTATTTATTATTATTTATTTAACTTCCTAATTAGTTGCACATATATATATATATATATATACATAGCACAATTGACAAAGAGGAATAAGAATGATTGTCTAAAGACCAAATACAACATGTAACTTAATATTCCTCCAATAATTAAAAGATAAAAATCCAATCCCTAATTTACTAAAAAATAATAATACAGTAGTAAATTTAACTTATTGTTAAAATAATAAAATGTATTTAGAGTAATAATTGAAAAATTAAAAAAACAAAATAAACTGCAATTGATTCAATTAATTAATAATTAAATAATTAAACCAATTGAGTCAGAACAAAAGTCAATTAAGGATCAAGCAAAGAGAAAACCAGCAGGGGGCAGCATAGCAAATACAACACCAAAGATCAGAAATTGAGAGTAGAAGAAGAGAAAACAGGAACTAGATATCAACAAACGTACACACGTGCAAGCAGTCAATGACACACTTGTTTTAGATAAGCAGTATTAGTTAGACAAAACACCGAAAGTTACACGCAATGTGACCAATTGTGAGTTGATCAATTGACAATGTGAAATGGGAAGAGAGGATGGTCAATATAATGGGGTCAAAAGGTCATTAATACATGCAGAAACAAAGGATGTCAACAATCAATGTTATTTGTGTTATTGTTATTGAACACTGCAGAAGAAGGAGGAAATTGAAACGTGAGTTGTTTTTGTTTTTCTTCTTAAACCAATTATACCACTAATTAACTGTATATATTCATATATACCTCAATTAAGAAACAGGATTAATAGTAAAAGTCAACAAAGAATGTTACTTTATAAAGAGAAAAGATAATTATATCAAACCAAATAGTGATAGAATTCAAGATGTCTAAGAATGTGGGTGCGTCTAGAGAAGACGTGAATACAATGGGAGGGTCGGTGAGGAAAAGAAGGAAGTCTCAAAAGTTCAACCTCCAAGCGAAACCACTCCCACAAACAAGGAAAAACTCTTTCGGAGCTCATTCGGACTTGTAGCAGCTGAAAAGACAACGTCTGCCAAGCAGCAGTGTTCTTATCAGCAAGAGATAGTGTCCAAAGACACACGAACCTGCACTCTCAGCTGAGTCACAGAAAGTCAGAGATCTCACACAAATAAATGCTAATTTTTACAAGTACCGTGGCGAGAAAAAAAATATTCAAAAGATAAAAATATACAGACACAGACAATTTAAACAAACAATATGTCATGACAATACGACAACAACAGTATTTTACCAAAACAGGCCAGAGAGACACACTATGCTACGTGGAACGAGACTCTTACCAGCCTGTCGTGTCTAAAGTGTTGAAGTCATAATGGCAGGAGCCTCTCAAACCGCTGAATTAGCTTCCAAACACCCTGGATAGGAGACCCCTCAACTCATCCATTCTATTTCAACCCCTGTCGAACTAACTCTAAACTAATCACCAATGAGACTTTGTCCATCACCGTGATGGTTTGGAAAAATTAACTAGCCCTAACTATACTGCCAAATTTTTGTGGAGCCCCTCAACACCGAACACAATGAGATCTAACTGGCCTACACACCGGCTGGCAGAGCCTTCAGACCAGGATATTGGGAGAGACCCCTCAAATCCCACATACCCCCAAATTTGTGATAGCTACTCGGCTTACCGAAAAGGTATGTCTACCATAATCAACCATAGGCCAAGCATCCTAACTATTATAGGAACCTGGAAATGCCCCGTAGAGGGAGCCGGTTATACTCCACCCCTACTCAGAATTCCCCAGGGTTACCAGGTCGTGTAACCGTCTCCTCTGCCTATCAATTCAACTTAAATTCTAATCAACGTTTTTTTCCTTTTTTCAACGATGCTTCTTCTTCCCGGGACACGATAATGTCGTTTACACTTAATACAACAACAAACAACAACTGACCATGCAATACCCCAAAAAACGAGCATCAGCTTATAAAAGCACTATTGAAATATATAATCTAAATTTGTGATAGAACCAGAGACTTACGTTTATTCGTCCAGGCAACCAAAACTAAAAAATATCTAATCTTTCCTAACTTACAATATAAATAAAAAATAAAAATAAAAAATCTATGTAAAAAATAAGATAAAATCTTTCTCACCTGATTCTTGAAGTAAGGTATAATGGGGCCCATGGTTGCCTGGAGAACAATCAGCTCTGAGTTCGTCTTGGAATCTAAAAGGCCTTCAAACCATCAGTCCACGCCAAGGGTCACGTGCACCAAGTTGTTATGGGTTTTTGTGTTCCGAGGAACCGACCCCTCCCCAGCCTCGTACGTGGTGGTGGAATGAAGGACAGACACATTGATGAGTTTAAGAAAAATGCTCGTTTAGTGAATTATGCAAAAGTCAGAGACAAACTTACGTGCACACGGGCGCTAGCAAGCAGAGAGATCTATCGCAGACGTCTTCGGATGCCAGAACGCAACGATCAGACAAAATGGTGGATCTTTATAGTAGAATATTCAGGTTAACACCTCTAGTCAAATGTGAATGTAGGATTGGTCAGTGACTGTAAACACTTGATTCTAAGATGGCCGTCGCACGTGATCGTAGTGGAAACTTACTGAAGGTTGTTGTTTTCCGGAGAGAGTTTATTCCCAGCGACTTGTGTCCTTCAGAGTGAATTCTCAGACAGGTGTCCAGACTTCCTGGAATCTGGGATTGTTTAATCTTTCTGTGTGTGTGAGGGTTTGTGACCTCGGCCTTTGAGTTGTGAACCTGAGTTTAGTTTAAGTGAATGCACTGCAAGACAATGATTATTTAATATGAATTAAATATGTAAGATCATCAGTTAATCAAGTGACTATTTGAAATGTGTGTTAAATCTAGATGATTGATAACAGTAAAGTTGTCATTTCCTTACACCACTAACGACCCCACTTCAACTTATATTGAAGATATTTTGGGTTATTGAAGAAATGTAACATTGATGACACAAGAACTACTTAAAAACATATATATAAAGTTATTATAAAGTTATCTACTGAAGTGAATGACACACATAATATCATAACATTTCAAAGGTCCAGTTTACTGTGCTGACATTTTATTATACCCTTGTCAGGTTAACCATAAAAAGTATGGTTAACTCTGAGGTATTTTGCCCTGCTCCCTACTGTAAGGAAATGACAACTTTACTGTAATCAATCATCTAGATTTAACACACATTTCAAATAGTCACTTGATTAACTGATAATCTTTCATATTTAATTCATATTGAATAATCCTATTCTTGCATTGTATTCACTTAAACTAAACTCAGGTTCACAACTCAAAGGCCGAGGTCACAAAGCCTCACACACACAGAAAGATTAAACAATCCCAGATTCCAGGAATTCAGTGTGAACCTGTTTGAGAACTCACACTGAAAGACACAACAGTCCAGTAAGTTGTTGGGAACAAACTCTCTCGAGAAGAAAACAACTTTGGTAAATTTTAAACGATTAAAACTATAGTCCGTTTCTGTCGCTCCAACACGACATCATACTCTCGTCTCGTCTTAATACTTTGCTTTATGGAGAAAAAAGGTCGATGCAGAGTGTACGGGTCGTTTATTCGCGGTCCAGTCCTATAGAGCATCGCTATATTTAAGGGAAAGTTTCCTGTCCAGGGGGTCGTCTCTTCCGGGGCAGTGGTTCTTTCAAGTTCGGTCATGTCTCGGGTCACCTGGAGAGTAACTTCCTTGCTTCCCTGTTGCGTGGGCGGATGCCTTTGTCTTCCAGCCCCAGTGAAATGTTGGTAGATGAAGCTAGTAATTTATACTTTATATTTTGATTATCGTTTAGCATTAATTTAAGTATGGCGTATACGTATAGTGTATAATAATTTTGAATCCAACAGTTAAGATGTGTAATCCAGAACTGAATATTTGACTGATTTTATGAATCAACAGACTGAATGCAGGAACCAAATCAAGACACTGTTGAAACGACAGGACGGCCGGATGTTAGTGTGTGGAACCAATGCTTTAAAACCACAGAGTGATTACATGGTGAGAACTGTATAGACATGTTTTTGCAAAACAACTACAAATTTTCATTATCTTTTGTCAAATGGTAACTTAAAGTAGAACCTATGTGAACATTTTGTTAACACTAAGATTACCTTATTTTTTGTTTTGCAGTCATACATAGATGAAAACCTGACTATAGAGAGAAAGAATGAAGTATCAGTTTGTCCACTTGATCCTTCTTAGAGCTCTGCCTCCCTCATGATTGGTAAGAATTATGTTTTAATAATACATCTGTGTTTTGCACTGAACTATATATTTTATTTTTTTATTTGAAGGAGACAATGTGTATTCAGCTGTTGGAAAGTTCTTCTCAAAAGGATCTGCAATCAAAACGTCCCAGAAAAGCTTCGTTGGTAAATGAATGAGATCAAACATCAGTGTTTCAGATTTTCATCACATTCTTCTATCCATGACAGATCGCACATTTGTTTCCATGGAGATGATGCCTGAAAGTGAAAACAGTGACACTGGAGATGATGACAAGATCTACTTGTTCTTCAGTGAGAAAGCTGTGGAGTATGACTATAAAACTACGCATGTTAGCCGAGTAGCTCGAGTCTGCAAGGTGATAACAAAAAACATTTGATGAGAGAGAGAGTGCCATTTTGACTTCCTCATGTTTACATAAAAGTAATGCTTGTGATTTTTAGGGAGACCATGGAGGTCCTTTTGATTTTCGGAACAGTTGGACATCATTTGTTAAAGCCAGACTAGAATGTCCAGTTCCAGGTTGCAAAGGGACTTCCATGATCCAGGACACATTCCGCTGGTGTGACCCCCAACAAGACTGGAAGTCATGTTTGTTCTTTGCTGTCTTCACATCACAGACGTGTGTATCTTTCATCCAAGTTTGAATCTGTTTCTTCTCAAAGTTAATCCATCTTTTTACATTCTTTCTACGCAGTTGCTCAGCAGTGTGTGTCTACGGTGTGACCGACATCAGCAGAAGGTTTTCAGAAGGAACATTCATGAGAAGGTCTTCTGATAGATGGGGGCCCAACAAAGATCCATTACAAGTTCTTCAACCTGGCAGAGTAGGTTTTCTATGTTAAAGTTTGTTTAAAATATATTCCACACATCTTATGAAATCCTGCTTCTGCTCATCTTCTTGCAGTGCATAGATAATGCAGCACGGAAGGCTGGAATCAATGATAGTAGAGAACTCTCTGCAAACATAGTTGAAAGAAGAATCAATTTTCCCATAATGATGGAGGCCATTGAGCCACTGGGAGGAAAAGCGTTAATGATTAAAGGAGGAGAAGAATTCACAAACATCATCATTGACCAGGTTCAGACCACAGATGGAGACAAACACCATGTGATGTTCATCGGCACAAGTGTGTATTTGTCATTGTCTCTTGATTAGAAAAAATTATGTGCAAATATAAAACAAACGATTAAAATCTGTTAGAATATGGTAATAAGTATTAACTTGATGTCAAACATAAAAACAATTCTTTGTTTTCTGACATGAAAGAGAAAGGAACCATCGTAAAAGCTGTGAACTATGATGAGAAATGTTCATCATAGAGGAAGTTCAAGTCTTTAAGACCTCAGAGCCCATCAAGATTCTCAAGTTCTCCAATGTCACGGTAATGTCATGACAGAGTGTTGAGCTTCATGTTGTAAGACTTTTTCTCTGATGTGCAGCGTCAGATCTACGCAGGCTCAGACTCTGGAGTAGTACAGGTGTCCCTGTCCTCTTGTGGAAGATCTTTGTCTTGCATGGACTGTGTTCTTGCCAGAGATCCTTACTGTGGCTGGGACCACGCTGCTGGCAAATGTTCAACTCTTTCTGCTACACAGAGGTGAGTATCTGTTCTAAAATATGAGGTGCAGTGTTCAGTAAATTGCACTGCAGTAAATTATAATTATATTTTTCTTCAGAGAACTGCTCCAGAGTTTGAAAGAAGGCAAAGCTTCTCTATGTCCAAAGAATGGTGAGTGGATCAAACTCCCGAACAAAGGTCACCTCCAACATAATGAATATAAAAACGGCTTAGCGCTAAAATGTTGACTTGTGTCTTTCATAGAACCTCAAACTGAGAATAAATCTCTTCCAGCTCCTGGATATTTAAAACTTTTCTGCTCTCTGGAATCAAAGCTGGCAACGATGAGGTGGGAGAAAGATAACTCCCCACTGGTCTCTTCACCTCATCGTCTGGAGCAACAAGATGGACTGCTCATCCTGGAGGTCTCAAAGTCTGACACTGGTCACTACCGCTGTCTGTCTGTGATGAGCTCCAAAGATGCTGAATACAAAACCACAGTTGCCCAGTACAATGTCATCATTGAAGAAAAGACAGAAGAGATTCAACCTCAACAATACGATTACGCTCTCCTGTCTCAGCAGATTGGGTTGGCCCTGGTGGTTTTTTCTTTCTGTGGACTTTTTATTTGGAACTTTTGCAAAGGCCACATTGGTTTTCCATGCAAGAACAAACAGCCAAGAGCCATCGCAGACCAAAGTTGTCAAACATGCACCAACAGCAATCAGCAAGTAGATGACAACCAAGAAAATGAAGATAACATTTCCACTCATGTGTAAAATCCAGACCTCGACCATGCATTGTCAGTTTTGGGCATGGGTGAACCTGGTAGTGTTTGGGGTGACATTTAAATTAATAACCATTGTTCATTGTTTTAGTGTTTGTGGTGGAGCTGGTTGAAGGTTGGTTGGTGTTGTCAGAGGATGTCGTTGCTGATCAGTTATTTTATGCAGCACCACCAAGAGAGACACAGGTTGACTCATGTCAATGGTCTGCTCAGTAAGAGTACTTACATCATCTGAAAAAAAAATCATAATTTTATTACACTGTCGACCTTATGATAGCAACAAAAAAAATAATTAAGTTTTATTTCTTCTACTGATATGATTTTATGCCTTTTTAGATATTTAAGTGACTAAGATTGTTTTAAATACTGTTTTGAAGAATTCATTATCGATTTGATGTTATTTTTCAGATTTTTCTGTCTTTAAAGATTCAATAAAATGTAAAATAAAATATTTCTGAAAAATATGATAATTTCATTTATTGTCTATACTTTGGTTGGTTTCTTGAAAAAACAGTGTACGTGGTTAAAACTACTTTCAAACATCTTCCTTTCTTTTTTGTTCAATAAAAGTAACTTTAATCAAAAATAGTTTTAAACCACTTTCTTTGAAGTTATCTTTTTCATGGCAGGGCCATATGATGCGTAGGATGTTTTTGTCTTAATTATTCAATATAATTCAAAATAAGTTGCTTCTTTAAAGCAGAGGTGGAATTGTTTAGGTATATTGGATGGATGGATGGATGAATGGATGGATGGATTTTTTACCTGTGGACGATTAAGTTTGTGACACAGAGCAGCGGGTATGGTGTTGTCAAGAGTGCAAATGTCATACACGAGTTCTTGACCAGCCTGGTGCTTAAATCTGATAAAGTGATTATTGTTGGTGACTTTATCATCCATATGGATATGGTCCATGATAGCTTGCCTAACACGTTTAATTCTATCCTGGAGTCATTTGGTTTCTCTTGGTATGTACATGAACGACTCACTGCTTTAAGAACACATTTAGATCTTGTCCTAGCATACGGACTTGAAATTACAAATGTTATTGTCCCTCCTCAGAATTCAGCTCTTTTTTTTTACCATCAATTAATAATCTTTGATTTTATCTTGAATGACCCAAGTCTACAGAGCAGGAGCACTCTGTCAGGAAAGTGCCATAACCAAATTTAAGGAATCAATTCCCTCAGTGCTCAGTCAAATGTCTAGTCTAGTGTGTCAGGAAACTCTACCCATAAACACCATGAAATTGATGACTTTGTGGGCAGTTTCACAGACTCGCTACATAACACGCTTGACTTAATTGCACTACTAACTAAAAAGACGGTTAACAGAAGTAGTTGTGCTCCTTGGTGTAGTGTTTATATGCCTTATAAAAAGGTTTATTTTCAGAACATCTAAGTTCTGGTAGATTTAACTTTAAAATTGCCTCTAGGTAAGATTTACCTGAAGAAAGGGGACACCACCCTTGTTTTATAGTGCAAGGGAAACTATTACATTTACGTGAATAATAATTAATTAATTTGCCTAATTAATTAACTATGAAACACTAGTTTTAATCAATCTCATTTAACTGAAGTTTACTACTTTTGTCGTGATTATCTGTTCTTTCCTGAGTAAGAGGCTCTTAAATTGACCGTTATTACACCAGAATAGAGACGAGTACAACGACGTGACGTTTTATAGATTTATTTAAAAAGGAATGAATAATGAATGACAAAAATAAGTATGTTATGGTAAGTTTCTGAACCGAGAATAAAACAGAAACGGGAAAAGAATCGTGGACGAAATCTTACTAGACTACCCGCATATTAAACAACCCAGACACAAATCAATTTGTTCAAGATGAAGTGATCAGCTTCTACCTTGACGGTAGATGGTGAATGGAGGTTTAGGCAGCAGCTGGAGACCAGATGAAGGTGGCAAGCGGGTGGATGTCAACGGAGTTGGAGGATGAGGATGAAGGAGAGGATGATGAGGAAGACAGTCAGGAACGAGGGAATCAAAGTTCTTTCGACGAGGGGACCAAGCGATTGCGTTCTGTACACCGAACAGTCCGATGAGTCACAGTGTCGGCTTCCTGGTTGTAGACACCTCAGGTGAACGCGCTGGAATGTTCACTTCGCTGAGGGAAAGTCTTTTAGGTCAGGAACACTTTCTTCTTACGGGAGGTAAGGATGATTCACGGGCTGTTGCTTCTTGATGGAGATTCGCAATCTGGGAGATGTGCTGCGAATATTGGAATAATCGGACCGGTCTGGTCAAGATTATTAAGAAACTCACGAAACTTTGCGGAGTCTGGAAGGATGCTGGAAGCGGGTCCTTCAGTGTGGTCCTCAGTTTGGACTTGCAGGAGCTCGTCAGGAGGCTGGAGATCGTCTTGAAGGCAGTTGGTGATGAACCAGTTTATCACGCGGGAGGTGATAAGCTCTGATGTAACGAGGTACACTCTGATGTTAAGAGGTACGCTCTGATCATTTGGAGGAAACAACACGAATTCTCTAAGTTGAACACAGTTCTTATGTTGAAACTTAGTGATCGTAAAAAGGGGCAAACCCTTATGATTGGTTGACATTTCTTCGGCGGGAAAAGGGTCCTTCCAGACTGACACCCCCTCCTCCTCCTTCTTACCTCTCCAATTGTCTTTTCTTCTCATCACACAAGAAAAATCATATGTACATTAAAAATGCTAATGTTAAAACGATTTGTTCTTTCTAGATTATTTTCCCACGGAGCGCGGACATTCAAATAACACCAAACATGACCAATGTAGAACACGTATTACAAAATGAAGGTTTTGATAATGATTAATTAAATTCTTATATTCCATCTGTGATTACTTTCTTCATTTTGATAACTTCAAACACCTTGCACGTAGCTCCATTCACTTACAAGTATATTTCTTTAAGCAGGTAATACACATTTCAATTAATATTATCCAAGACCCACACACACACATTTTGCCTGTGAAGACATCTGTTAGCACTTTCAATGTTGGTTCGCATCTTCACAAACTCTGTGTCTGCAGGAAGCCATAAACGTTCTTATCTGATCTTGGTTGGTTGGAATCTCACATGGAGTGTTGAACTCCTCATTCATTGAAGGTTTAGCTTGACCGTTTGTCAAACTTCTAATCCTCCTTGCTTCATGAAGTCTGGCTAATGGACTTTATTGCCCTGAAATATCCCTCCTCTGCTGTGATTACTCACTCGAAGTTTGTGAAATGCCAATTCCACCCGGTGTGGGGTTTTCTTATCAACAGAAGAATGTTGACACAGATCCTGAGGAGTGGTTGAGCTTTCACAGATGATATCCAATGAAGATATGTTCATTACACCAGTGAGTCCAGCTTCATTCCAACCACAGAGCCAGCCCTCCTGATCAACCTGTCTGTGGCGTGGCTCTTCCCGTTCGAAAAAACGATCACAAATCTCACATATGGCAAGTCAACTGTGCATTTATTTTTCCAGTCCAATGGTGCTTGATATATATATAGTGAGAGGAAACCAAAGAAAATCCAAAAATATTTACAATAAGACAGAACAAAAAAAACATAACCTGATCCCAGTTCTTCCGTAGCTAGGGTTCACCAACAGGTTTGTAACGTTCTCCTCATTAAATGTGGGTTAGATCCTTGTTGCTCCACTGTGCAACTCAGGAGAAAGAGTGACCTCTTCTGCAGCCGACATGCTGCTTTTAGCTGTTGAGCCCCTCCCAGGGGTGTGGTTGAAATAATTCCCCAGTCATAAATGATTTAACAATAAATGGTAACATTGGGGTTTCATGATGATTAATTATCATTCATAAACTAAATAAAAACATGTTCCAAAACCAATTATGAAATAATTTACCCGTCAAAATAAAGCGATAAATAAACAATATGACGCCTGGCACATGACCTCAAACCCACGACCAGGTTTCCACTTAAGCCCCTGATTAGCTCCGCCCTGTCTTGCCAGTTGTGACTTCTGTGGCGTCATGCCACCAGGTAAGCTCTCTGTGTGTATGTGAATGTTTGCATGTGTATCATTGTCCATAGCTCTCCGCTTCCTGTAGACGGAGGCACTCCGTCACATTATCCCCCTCCTCTCGGAGGTTGACGATGTGCGGCAACCTAGACAAGTAGTCAGCCACCACATTGTTTTTTCCCGCTCGATGCCTGATCTGAAATCTGAAAGGCTGCAGGGAGAGGTACCACCGTGTGAGGCGACTATTATGGTCCTTCATGGTGTTCATCCAAGTCAGAGCTCGATGATCAGTCTCTAGGTCGAATTCCCGGCCAAGCAGATAGTATTTCAAACTCTCCAGTGCCCACTTAATCGCCAGGCCCTCCTTCTCCACGGCTGAGTATCTGGTCTCTCGAGGTTGGAGCTTGCGGCTTAGATACATGACTGGCCGTTCTTCTCTAGGGTCTCCTTGGGCCAATACTGCTCCCAGTCCAACCTCTGATGCATCCACCTGCACCACAAACTTCTTGCCAAAGTCTGGGCTCACGAGGACAGGGGATGAACAGAGAATGTCTTTAAGGGTCCTGAATGCTCCATCACACTCGTCCGTCCATGTGACCGGGTTCCTCTGGTCTTTACAGGTCAGTGCTGTTAGTGGTGTCGCGATGCTGGCAAAATGAGGTACAAACCTCGGGTACCAACCAGCCAAACCCAGGACGGAGCGAACCTCTTTCTTGGTGCGTGGTCGCGGGCAGTCCCGGATCGCTTCCACCTTGTCCATTTGGGGCCTCACCTCTCCCAGTCCCAGCTGGTAGCCCAAGTAACGTGCCTTCTGCCGGGCCCACTCACACTTTGACGGGTTGAGTGTCAATCCTGCCTCTCGTATTTTCCCCAGGACCAGCGTCAGGTGTTGCAGGTGCTCCTCCCATGTGCTGCTGAAAATCACCCAGCATCCAGGTAGGCCGCACTACAGTGGTCACAGCCCTGGAGAACTCTGTCCATAAGCCTCTGGAACGTCGCTGGGGCTCCGTGCAGGCCGAAGGGGATCTTAGTAAATTGGAACAATCCTGCTGTTGTCCGGAATGCCGTGTATTGCCGACTGGTTTTTGCCAGTGGTACGGACGGTCCTTCCACTCCTTCAGTAGGTTCACATGGTATGCCTGCTTCTGTCTCTTCCTCTCTGGGTGCAAAATCTCATAGGTTACTGGACCCATTTTCGGTACAACCACATCCGTTTCAGGGTTTGGTTGAACCGTTCTACCAGACCATCTGTCTGTGGATGGTAGGGTGTGGTCCTTATGGCGGAAATTCCCAACTGTTTGTGAAACAGCTGCATAAGCCTGGAGGTGAAGTTGGTACCTTGGTCGGTCAGGATCTCGTCAGGGATTCCAACCCTGGAAAACAGCTGCACCAGTGCTCTCAGAACAGCTGGGGCGGTGATTGTGCGCAGGGGAAAAGCCTCAGGGAACCGGGTCGCATAATCACAGACCACCAGGATGTACTGGTGACCTGCACTGCTTTTCACCAGTGGTCCAACAACGTCCATGGCAATCCTGCGGAATGGAGTGGAGATGACAGGGAGAGATTGCAGGTACGCTCGGTCGGACTTACGGGCAGAGCATGTTTTTTGGCATGTGGGGCATGTAGCACAATACTGTTGGGTGTCAGTGTATATGGATGGCCAATGAAACCGGGAACTGATGCGTAAGTATGTTTTGTGGCGACCCAAGTGTCCTGACCATGGAATGGTGTGTGCTAGGTGCATGATCAGTGCTCTACAGCACACAGGAACTACTAGACGTTTGTGTTTATCACCTACCACGTACAGAACATCATTGTCCAACACAACAATTTCTTTCCCCACACAGTTTTCTTTTGCCTCCCCAACCTTGGCAAACAAATGTTTTAATGTACCATCTTCCCTCTGCAGTAAAGAGATGTTCTCTGGCACATTACACAACCCATCCGGTTTTAAAGAATTAGGCTCTAACAGCTTCAACTGCTTCTCAAAGCGGCGTTGTCGACGTGACTTTTTGGGGCCCTTTGTCCCACCATTAAACAGACTACGGTCAAAGTCTGTAAACGGATGGACGGAAGGGTCAATGTCAGTGGTCTTTGGGGTGTCCTGCTCACACAGACGGCTGTTATTGTCTGTGAGTGGTGGGGCACCCACCTTAGTCATCGATCGAGTTAACACAGGACAGGATGTATCACCATTACCCTTAATATGTGTTTTCCCAAAAACATTTAGCTTATTTTCCCCCAGCAAGGGTAACAACACAGGAAAGTCTACTCCCAGGAGCGCTGCAACCGGTTGTTGTCTGGATGCTGTCCCGCTCGCCTAGGAAGCTGGTACTCTCCTGGCATTGAGGTATTGGAGAGCCAGTGTAGCAGCTGTGAGCCCATCCGGTGGTTCATGCTCCTTCACCCAGGTCCTTACATCCGGAGACAGAACACGAAGAAGCTGTTCCAGGATGATGATCTCCCCGACCTCCTCCTTGGTGTGCTGCTCAGGACGAATTCAGCATCGGTAGAGTCCCTTCAGGCGATGATAGGTCTCCGTGGGGTTTTCTCCTCCTGGCCTTGCCACCGTCCGGAACTGCTGCCGGTAAGTCTCTGGCGAGATGTCGAACTTCAACAGCAAAGCTGCCTTCAGGTCTCTGTAGCAGTGGGCCCTCTCCTCATCCATCGCGGTGTAGGCCTCCAACGCTTTCCCCGACAGAAGTGGAACAAGCCGGCGTGCCCACTCAATCTCTGGCCAATTCCAGGTTTTAGCGATGCGTTCAAAACGCAGGAGATATTTCTCAATGTCCTCCCCGGTGTTATAGGGTGGTATTTTGGGGTCACTGTATTACCTGTGGTTGGCTCTCTGCTCCTCAAGTCTGCTACTGGAATACATACTTGCCGGTGGTGCTTGGGCTGCTGACACTGGCATGTGAAAAAGGTTGGCTGGTCCCTGGAAGGCCTGCTTTGATGTTACACAGCTCTCTTAACAGTCTTTCTTCTCTCCTGGTTTGGCCTTCCAGGAAGCCTCTCATCGGAGTCACCAGCTCAGACTCTGGCTGACTCCCTGATGCGGTAGCAAACTTGGCTCTGCTGCCTCCCTCATCTTCAGACGACGAGGGTGGAGCGGTCTCCCATGCTGGACCACCACATGCTTCCTCCTCTTCTTCTTTCTCTCTCTGCTGAGACCAAAGTCCAGTGCGGCGTCTTGGCCGAGGCACACTTTTCTTTCGACTTGCCATATCCCACTTCTGACACCAACTGTGGCGTGGCTCGTCCCGTTCGAAAAAACGATCACAAATCTCACATATGGCAAGTCAACTGTGCATTTATTTTTCCAGTCCAATGGTGCTTGATATATATATAGTGAGAGGAAACCAAAGAAAATCCAAAATATTTACAATAAGACAGAACAAAAAAAACATAACCTGATCCCAGTTCTTCCGTAGCTAGGGTTCACCAACAGGTTTGTAACGTTCTCCTCATTAAATGTGGGTTAGATCCTTGTTGCTCCACTGTGCAACTCAGGAGAAAGAGTGACCTCTTCTGCAGCCGACATGCTGCTTTTAGCTGTTAAGCCCCTCCCAGGGGTGTGGTTGAAATAATTCCCCAATCATAAATTATTTAACAATAAATGGTAACATTGGGGTTTCATGATGATTAATTATAATTCATAAACTAAATAAGAACATGTTCCAAAACCAATTATGAAATCATTTACCCGTCAAAATAAAGCGATAAATAAACAATATGACGCCAGGTCACATGACCTCAAACCCACGACCAGATTTCCACTTAAGCCCCTGATTAGCTCCGCCCTGTCTTGCCAGTTGTGACTTCTGTGGCGTCATGCCACCAGGTAAGCTCTCTGTGTGTATGTGAATGTTTGCATGTGTATCATTGTCCATAGCTCTCCGCTTCCTGTAGACGGAGGCACTCCGTCACACTGTCAAACCTGTTGACAGTCCTCTTGGACACATTTCCACCCCAACACACCACAGCATAGAACAGGACATTGACCACCACAGACTGGTAGAACATGCAGAGGAGCTTCTTGCAGATGTTAAATGATCGAAGCCTCCTCAGAAAGTACAGTCTACTCTGAACTTTCTTATATACATGGTCTGTGTTGCAGGACCAGTCCAGTTTACTGTCCAGCCACACGCCGAGGTACCTATAGTTGTCAACTATCTCTACCTCGTCGCCTCTGATGGACACTGGACGTGGCTTTGTCCTCGACCTCCCGAAGTCCAAGACCAGCTCCTTAGTCTTTGAGGTGTTCAGCTGCAAGTGGTTCCTCTCACTCCAGTCCACAAATTCACGTATCAGACTCCCTACCAGTTCCTGCTTCTTCCTCTATCTTTAAACAAATGATCAAAACCCACACATTTCTATAACAATTTGTCTCCAATCTCCAATAGCCAACACAAACCCTGCCATTTTCCTGAGATAGACCCGTATCCATGCACTTGGTCATTTTTCTAACGGCGGAAGTTCTACCTTCCAATCCATCTGATCTCGTCTTTATTTTATTTTCCCCGTTTCCCTTACTTTTATCTCCATCTTTAGAGGATTTTAGTGGTGTGCTTTGGTCAACTTTATAGTTCAAATCTTTGTTTGATGGTTCATTCACTTCATCATCCAGCTGCTGTATAGTCCTTTTATCCTTATCTATTTTTACCATTTTAATCAGCATAGAAAATCTGTCTTCATCAGTTTTTTTTTTTTTTTTTGTCGTTTTTGTCTTTTCTAACAGAGCCAGTCTGCGTTTTTCACTAAACAACATGCTTGTTTTCCTCCTTCTAATGACTTCTAGCTCTGGAGTAATTTTTTTCACAGTTTCCCCAAGTATATCTTCTTCAGGCATCGGCATGCCCCAATCAGGCAGATTTCCAACCTTTCTCTGCTTCTTAGCCCATTCATACCAGTTTTTCACAACATTCTTCCGATCCAACAGACTCATTCTTTCCACATATGAACTTACAGAGCAAAACAATACAGCACCACAGTTCCACAAGGCTGCCATTTTACCCTTAGTTCAGATAAATCTTTCACGCTTGAATACTTATATTATAATACCCAAAATAATTTCTTAAAATATTTGTGGTATGAAAATCACAAGCAAAAACGCCCTTTTAATCCGATAGACGTTTAAAGAAAGTTGTTCATAAAACTACTTTCAGCTATAACTTTATTAAAATAATTAACCAAGAAAGCTGTTTTTACCCTTTTTTAAAAACTTGCAGAACTTACAAGAAAAACTTTTTTAACCCAGTAGAAATTTAAGATCGTTGTCTATACATTTCTTCACATGAAACTTGAAAAACACGCCGCATTAAGCATAAAAATGTTTGTTTTATTTAATCATAATATAGGCACTCACTGTGCAACCAACGTAAACGTGAGACGACGACAAGAGTATATTCCAACTTTGTTTTTCACTTTAAATATATCTTTTTCTAACAATTTTGCGGCACCCAACTCGCAAGAAAAGCTTTTTTAACCAAAATAGAAATTAACACGCTTCAATACTTATATTATAATATCCAAAATTCTTTAATAAAAAACTTGTGACATGAAATTTAAAACGGTTGGAACTGGAGTTCATTTCCGTCGCTCCAACACGATGTCACCTCCGGGTCTTAATACTTTGCTTTATGGAGAAAAGAGGTCAATGCAGAGTGTAACGGGTCGTTTATTCGCCGCTTCAAGTCAAACAAAGATACAAATAGCTCAGGGAAAGATGGTCCCGAACGATAGGAGTCAGTAAACTCCATCAAGCGCAGAGAGAGAGGACCCTTGAATAAAAGTTCAATGATCAGTCGATTGTTCACGTCATTGAACATTTTTCAGTCTTTCTGAAATATAAACTGCCATTTTTATTGTGTTAAGTTTTTGTACCTTCACAACACTCAGGATCCCCTGGTTGGTCTCAGCATCTGTTCTTATGCTGAAATACCCGTGAGGATCATCATAGACAGAGTACTTAGCCTCCCAGTTTCCTGTTCCAGGTTCATCTCCTTCGATCACGTTCACTTGGACGATATCACCAAGTGTGTTCTCCAGAGCAGTCATGTGGTACTGAAAGAAGAAAACAGACTTGGACTACAAAGTAAAAGTGTGTCTATGTGATTGTTCGTTCTGAAATACTTACAAATGTTGGGCTGAACCCTGGGACGTGGTTGTTGATGTCAGTTACATTAATGATGACCATAGCTTCCTTTGTGAAGCCTGTCCCACCCTTATCAGTAACTTTGATTCTCAGCTGGAACGCTTTCACCACATGAGACAAGAAATAATAATTTGGGGTAAAATTAGTCTGTTTAGGAATTTCCCCACTGTGGGACAAAAAAGGAATATTTTATCTTATTGCATCTTTAAAATATTTGGCAGTGAAGTTAAGAAGCAGGAGAGATCAATCTTAGGGTCAGTTTTTACCTCTCTGTCCAGGACACTGTCTTTCATAGTGATAATTCCTGACGCCTTGTCCATCTCAAACATGGTCTTATTCAGGTCATTAACAGGGATGCTCTCCTGGCCAATGATGGAGTACACCAAGTCAGTGTTGATGCTGTGGGGTTTGTCTGCATCATCGGCTGATACTTGCATCACAACAGTGCCTGTGAACAAAATGTATCAAGTCCAGTTTCTTCATCTATAAGAGGTCAGACTTTTGATTAATGATGCAATTTTTTAAGTGACCAATGATTACACCCAGCTTCTTTCTTTGATTCTGAATCAATTTATCGGTCTAATCAATAAGTGTGATTTATATAGACTTTATATGTATTTTTCCCAAGTTACCTGGGGGTGAGAATTCCAGGACAGAACCAGTGAACACTTGCTGAGTGAAGACTGGTTTGTTGTCATTCAAGTCTTGCACAAGAATTGTAATGGGCGCTGGCTTCTCAAGGTACTCTCCACTTAATGACACGGCAAAAACTATCAACTGCAAACACAAAGAAGGGATGTATGGCGAAACTGTGTAAAATGCTTTATTGTTCTACTACTATTAATAATAATATTTGTTTATTTTATATATACATCACGTATTATTTCATTTGCACCTTCAGTCAGAGACTTGAAGTACAGCTTACCTCAAAACTCTGGTGTGTCTCTCTATCTAGTGACTCTTTGAGCCAAATTCGTCCAGTACTTTCATCTATTTCAAACATCTCTGGTCCCTGCATCTTGTACAGCCCCTCACCTTTGGAAAACCTTTCTGACTGAACCTGAAATGACAAGAGAAACACATTTATGGTACATGTACATACCAGGTGCACATTTTGACTTTTACACAGAATCACCAGAAAAAGACAGAACTGTTTGAAACAGCTTTGAATCTAACAATAGCATTCAGTTAAACATCAAGTGTAAATTACATTTACATCTGCTACCATACATTTATTTGTATTATTATTTATTGATTTGTTTGTGAATGAACATGTGTGTGTATAAACCCAAATATAGCATTTTCCCAAACATTGAATGGAGCTTTGAGAGACTCTCTCCATGGATAAATAGTTCTCGAAACCATTTTTGGATCCTTCCCAACAATTCCCTCCACACCTGAACCAACTAAAACAAAAGCAAAAACATGTATAGGCAATTAAAACAAAGGTAAATATACATATAGACATACAGCAGCACCATTAAAACCATACCACAGTTTACATATTCATTACAACCACATGGAAGTTGATTTATTTTAGTGATTTCATATAATGCAGTCTTTGTATAAAAAAAGATAAATGCCACACTAGGGAATGACCAGTCCTTTAAAATGTTTTGAAATCCAAATGAGGACAATGTTTGATTGTAACTTTGAAGAAAATGATGTCACCTTACACATCAAACATCATGTAAAATACAGTAATATTAAAAATAAATGAGTTATAGAATATTGTTAAAAAAAAAGCCAGAGCAAAATAATATTATTATATTGCAAAGAAATAAAATGTACTCTAGAGCCAGGAGTTATTAAACACTTACGCCAAATAGTGGAGAAGTCAGCACCCAGAAGGTGAATGCAAGGGAATACATTTTTAGATCTATCACTCCATAAGGTGGAGTAGATCTAAAATGTAGCCTTCTTCTTCTTCCTGTGAGTGGAGGTGTGCGGAAGGAGCTGAGAGAGAACGGTCTGAGAAAGTGTGTTTTTTCGGGCTTTGTCTATATTTTTCTTTCGTTCATAGCTTAATAAATGTTATAGTTTCACTTGGTGAAGTGTGTTGTAAGTATCTTTTCGTTTAAAAGGTGTTTTTTGCGTGTGACGTCACTATGGTGGTAACGGGTGATTTCACCGGGTTGACTAGGAAGCACAGTGTCAATGTGGGCGCCGGCTCCGGGTTAGCCGTGGAGGAGGTAGCACTGGCGGTGGGTGAGAAGGTTGGTCACGGCAACATCAGATCGGTAGCTCGGATGAACGGTGCCGTGGTGTTGTTCGTGACCAGACTGGACCTGGCGAATCGTCTGGTGGAGGAGGGGATCGTGATCGGCGGGGTCCTGGAGCAGGTTCAACATCTGGTGCAGCCTGCGACACGGGTCCTGCTGTCAAACGTTCCACCCTTCATCAGCGACGAGCTGCTGGTCCGAGAGCTTTCCAGACACGGGTCCCCTCTGAAGAAGATCGTGTCTGGATGTAAGTCTCCTCTGTTGAAGCACGTCGTGTCGCACAGACGACAGGAGTTCATGATCCTGAACAAGAAGGACAAGGATCTGGACATCAAGTTCGTTGTCAAAGTGGACCACTTTGATTACCTGATGTTCGCCTCGTCCTTGACTATGAGGTGCTTCAGTTGTGGTGGGGAGGGTCACCTGGCCAGAGCGTGTCCGTGCCGACCAGACTCGGACCCGCCCGGTTCCGACGGACAGCGCGCCGCTGCCCCGGATCCCGGTCCATCCGGGTCCGGTGAGCGGTGAACTCCCGCGGGACGATCCGGTCCGGAGGAGTCGGGTGGGGCTGAGCGGGCTGGAGCCGCGGACGCAACTCTGACAGGTGAGAGCGGTGACGTCATCGTCGCGATGACTGAGGAGAGGGAGACAGGTGAGAGTGAGACGGGAGGAGTGGGTGAGAAACAGGTTGAGTGAGACATGTGAAGGGGGAGACAAGCAGGTGAGTGAGACAGGTAAGGTAAGGTAAGGTAAAACTTTATTGATCCCTCAGGAGGTCTCCTTCGGGAATTTTTTTTTTCCAACAGCCAGCAATTTTCCATAAACAATACAAAATAATACATAAAAATAAAATAAGAAGAAGAACATAAAGAGGAAGAACAAGATGACACAATCTAAGTCTAAAGATAAAGACAAAGAACATAGGTCAAAGAAAAACAACAAAGACAAAGGATACAAAGACTAACATAGAACAGAACATCCAGATACTCTCACTCCACTCCTGCCCCCGAACTCAGAATTGTACAATTTAATAGCCCGAGGAATGAATGAGTCCCTGAGTCTATTAGTGTTGCACCTGGGTAGGAGCATTCGTGCACTCATTCTGCTTCTCTGCTCACTGATGACAGTGTTCAGAGGATGACTGTCATCATCCATGATGGACAGTAGTTTGTTCAGTGATCTCCTCTCAGCAACTGTCACCAGTGAGTCCAGCTCCATGCCAACAACAGAGCCAGCCCTCCTGATCAACCTGTCCAACCTGTTGACACTCCTCTTGGATACATTTCCACCCCAACACACCACAGCATAGAACATGACACTGGCCACCACAGACTGGTAGAACATGCAGAGGAGCTTCTTGCAGATGTTAAATGATCGAAGCCTCCTCAGAAAGTACAGTCTACTCCTTCTTAACCTTCTTATATACATGGTCTGTGTTGCAGGACCAGTCCAGTTTACTGTCCATCCACACACCGAGGTACTTGTAGTTGTCAACTATCTCCACCTCGTCGCCTCTGATGGACACTGGACGTGGCTTTGTCCTGGACCTCCCGAAGTCCAAGACCAGCTCCTTGGTCTTTGAGGTGTTCAGCTGCAAGTGGTTCCTCTCACTCCAGTCCACAAAGTCACGTATCAGACTCCTGTACTCGTCTTCGCTGTTGTCCTTGATGCATCCAACAATGGCAGTGTCGTCAGCATACTTCTGGACGAGACTCAGCTCTGAGTTGTAGAAGAAGTCTGAAGTGTAGATGGTGAAGAGGAGAGGGGCCAGTACTGTCCCCTGAGGTGCTCCTGTACTGCACACCACAGTGTCAGACTTGATATCCTTCAGCCTGACATACTGTGGTCGATCAGTAAGATAGTCCGTAATCCAGGAGACCAAACCAGGGTCCACATGCATCTTAATCAGTTTGTCCTGGAGCAGAGTGGGTTGGATAGTGTTGAAGGCACTAGAAAAGTCTAGGAACAGGATTCTCACTGAACCGCTTCCTTTATCCAAGTGGGAGTAGGTCCGATGCAGGAGGTGAAGGATGGCATCTTCCACACCAACTGCTGGCTGGTAGGCAAACTGCAGGGGGTCTTGCGCGTGCTGGACTTGTGGCCTGAGATATTTGAGGACCAGCCGCTCCAGTGTCTTCATCAGCTGCGAAGTCAGTGCCACCGGTCTGTAATCATTCAGCTCCCTCGGTCGGATCTTTTTAGGGACTGGAACGATAAAGGAAGTCTTCCACAGAGTTGGTACTTTCCCCAGCCGTAGACTGAGGTTGAAGACATGCTGGAGCGGCTCAGCTAGTTCAGCAGCGCAGGTCTTTAGCAGTCGAGCAGACACCTTATCAGGACCAGCAGCCTTCCCTGGACGAATCCTCCGAAGTACATACCTGGAGTGAGCTGAAGCTGGGAAGTGGTTGTGTGGAGCTGGGGGGGGCACAAGAAGGTGGGGCAGGTCTTGAGGCAGGCAGCAGTGAGGGTGAGGTGACCTGCTCAAACCTGTTGAAAAAGTTGTTCAGTCCATTTGCCTCCTCCACCGTGTCAACTGCAGTCAGAGAGGCCTTGGTCTTGTGTCCAGTGATGGTTTTAACACCATCCCAGACCTTTCTTATTTCTTCTCGGCTCAGCTTCTCCTCCAACCTCCTCCTGTAGGTGTCCTTTGCCACCCTCAAGCGTCGCTTCACCTCCTGCTGAGCTGATCTCATGGCGTCCCTGTCCCTGCTCCTGAATGCCACTTTCTTCCTGTTAAGGACATCCTTGACCTCCTTTGTTACCCACGGTTTATTATTAGGGTAACAGCGGACAGTCTTAGTAGGGGCGACAACGTCCAAGCAGAAATTTAAATAATCTGTTAGACAGTGTGTCTGTCCCTCGATGTCCTCACCATGAGACTTCAGCAGCACATCCCAGTCTGTTGTTTCAAAGCAGTCTCTGATGGCGTCCTCCACAGCTGGTGTCCACTTTCTGATTGTCTTGGTAGTCACAGTCTGTCTCTGCACCAGAGGAGTGCACTGTGACTGAAGGTGGACCAGGTTATGATCGGACCTTCCAAGTGGAGGGAGAGGTTTGGCTCTGTAAGCGTCCTTCAAGTTGGAATAAAGAAGGTCAATTGTCCTGTTATTCCTGGTGGGACAATCCACAGCCTGATGGAAAGTAGGCAGAGTAGAGTCCAGGTTGGCATGATTAAAGTCTCCAGAGATGATGATAAACGCTTCAGGATGTTGATTCTGAAGTCGAGCTGTCATTGTGTGGATCTTCTCACAGGCAGATGCAGCCGCAGCGCTTGGAGGAATGTAAACGCACAGCGCGATCACGTGACTGAACTCACGCGGTAGATAATATGGACGCATGCTGACAGCCAACAGTTCTAAATCTTGACAACACAAGACTTTCTTTACAGTAACGTGTCCCGGACTACACCAGCGTTTATTCACGTACATGATCAGACCTCCTCCTCTGCGCTTCCCACACGCGCGCGCGTCTCTGTCCGCTCTGACGGTGCTGAAACCAGGCAGCTCCACGTGTGAGTCCGGAGTCAGCTGCGTGAGCCACGTCTCCGTGAAGATCAACAAGCTGCTCTCTCTGTAGATCCGCTGGTTGTTGAGGGCAGACAGCTCGTCGACCTTATTCGTCAGTGAATTGACGTTCCCCATCGTGATCGTTGGGATCGTTGGTCTGTGACGTCTCCGATTGTCCGTTAGCTTAGCGATTTGGCCGCTTCCCTGCATGACAGCCGCGATACTGGCGCTGAAGTTCTATCGGGAACTCGTGGCGATCTCCAGCCCGTGCCATTGACTTCAGCGATAGTAGATCCTCTCTTGAGTAAACAAGACGATTCTCCCCATGTTCAAAAGTATCCATTTAAAAAGTTATAGTAAAACAATTTTATAAAAACAGAAAAATTATAGAAATTGCTGCTGAGCTACTGGAGAGGCAGCCGTCCTCGTCGGCGCCTTTATGACGATCATGAGGTGCAGGCGAGTGAGACAGGTGAAGGGGGAGACAAGCAGGTGAGTGAGACAGGTGAAGGGGGAGACAAGCAAGCGAGTGAGACAGGTGAAGGGGGAGACAATCAGGCGAGTGAGACAGGTGAAGGGGGAGACAAGCAGGCAAGTGAGACAGGTGACGGGGGAGACAGGCAGGTGAGTGAGACAGGTGAAGGGGTAGAAATGAGTGAGGTGAATAAAACATTCGAAAAAGTAACGATCAAACAAACAGAGTTTGAAGCAGCAAGGACTCAAACAGCTGATAGTGAGGAAGAGATGGAGCAGGAATCCAAGAAAGTCAGGAAATTAAAAAGGAAAAAAAAACAAACACTGTAGTGAAGGAGAAAATAAACAAACCTTCAGACAGAGTGATGGACAGAATAAATAAAAAAGCAGAACAAAGGTCAGACGTGATTGACAGCAGTGATGAGGGAGACATTGTATCAGACAGTAGTGACGTGTCTGTCCCTCTCACTGTGAGTCAAGAAAAGAGAATATACAACACAACTATGTTCAAAACCTTTTTAATAGAAACGAAGAACATGAAGGGCCTAAAAATTGATAAGTATTTCCCAGACGCTAAACTGTTTTATTTATCAGCGAAAACACATGTTAGTTACAAGTACAAAGGAGCTTTTACAGACCCGGAGATATATCGGATAAAAAAAATAATGCAGAAAGTGAAAATGCAAAATGACTGGTGATTTTATTTGGCTTTTTACAAAATTAGTGTTCTTCAACTTCTTAATTTTTAATATGGGAAGTTTCAAAGTAGTTAGCTTAAACACCAACGGGGCTCGGGATTTTAAAAAGAGGGGTTATATTTTTGACACGATGAGATCCAAACATATCAACGTTTTATTCTTACAAGACACTCACAGCGACTGTAACAATGAGACTGACTGGACCAGGGAGTGGGAAGGGGAAGTGTTTCTAAGCCACGGCACAAACCTCAGTGCAGGAGTGGGCTTTTTATTCTCCAGAGCGTTCACCCCAAACTCTATTAGAGTCGAGCTGTTTTTAATTCCTTTTCTGTTGTTTTTATTAACGTCTATGCTCCGAACCGAGGTGCAGAGAGAAACGGGCTCTTCGAAAAAATTAATGAAAAATTGAATGATTGTGGCTCCACAGATTATTTATTCTTAGGTGGGGATTTTAACTGTACTGTTGATGTTTTAGATAGGAACCACATGGAGCCCCATCCAGCTTCTCAACAAGCTCTGAAACAGCTGCTCACATCCCATAGGTGGACGTTTGGAGGAGGATGCACGCTAGCTGCAGACAATACTCATGGTCCCACCTAACTGAACATTGGGTATCGTTGGCACGGCTTGACCATTTTTATTGATTTAAACACCATTTTAGCGTTTTTAAAACAAGTCATATTGTGCCTATTGCTTTTAGTGATCACTGTTTAGTTTTATGTAATGTTTTTATAAGAAATATTTTACCCAAAAGCGCCTATTGGCATTTTAACTGTGTTTTAACCAGCGACCAGAGCTTTTATGATGTTCTTAGTTATTTTTGGAATGATTTTAGACAAACAAAAAATGATTTACCTTCGCTTCAACAGTGGTGGGACCATGGTAAATTCCAGATTAAGCTTTTATGTCAGCAGCACACTCTAAATGTCCAACACATCCTCACACCCAATGCGTCATACCGTCCGACGCCGTGCAATTTCCCCCTGGCGTCACTAGGGTGACGTTACAGGGGGGACAAAAACCTCGGTTTTAGCCTACCCGGGTCACCCAGTAAAATACAGAGCACTCCATGACGTCGTATTCAAACGACCTGGGTTACATTTGACGCGTCGCCTAACTCGTCGTTGCCATGGTAACGTGACGTGACGTGTTTCTGTTGTCATTTGGCTACCGTAATTCTAAAACTATGAAGCGCACTTGAAATGTTTAGTGTCAACAGTGCGATTCTAACCCCGATTGTGATTACATTGTACAATACAACATTAATAATGCATTCTATACACTTTGTTGATTATAAGTGTTAATATATATTTAAGTTGCCCCAAGAATACAA
Organism: Callionymus lyra; assembly: GCF_982586985.1. NCBI lineage: Eukaryota > Metazoa > Chordata > Actinopteri > Syngnathiformes > Callionymidae > Callionymus > Callionymus lyra. Next base: position 10,930,149 of record NC_141833.1, read on the forward strand.
ATATGTCAACATTGCTAACTTTAGTATCATTTCCGCTTCATGAATTCCACTTAGCTTCTTGCTAAGTTAAATTAGCACATATGAACAAAGGCATTTTCACCATGCTCATAACATAGTTGTTATTGTGAGGCTTTATTTGTCATACTTAAAAGCCTTTAATGCCTTTTATTTCTACACACGTTGGGTTATAACTATAGCTACGTCCAGCATTATCTGGTACACAACCTAAAAGAAACCTGACAATTCTGAGAAGCAAGAATGAATCTACTGCTCTACTTTCTGCCCCTGCTGTCGGCCCTGGCCTCAGTACTGGACCCTGTCCCTCGCAGATTTGTGCCTTATGACAGTAAGTAACACTCAAGACTTTGATCTTGGGACATTAGTCCAGTAGTTTATTCATCATTAATGATACATTAGTCCAGCGCTTCATAATTCTAAAACTATGAAGCGCACTTGAAATGTTTAATGTCAACAATGCGATTCTACCCCCGATTGTGATTACATTGTACAATACAACATTAATAATGCATTCTATACACTTGTTGATTATAAGTGTTAATATATATTTAAGTTGCCCCAAGAATACAAATATATCAACATTCTAACTTTAGTATCATTTCCGCTTCATGAATTCCACTTAGCTTCTTGCTAAGTTAAATTAGCACATATGAACAAAGGCATTTTCACTCTGCTCATAACATAGTTGTTATTGTGAGGCTTTATTTGTCATACTTAAAAGCCTTTAATGCCTTTTATTTCTACACACGTTGGGTTATAACTATAGCTACGTCCAGCATTATCTGGTACACAACCTAAAAGAAACCTGACAATTCTGAGAAGCAAGAATGAATCTACTGCTCTACTTTCTGCCCCTGCTGTCGGCCCTGGCCTCAGTACTGGACCCTGTCCCTCGCAGATTTGTGCCTTATGACAGTAAGTAACACTCAAGACTTTGATCTTGGGACATTAGTCCAGTAGTTTATTCATCATTAATGATACATTAGTCCAGTGGTTTATTCATCATTAATGATACATTAGTCCAGTGGTTTATTCATCATTAATGATACATTAGTCCAGTGGTTTATTCATCATTCATTTTCTACAAAGGTGACAATAGTCAGACATTTCATGAGGAGGGAGTGTTGGACTACTCCACCATGTTGCTGAGGGACGACCTGGGCCTGCTGATGGTGGGTGCCAGTGGGATGGTGTACGCCCTCGACCTCAATGACATCTCCAAGAAAAATGACTCAGTAAGAAAACTTTTAATACTTTCTTCATGAAACATGGTGTGTGAAATATTAAAAAAATATACAATAAATATTACAATTATTTGATCGTTCTGCCTCTGTGCTCATCAACACTCTCACATGTGATTCAAATGTTTCAGGTGAAATGGGACGTGACACCAGAACAGGCCGCAACATGTGAACGTAAATCAACTGATGCAGCTGTAAGTTATAAAACGATTAAAACTGTAGTCCGTTTCTGTCGCTCCAACACGACGTCACGTCCGGGTCTTGATACTTTGCTTTATGGAGAAAAAAAGTCGATGCAGTGTATACGGGTCGTTTATTCGCCGCTTCAAGGCAAACAAAGATACAAACTCTTACAATCCATCGGACTCGCTCTTTTCCGGCAGCTCCGGGAAAGACGGTACTATACCATATCCAGTACTATAGAGCATCGCTATATTTAAGGGAAAGTTTCCTGTCCAGGGGGTCGTCTCTTCCGGGGCAGTGGTTCTTTCAAGTTCGGTCATGTCTCGGGTCACCTGGAGAGGTAACTTCCTTGCTTCCCTGTTGCGTGGGTGGATGCCTTTGTCTTCCAGCCCCAGTGAAATGTTGGTTGTGAATGTGTATTCAAACGTTTAAGCTCTTAGATAAAGCTAGTAATTTATATTTTATATTTTGATTATCGTTTAGCATTAATTTAAGTATGGCGTATACGTATAGTGTATAATCATTTTGAATCCAACAGTTAAGATGTGTGTTTTCATATGTGTAATCCAGAACTGAATATTTGACTGATTTAATGAATCAACAGACTGAATGCAGGAACCAAATCAAGACACTGTTGAAACGACAGGACGGCCGGATGTTAGTGTGTGGAACCAATGCTTTAAAACCACAGAGTGATTACATGGTGAGAACTGTATAGACATGTTTTTGCAAAACAACTACAAATTTTCTTTTGTCAAATGGTCACTTAAAGTAGAATCTATGTGAACATTTTGTAGACACTAAGATTACCTTTATTGTTGTTTTGCAGTCATACATGGATGAAAACCTGACTCTAGAGGGAAAGAATGAAGTATCAGTTTGTCCACTTGATCCTTCTGAGAGCTCTGCCTCCCTCATGATTGGTAAGAATTATGTTTTAATAATACATCTGTGTTTCGCACTGAACTATATATATATTTTTTTTATTTGAAGGAGACAATGTGTACTCAGCTGTTGGAAAGTTCTTCTCAAAAGGATCTGCAATCAAAACGTCCCAGAAAAGCTTTGTTGGTAAATGAATGAGATCAAACATCAGTGTTTCAGATTTTCATCACATTCTTCTATCCATGACAGATCCCACATTTGTTTCCATGGAGATGATGCCTGAAAGTGAAAACAGTGACACTGGAGATGATGACAAGATCTACTTGTTCTTCAGTGAGAAAGCTGTGGAGTATGACTATAAAACTACACATGTTAACCGAGTAGCTCGAGTCTGCAAGGTGATAACAAAAATATTTGTTGTCTTTATCAATAGATCTTTGTGTTGTTTCTTCGTCGTCTTTACTATAAAGTAATGCTGGTGACTTTTAGGGAGACCGTGGAGGTGATTTTGATTTTCGGAACAGTTGGACATCATTTGTTAAAGCCAGACTAGAATGTCCAGTTCCAGGTTGCAAAGGAACTTCCATGATCCAGGACACATTCCGCTGGTGTGACCCCCAACAAAACTGGAAGTCATGTTTGTTCTTTGCTGTCTTCACATCACAGACGTGTGTATCTTTCATCCAAGTTTGAATCTGTTTCTTCTCAAAGATAATCCATCGTTTTCAATTCTTTCTACCCAGTTGCTCAGCAGTGTGTGTCTACAGTGTGACAGACATCAGCAGAGTGTTTTCAAAAGGAACATTCATGATAAGGTATTCTCATGGATGGGTGCCCGAAAAAGATCTATTAATAGGTCTTCGACCTGGCTCAGTAGGTTTGCTATGTTGAAGTTTGTTTAAAATGTATTCCACACGTCTTATGAAATCCTGCTTCTGCTCATCTTCTTGCAGTGCATAGATAATGCAGCACGGATGGCTGGAATAAATGATAGTAAAAAACTTCCTGGAATCATAGTTAAAAGAACAATAGAATTTCCAATAATGATGGAGGTCATTGAGCCAATGGGAGGAAAAGCGTTGATGTTGAAAGGAGGAGGAGAATTCACAAACATCATCATTGACCAGGTTCAGACCACAGATGGAGACAAACATCATGTGATGTTCATCGGCACAAGTGTGTATTTGCCATTTTCTCTTTATTAGAAAAAATAATGTGCAAATATAAAACAAATGATGAAAATCTTTTCGAATATGGTAAGTATTTATTTAATGTCAAACATAAAAACAACCTTTGGTTTTCTGACATGAAAGAAAAAGGAACCATCGTAAAAGCTGTGAACTACGATGGAGAGATGTTCATCATAGAGGAAGTCCAAGTCTTTAAGACCTCAGAGCCCATCAAGATTCTCAAGTTCTCCAATGTCACGGTAATTTCATGACAGAGTGTTGAGGCTTCATGTTGAATTGAATCGCTGAAATAAGTATTTTTCTCTGATGTGCAGCGTCAGATCTACGCAGGCTCAGACTCTGGAGTAGCACAGATGTCCCTGTCCTCCTGTGGAAGATCTTTGTCTTGCATGGACTGTGTTCTTGCCAGAGACCCTTACTGTGGCTGGGACCATGCTGCTGGCAAATGTTCAGCTCTTTCTGATACACAGAGGTGAGTATTCTAAAATATGAGGTGCAGTGTTGAAGGCACACATCATGGTTATTGTGAGATAAAAACAAACTGAAACAAAATTATTTTTTTCTTTAGAGAACTGCTCCAGAGTGTGAAAGAAGGCAATGCTTCTCTGTGTCCAAAGAATGGTGAGTGAATCACACCCCTGACAAAAGTCGCCTCCAACATAATGAATATAAGAATGGCTTAGTGCTAAAATGTTGACTTGTGTCTTTCATAGAACCTCAAACTGAGAATAAATCTCTTACTGCTCCTGGAAATGTAAAGCTTCTCTGCTCTCTGGAATCAAAGCTGGCAACGATGAGGTGGGAGAAAGATAACTCCCCACTGGTCTCTTCACCTCATCGTCTGGAGCAACAAGATGGACTGCTCATCCTGAATGTCTCAAAGTCTGACACTGGTCACTACCGCTGTCTGTCTGTGATGAGCTCCAAAGAAGCTGAATACAAAGCCACAGTTGCCCAGTACAATGTCGTCATTAAAGAAAAGACAGAAGAGACTCAACCTCAGCAATACGACTTCATTCTCCTGTCTCTGCAGATTGGGTTGGTGCTGGGTGTTTGGTCTTTCTTTGCACTTCTTATTTGGAACATATACAAAGGCCACATTGGTTTTCCATGCAAGAAAAAACAGCCAAGAGCTGTCGCAGACCAAAGTTGTCAAGCATGCACAAACAGCAAGGCACAAGTGGATAACAACCAAGAAACTGGAGATAATGTTTCCACTCATGTGTAAAGATCCTGCGCAGACCTCGACCATGCATTATCAGTTTTAGGCACGGGTGAACCTGGTAGTGTGTGGGGTGACATTTAGATTTATAACATTATTCAATGCCTTAGTGTATGTGGTCGAGCTGGTTGAAGGTTGGTTGGTGTTGTGAAAGGGTGTCTTTGCTGGTCAGTAATTTAATGTAGCACCAGCAAGAGAGAGCCAGGCTCAGTGAGAGTTCTTAAACAACTATTTTCAAAAAATAAATAATTACATTAAACTCTACACTTGAATTACATTTAAAAAAGCAAAAATACTATTAACACTGTTGATCTTATGGCTGCAACAAGAAAAACAAAAAACATTCTGATGTTTTATTTCTTTTACTGATATGATTATGCATTTGTAGAAACTTAAGTGACTAAGATTGTTTTAATTACCGTTTCAATACATTCATGGTGTTTGATGTGATCTTATTTTTCTGATGTGTATAAAGATCCAATAAAATGTCAAAAAAAAATAATTGACTGTTTCATTTATTGTGTATACTTTGGTTGGCTTCCAGAAAACAACAGTCTACAGAGACAAATGTGATTATCTTCAAACATCTTTCATTCGTTATTGTTCAATCAAAACAAGAAACTTCAATCAAAAGATATAAACATATTTTGGAATCAGAATCAGAATCAGAATCAGAAAACCTTTATTAGTCCCGCGAGGGGAAATTCGGTTTAACAGCAGCAAGAGAAATAAAAACACCCAGAAATAAAAACGAGAAATAAAATCTAAATGGAATAAAAGATAAATCTGCGCTATATAATATTTACACAATCATATTTACATAAATAACAAGAGGTGCAGTTAAATAGTTATCTTGGTGTGTTTTTGTTGTGGAGTCTGATGGCAGCAGGAAGGAAAGACCTGCGGTACCTCTCCCTCACACACCGGGGATGGAGCATCCTATCACTGATGGAGCTCCTCAATGCCCTCAGTGTGTGCTGGAGAGGGTGAGACAAGTTCCTCCTCATGGAGCCCAGCTTGCTCCGCATCCTCCCTCCAGTCACTTCCTCCACAGGATCCAGGGGGCGCCCTAGGACGTAACTGGCCTTCTTAATAAGGCTGTCCAGTTTAGCCCTATCCTTTGCTGTCATGCTGCTCCCCCAGCAGACCACACCGTTGAAGATGGCAGAGGCCACTACTGAGTCATAGAATGACTTCAGGAGTGGCCCCCGGACACCAAACGACCTCAACCTCCGGAGCAGGTAGATTCTACTCCGCCCTTTTTTATAAAGAGCAGCAGTGTTATCCACCCAGTCCAAGCGGTTGTTGAGGTGAACACCCAGGAACTTGTAAGTCGTGACAATCTCAATGTCCTGTCCCTGGATGTTCAGTGGTGAGGGGGAGATGGAGGGACACCGCCGGAAATCCACGATCAACTCCTTAGTTTTGCTGGAGTTGATCTGAAGGTGGTTTTCCAGGCACCAGACAACAAAGTCCTGGACAAGTCCCCGGTACGACCCGTCATCCCCGTCCCTAATGAGGCCGACGATGGCGGAGTCGTCCGAGAACTTCTGCAGGTGACTGGTGGGAGACAGGTGTTGGAAGTCTGCAGTGTACAGTGAAAAGAGGAACGGTGCTAACACTGTTCCCTGGGGGACCCCTACACTGCACAGTACAGTCCTCGAAACACCATCCCGGGTCCTCACGAACTGTGGACGGTTGGTGAGGTAGTCCACAATCCAGTCCGTGAGGTGAGTGTCCGCTCCAGACAGCTCCAGCTTGTCCCTCAGGATGTTTGACCTGATGGTATTGAAAGCACTGCTTAGATCCAGGAAAAGGATCCTCACAGTGCTTCCAGGCAACTCCAGGTGAGAAAGTGCTCGGTGGAGAAGGAAGATGATGGCGTCCTCCACGCCGATGTCAGGTTGGTAGGCAAACTGCAACGGATCCATGGAGGAGCGCACCAGAGGACTCAGGTAACTAAGGACCAGCCGCTCCAGAGCCTTCATAAGGTGGGATGTCAAGGCCACAGGTCTGTAGCAGCTGGGATCCTTAGGGTGCTGAGTCTTCGGCACCGGTACCACACAGGACGTCTTCCACAGTAGTGGAACTCTTCCCAGGGTCAAGCTCATGTTGAACAGAAGTCCAACAATTTCACTTAACTGGTCAGAGCACGTCCTGAGTACTTTGCCACCGATGCCGTCTGGTCCAGGGGCCTTTGTTGTCTTGGTTCTCCTAAGCTGATTTCTCACCTGGAGAGGTGTGAGGGACAGGCTGGGGTGGGGGGGCATTGTCCCCCGTGGAGTCAGCGGGGGGGCTGAAACAATACAAGCTCGGGGGAGAGGAGAAGGTAAGTGTAGAGGTGTGAATGGTTGAGCAGGGGGGGGAGCCGACACCTCAAACCTTGAAAAATAACTGTTTAAGTCGTCGGCCCAATTTTTATCCCCCGCTGCTACAGAGAGCCTGGTCTGATGTCCGGATATGGATTTCAAACCTCTCCAGACATCTCTGGTGTTGTTGTTGGCCAGACTCTCTTCCATCCTCCTCCTGTACCTCCCCTTTCCGTCCCTGATCTTTCTTCTCAGCTCCTTCTGGACTGCCATCAGATCCTCTTTGTTTCCTGACCTAAAGACTCTCTTCTTCTCCTTTAGGAGAGCCTTTATATCAGGATTGATCCAGGGTTTGTTGTTGGAGAAGCATCGTACAGTTCTTGTTGGTACAATGCTCTCCACACAGAAGTTTATGTAGTCCGTGACACATGAAGTTAGTCCGTCAATATCCTCCTTGTGGGACTCACTGAAGATGCTCCAGTCCGTGGTCTCAAAGCAGACCTGCAGAGCTTCCTCAGCTTCTTCAGACCACTTCTTGACTGAGCGAGTCACTACTGGTTGCCTGCTCACAAGTGGCTTGTAAACAGGTAGCAGATGGACCAGACAGTGGTCAGCTCGTCCCAAAGGAGGAAGGGGGGATGATAAATAAGCGTCTTTAGTGTTCGCATAGAAAAGGTCCAGTGTGTTATTGTCTCTGGTGGCACAAGTGAATTTGGGCAGACAGGAAGAAAGAGATGCGTGATTAAAATCACCGGAGATGATAAAGAGGGCCTGAGGGCTCTGAGTCTGTAACCCGTTCACTACTCCAGTGATGACGTCACATGCTGCCTCCGCGCTCGCCGACGTTGGAATGTACACAAGCACCGCGACAACATGTGAAAACTCCCGTGGCAAGTAGAAAGGTCTCAGACTCAGCGCCAAAAGTTCAATGTCAGGACAGCAGTATTGAACCTTTAAAGTAACGTGCCTGGGAAGGCACCAATGTGTCTGTTGTTTAACATGTGTGATTTATTGGTATACGATAGTTTGTCAGTGTTGTTCTCTATGTTAATAAACAAATGTATGTTACATAAATCCTGATAAGGTGTCGACTGCTAAAGACCTGCGCTGCTGAACTAGCTGAGCCACTCCAGCATGTCTTCAACCTCAGTCTACGGCTAGGGAAAATACCAACTCTGTGGAAGACTTCCTGTATTGTTCCATTCCCAAAAAAGATCTGACCGAGCGTGCTGAACGATTACAGACTGGTGGCACTGACTTCGCAGCTGATGAAGACACTGGAGCGGCTGGTCCTCAAACATCTTAGGCTACAAGTCCAGCACAAGATCTAGTGCCTTCAACACTATCCAGCCAACTCTGCTGCAGGACAAATTGAAACAGATGCATGTGGACCCTGGTCTAGTCTCCTGGATTATGGATTATTTTACTGATCGACCACAGTATGTCAGGCTGAAGGATATCACGTCTGACACTGGTGTGTGCAGTACAGGAGCACCTGAGGGGACAGTACTAGCCCCTCTCCTCTTCACCATCTACACTTCCGACTTCTGCTACAACTCAGAGCTGAGTCTCATCCAGAAGTATGCTGACGACACTGCCATTCTTGGATGCATCAGGGACAACAGCGAAGATGAGCATAGGAGTCTAATAAGTGACTTTGTGGACTGGAGTGAGAGGAACCAATTGCAGCTGAACACCTCAAAGACCAAGGAGCTGGTCTTGGACTTCGGGAGGTCCAGGACAAAGCCACGTCCAGTGTCCATCAGAGGCGACGAGGTGGAGATAGTTGACAACTATAAGTACCTTGGCGTGTGGCTGGACAGTAAACTGGACTGGTCCTTCAACACAGACCATGTATATAAAAAAGTTCAGAGTAGACTGTACTTTCTGAGGAGGCTTCGATCATTTAATATCTGCAAGAAGCTCCTCTGCATGTTCTACCAGTCTGTGGTGGCCAGTGTCCTGTTCTACGCTGTGGCGTGTTGGGGTGGAAATGTGTCCAAGAGGAGTATCAACAGCTTGGACAGATTGATCAGGAGTACTGGCTCTGTGGTTGGAATGAAGCTGGACTCACTGGTGACAGTTGCTGAGAGGAGATCATTGAACAAACTACTGTCCATCATGGACGATGACAGTCATCCTCTCAACACTGTCATTAGTGAGCAGAGAAGCAGAATGAGTGCACAAATTCCCAGGTGCAAAACAAATAGACTCAAGGACTCATTCATTCCTCGGGCTAATAAATTGTACAATTCTGAGTTCGGGGGCAAGAGTGGAGTGAAAGTATCTGGATGTTCTGTTCTATGTTAGTCTTTGTATCCTTTGTCTTTGTTGTTTTTCTTTGATCTATGTTCTTTGTCTTTATCTTTAGACTTAGATTGTGTAATTGTGTTCTTTCTCTTTATTTCTCTAGTTCTTATTTTATTTTGATTGATTTATTTTTGATTTTTTATAAAAAATTGCTGTATGTATTGGCTATTGGAAAAAAACAATTTCCTGAAGGAGACCTCCTGAGGGATCAATAAAGTTTTACCTTACCTTAATATATATTGAAGTTCCCCTTATAAAATACAAATATGTCAACATTGTTAACTTTAGTTTAACTTCCGTTTCATCAATTCCAGTTAGCTTTTTGCTTTTTGTGTCAAACCCATCAGGAGAGCTGTCACTTTCCAAAAAAATGACATTTTACTTTTATATGAATTACAGTAATTTACATTTCACACCTCAACTTTTATTCATTCGTTTAAATGTAGTAATTTATTTATTCACCTCTTATATCATTTGTTTTTGTACCTTAGAATTGACAGGGCAATGTTTGGAAGTTCATTGATTAGCATAGACACATCAGTACATTTTAAACAAGTAAGGACATCTAAAATCATGACAAATGCACATAGGTTTCTAAAATCTACAATGAAAAGTATCAGTAGACACAATTTGCCACAGTTCATAGGACATAGGCTCCCTTTCATTGTCAATAGCTAATAGGACTTTCTTTTTTTTTTGCTATTTCCAAGGTCTGGGGTTGCTCCATGAAAACCCATCACCTGCTTCCACACATTCTCATTACAATTTCCAAGCTGCATCTGGTCCAAAAGTAACAACTCAAATGTGTATTACATCTATGTATATGAATGATAATAATTGGTGCCACACATCGAAGATACAGCCAATGCTGCTGCTCAAAATTACTGCACATAAATCAGCAGAGTAACTGTAAGAGATAGTCATTAAAGACTGAAAAGTAAATGCTCACAAAAAAATACTACTTCATTGTACAATACTGAAATTAAGAAAACAATTTACACATAAATCAACCTTATTTTAGTCATTTTGCAAGAGCTTACTTTTCAAAGCATTATTGCAAGAGATCAAAGTACATTTTCACCAAGTGACTATTCTAATATGAATTGAGTAGGAATTTCATCCAAAACTACAGTAACATACATGCAGTTTTCTATTTTCAGTACAAAACTAAACCAAAAGTGATTCAAATAAATATCTGGGATGTTGATAAATGTACTTACTTGAATCAAACTGTAGTGTGTTACTTGAGCATGACTTAAGGGCACTTTAAGAAGACACTCACCCTAATGATTAGGTCCGCAATGTTTACTTGATCTCCTGCTGGTCTGCATGGTTCGGAAGCTTTTTGGATCTTTTTCTCCAGTTGATGCTTCCGGGTTATTGCATACTGGGTGGATATTTTCAGACGCAGCACAACTTTGGTGGGTGAAGCCATGGTGTTGTCAGTGGCACATACTGCGTTGGTTGGGGCCAGCGCAGCATTGGCGGGAGAAACCACGTCATTGGTGGGGGCAGGTGAGGCGTTGTTGAGAGCAGGCACTGCGTTGTCAGGGATGCTCAGGGCGTTGAGATTTATCGCATTCTGGGGCATAACAAGACACCATTAGCACTGAAATCTACCTCGCACTGTAGTAGACACATACCCCTTGTCTTCTTGACCATTTTTAACGTTGCAATGTCCTCCTCTGCATAATTTCCAGGCCACTGTTAGGGGTTTTTGTGTTCCGAGGAACCGACCCCTCCCCACCCTCGTACGTGGTGGTGGAATGAAGGACAGACACATTGATGAGTTTAAGAAAAATGCTCGTTTAGTGAATTATGCAAAAGTCAGAGACAAACTTACGTGCACACGGGCGCTAGCAAGCAGAGAGATCTATCGCAGACGTCTTCGGATGCCAGAACGCAACGATCAGACAAAGTGGTGGATCTTTATAGTAGAATATTCAGTTTAACACCTCTAGTCAAATCTGAATGTAGGATTGGTCAGTGACTGTAAACACTTGATTCTAAGATGGCCGTCGCACGTGATCGTAGTGGAAACTTACTGAAGGTTGTTGTTTTCTGGAGAGAGTTTATTCCCAGCAACTTGTGTCCTTCAGAGTGAATTCTCAGACAGGTGTCCAGACTTCCTGGAATCTGGGATTGTTTAATCTTTCTGTGTGTGTGAGGGTTTGTGACCTCGGCCTTTGAGTTGTGAACCTGAGTTTAGTTTAAGTGAATGCACTGCAAGACAATGATTATTTAATATGAATTAAATATGTAAGATCTTCAATTTTTTTTTAAATAATAATAATAATTCCAAATTATGCTGTGAATTAAAACTGAAGTAATTGAATGCCTAATCATCAAAACAAACATATTCACACTAACTAACTCAAATCTAATAAGTCTATTTTGAAGTAGAGATTTTGTTAAAATATATATTGATATGGAGCCAGTATCCACTGCTTTGAAAAACCTCTTTAACGAGGTAAAAAGAAAGCAGCAGCCCCGTTGTCGGCGACTTGGATGTGGGCTCTTGGTGTGAGGTGTTGTTGACGTACTCCCCCCGTCAACAGTGCATCATTGAGCTCGTCCTGCAACATAGGAAAGAAATTAACAGCATCGCATTCTTTAGACAAATAAGAAACAATACATCTTTAAATCATGCTTTTTATTTAGAATTTACTCATACTAATTCATGCAGACAAAATTAACCCCTTCCTATTTACTACCTAAGTCAGAGAGATAGTAAAACACAGTTATACCTTATTCTCGAGCTGTTTTCTACATGAACAATTTAAACTAATTGAATGCAATCTGGACAGAGCTCCCTTCAGCAGTGTTGATCGACAGAACCGTGCAACAAGAATCACCATCAAGTAACAAACCTATTATCCAGCTAAGTATCTATCTAAGTCCTCCCCCTGAGGGACAAATAAACAACCTAATTTATTTGTATTTAAAAAATGTTTTCTTGAATAACTTTATATCCAAATCTATTGTCAAATCATTTAATTGATCATAATACTCTTTATATTAACTCTCTTAAATTTATTTATGAATAAATGTATTCAATTATATGACATTAATAGCTAAAAAAAATATTCTAAGCTTTGTTTAATCATTATTATTCCTCTTAGATTTGGTTTGAAAGTCTATTGCTAAAGTAAATGGATAATATCAAATAGAAAAAAGTGACTATGTGCAAACTATTTCTGCTTCTGTTTGTTTATTTTAATTATGTTTTCTATAATAGCATTTCTGTCGTTGGAATTCTTGACCTAAGTTTGATCAATTAATAAAAGGCTAACTAAGACTTACTTTATGATTAAAATTAAAAAAAAAAAAAAAAAAAAATCTACTCTATAAAATATTTTTTCCATTATAATTATAATGATTCATTCTTTTATTTTATTTTCTTGTACTTTGTTAGATATAGACACTTATTTGAGAACCTTATTTGCAATTATTAACCAATTTATTATCTTTATTTTAAAGTTCCCCAAAGAACTGTTAAGCTCTAATATTTCAATTTGGTATTTATTTTAGGTTTCCTTTGTTTAAGACATCAATCAAATCATTTTGTCATGTGGATGAAAACTAGTAATTTTCAATGCTTATATAATTTAATTCCTTCAATAAATTACACTTGCAAGTCCATATGTAATTTAGAACTCAACTTGTTTATTTTCCATCAATCTCTTGCTCTAGTTCTTATTTTTTGATCAACTTAGATTAAAGGTAGATTTATCTTTAACAAAGTTAATTTAAAGATTGATATGATTCTGTCATTTCTAAATATATTATTCACTATTTTCTTTCCTGAAGGCATCATTTATTTATTTATTTCCTGATGGGTCTTACATTTTTCCAGAGTCAATTTCTTTTCCCTGCTTTATATTTTTTGTTAATGTTTATAGTTGCCTTAGAATGTTAGAAGCAGCTTTAGAAACATATTTCCATTTCTTATTATTATCTTTTTCAATTAATCAATTTCAGTTTTTAATTCCAAGTTTCACTTTTCATATTGTCTATTGTATTATTGGCTGCTATTGATGTAGATAAAAGTATTCTATTTTAATTTATTTAAAAAATACATCTTCTTAAATTGATTAATGATTAATTCTGAGAAATATGTTTAATCATAACAATATGTTTTCTGTTCTTTGAAACTTCCTCAATGTTTAGATAATTTCCAGCCCATTTGATTGTCCTTTTTATTGTCCTGTTTGATTATTTGCACATCTTAACTATTTCACCACACGTCCAAAGAGTAGTTTCCTAAAACTACATTTGTTCATATATATATTTAAAAGTATGCTAGTCAAGTTTTTAGCTTTAAACATGTTGGCTCATGTTTCTTGTTCACCTGCTAACAAGGAGATCTTTTGATATATTTAAAAGTCTGCAGTGGACAGTGGCTTCTTATTTCTCCCTCACTGGAGGGCTTCTCAACACCACCTCTAGCAGGATAAGATCAGAAGTTACTAGAAGGTCAGTTATGCATCTATTCAGGTGGTGATGAGGATATTGTGTGTGTGTCATGAGTTGTGTATTCCAAACTTTGTAGATCTGTGGATGTCTGTTAAAGTTGGTCATGTGTTTTATTTGAATAAACCTTGAAGTTAGCAGAGAGTTCAAATTATCAGTATGTTTTGACTTCATGGTGAAGAGGGAAACAGAGGCGGGTGTTGGAGGGAATTCTTTCATTCTCACACACACAGGGAGCAGATTGAAGCAGTGACACTTTTTTATCTTATTCAATTTAAATTGAAAACATCATGTGTTTGTTTGTTTATCTCTGAGATCAGTGTGTTATTTGTAATATATATGTGAATGTCTGAGAGTGTTGTGTGAGTTCAAATGTGTTTTATGAATGTAATAGTTAATTTGATCAGGTGTCAGTCAGACCTCTTTAATTATTTACCCACAACAGAAATACAGTATCTATTCTAGATTACTATTTTGCTTATCTTAACTGGTTTCTTTAATCAATATTCACTTCAAAGAGATTTCCTCTTATTCAATAGGTGTTTGGTTTATTCAACTAGAGAGAAGAATGTCATATTTATTTTTCTCAGTGTTTCTTTTAATTTATCTCTTAATCTATTATTTTTTCTTTTACCTTTCCTCCTACAGTATTTTAGTCTCTATTTTTACCATTTTCACTATTTAAGTCTAATTCCCAAAGAACAATATATCATCAATTTCACTCGCATCAAGATGGAGTGGTTTAGTATAGTATAGTCTATTCTCTATAGTATATTCTTTATAGTCTAGTCTCTATAGTATAGTCTGGAGGTGACAAGTCAGCAGCTCTAGACAGAGTCACTTTTAATTTGTTAAAATATAAAATTCTGCATCAGTTGACCTCTCAAGTTTTTGTTTAGTTTTCTTATGGCTGCTTTCATCATAGCTTTGAGTGGAGCAATCAGAGTATGTTATTCTGGGATTAACTGTTTACTGTTACAACTTAAGATATCATGTCTCTAACAGGCTAGATTTGTCTGCTTTTTTCGTCAAATAACGAACAACTTTGCATTTCTTAATCATTTGTCTCAGGGCCCTAGCTTCTCCACCAGCAACCACAGCAAGAGCAACATGAGGGACAGAAGTGTCAGAGAGAGCATAGAGAACACCTTGTTTGTTTGTTAGTTCAGCAGCCACACCATCAGGACCACAAAAATTTCACTGCAGACAAGAGTCAAGTTCGTGCCATTTGTCGTCATCATCACGTTCATCATCATCCCAGATATAGTTGATAGTTCAGTGTGGGGGGTCCAAAGGTGGATCATAGGAATGAAGTCTCAAAAGTCTTTTCAAGATCAGGGAAATCAGATGTTCAATCACGTTGAACCAGTACAGCTGCCTCCCTCTCTGGAGCAGAAGTTCATTCTTGATGGAGAGTTGTTGAGGTTGAGTTCTTGTTTGTTCAGCTCAGTAAAATTGCTTCAATCGTAGGTGTCACCAATAGGGAACTGGACCAAAGTTCCTGGACTAGAAGCCAAAAATGTGCCATTGTTGATCAAAATTCTTTGTTTGTTTCCATCCCCTCATCCTCTTCTCCTGCCACACCCATGCACTCCAGCCAGTGGCCAATAGGGAGCTATGATAGGACCCAAGAACTATCATCATCTCTCATCTTTAAGTCTTTAAGTTGAATCTTAATTAGCTGTATCTGGAGCTCAATAAGAGCATTTTGTTCAACTATTCTATTTATTATGAATTCTCAGAAATCATTGATGTGAGTAACCTACTCATAAGATTAACCATTAAATTAAAAACAGAGTAACTTTTCTTATTTTTCTTCCCTGTCAGGAGCTTTAACTTGTCACCTGTAGTAATAGTTACTTTTCTCTTAAAAAAGATGAGGTCAATAAATGAATAGAACAAATTAATAATATTAATAATATTAATAATAATGCTAAAAATAATAATAGTAATAATAATAGGTAATGAAGCAATAACCAAAATTAATAATTAAATGAAAATATAAAAGAGGAAGAATCTAAAATCTAAATTAAGAACCAAAACTTGAATTAACTAATTAAAATATTATAAAATCCGAGATAATAATAAAAATAAAACAAATAGTAAATTAAGATATGAGTAATAAATACAAAAAAAATAAAATAAAATGGAATAATTTGAGAAAACAAATAAATAAATGCAATTGGATCTAATCACATATATACTAATTAATTAAAATGATTCAAGTCAAAACAATTGTCAATTAACAACTTATTATTTATTTATTATTATTTATTTAACTTCCTAATTAGTTGCACATATATATATATATATATATACATAGCACAATTGACAAAGAGGAATAAGAATGATTGTCTAAAGACCAAATACAACATGTAACTTAATATTCCTCCAATAATTAAAAGATAAAAATCCAATCCCTAATTTACTAAAAAATAATAATACAGTAGTAAATTTAACTTATTGTTAAAATAATAAAATGTATTTAGAGTAATAATTGAAAAATTAAAAAAACAAAATAAACTGCAATTGATTCAATTAATTAATAATTAAATAATTAAACCAATTGAGTCAGAACAAAAGTCAATTAAGGATCAAGCAAAGAGAAAACCAGCAGGGGGCAGCATAGCAAATACAACACCAAAGATCAGAAATTGAGAGTAGAAGAAGAGAAAACAGGAACTAGATATCAACAAACGTACACACGTGCAAGCAGTCAATGACACACTTGTTTTAGATAAGCAGTATTAGTTAGACAAAACACCGAAAGTTACACGCAATGTGACCAATTGTGAGTTGATCAATTGACAATGTGAAATGGGAAGAGAGGATGGTCAATATAATGGGGTCAAAAGGTCATTAATACATGCAGAAACAAAGGATGTCAACAATCAATGTTATTTGTGTTATTGTTATTGAACACTGCAGAAGAAGGAGGAAATTGAAACGTGAGTTGTTTTTGTTTTTCTTCTTAAACCAATTATACCACTAATTAACTGTATATATTCATATATACCTCAATTAAGAAACAGGATTAATAGTAAAAGTCAACAAAGAATGTTACTTTATAAAGAGAAAAGATAATTATATCAAACCAAATAGTGATAGAATTCAAGATGTCTAAGAATGTGGGTGCGTCTAGAGAAGACGTGAATACAATGGGAGGGTCGGTGAGGAAAAGAAGGAAGTCTCAAAAGTTCAACCTCCAAGCGAAACCACTCCCACAAACAAGGAAAAACTCTTTCGGAGCTCATTCGGACTTGTAGCAGCTGAAAAGACAACGTCTGCCAAGCAGCAGTGTTCTTATCAGCAAGAGATAGTGTCCAAAGACACACGAACCTGCACTCTCAGCTGAGTCACAGAAAGTCAGAGATCTCACACAAATAAATGCTAATTTTTACAAGTACCGTGGCGAGAAAAAAAATATTCAAAAGATAAAAATATACAGACACAGACAATTTAAACAAACAATATGTCATGACAATACGACAACAACAGTATTTTACCAAAACAGGCCAGAGAGACACACTATGCTACGTGGAACGAGACTCTTACCAGCCTGTCGTGTCTAAAGTGTTGAAGTCATAATGGCAGGAGCCTCTCAAACCGCTGAATTAGCTTCCAAACACCCTGGATAGGAGACCCCTCAACTCATCCATTCTATTTCAACCCCTGTCGAACTAACTCTAAACTAATCACCAATGAGACTTTGTCCATCACCGTGATGGTTTGGAAAAATTAACTAGCCCTAACTATACTGCCAAATTTTTGTGGAGCCCCTCAACACCGAACACAATGAGATCTAACTGGCCTACACACCGGCTGGCAGAGCCTTCAGACCAGGATATTGGGAGAGACCCCTCAAATCCCACATACCCCCAAATTTGTGATAGCTACTCGGCTTACCGAAAAGGTATGTCTACCATAATCAACCATAGGCCAAGCATCCTAACTATTATAGGAACCTGGAAATGCCCCGTAGAGGGAGCCGGTTATACTCCACCCCTACTCAGAATTCCCCAGGGTTACCAGGTCGTGTAACCGTCTCCTCTGCCTATCAATTCAACTTAAATTCTAATCAACGTTTTTTTCCTTTTTTCAACGATGCTTCTTCTTCCCGGGACACGATAATGTCGTTTACACTTAATACAACAACAAACAACAACTGACCATGCAATACCCCAAAAAACGAGCATCAGCTTATAAAAGCACTATTGAAATATATAATCTAAATTTGTGATAGAACCAGAGACTTACGTTTATTCGTCCAGGCAACCAAAACTAAAAAATATCTAATCTTTCCTAACTTACAATATAAATAAAAAATAAAAATAAAAAATCTATGTAAAAAATAAGATAAAATCTTTCTCACCTGATTCTTGAAGTAAGGTATAATGGGGCCCATGGTTGCCTGGAGAACAATCAGCTCTGAGTTCGTCTTGGAATCTAAAAGGCCTTCAAACCATCAGTCCACGCCAAGGGTCACGTGCACCAAGTTGTTATGGGTTTTTGTGTTCCGAGGAACCGACCCCTCCCCAGCCTCGTACGTGGTGGTGGAATGAAGGACAGACACATTGATGAGTTTAAGAAAAATGCTCGTTTAGTGAATTATGCAAAAGTCAGAGACAAACTTACGTGCACACGGGCGCTAGCAAGCAGAGAGATCTATCGCAGACGTCTTCGGATGCCAGAACGCAACGATCAGACAAAATGGTGGATCTTTATAGTAGAATATTCAGGTTAACACCTCTAGTCAAATGTGAATGTAGGATTGGTCAGTGACTGTAAACACTTGATTCTAAGATGGCCGTCGCACGTGATCGTAGTGGAAACTTACTGAAGGTTGTTGTTTTCCGGAGAGAGTTTATTCCCAGCGACTTGTGTCCTTCAGAGTGAATTCTCAGACAGGTGTCCAGACTTCCTGGAATCTGGGATTGTTTAATCTTTCTGTGTGTGTGAGGGTTTGTGACCTCGGCCTTTGAGTTGTGAACCTGAGTTTAGTTTAAGTGAATGCACTGCAAGACAATGATTATTTAATATGAATTAAATATGTAAGATCATCAGTTAATCAAGTGACTATTTGAAATGTGTGTTAAATCTAGATGATTGATAACAGTAAAGTTGTCATTTCCTTACACCACTAACGACCCCACTTCAACTTATATTGAAGATATTTTGGGTTATTGAAGAAATGTAACATTGATGACACAAGAACTACTTAAAAACATATATATAAAGTTATTATAAAGTTATCTACTGAAGTGAATGACACACATAATATCATAACATTTCAAAGGTCCAGTTTACTGTGCTGACATTTTATTATACCCTTGTCAGGTTAACCATAAAAAGTATGGTTAACTCTGAGGTATTTTGCCCTGCTCCCTACTGTAAGGAAATGACAACTTTACTGTAATCAATCATCTAGATTTAACACACATTTCAAATAGTCACTTGATTAACTGATAATCTTTCATATTTAATTCATATTGAATAATCCTATTCTTGCATTGTATTCACTTAAACTAAACTCAGGTTCACAACTCAAAGGCCGAGGTCACAAAGCCTCACACACACAGAAAGATTAAACAATCCCAGATTCCAGGAATTCAGTGTGAACCTGTTTGAGAACTCACACTGAAAGACACAACAGTCCAGTAAGTTGTTGGGAACAAACTCTCTCGAGAAGAAAACAACTTTGGTAAATTTTAAACGATTAAAACTATAGTCCGTTTCTGTCGCTCCAACACGACATCATACTCTCGTCTCGTCTTAATACTTTGCTTTATGGAGAAAAAAGGTCGATGCAGAGTGTACGGGTCGTTTATTCGCGGTCCAGTCCTATAGAGCATCGCTATATTTAAGGGAAAGTTTCCTGTCCAGGGGGTCGTCTCTTCCGGGGCAGTGGTTCTTTCAAGTTCGGTCATGTCTCGGGTCACCTGGAGAGTAACTTCCTTGCTTCCCTGTTGCGTGGGCGGATGCCTTTGTCTTCCAGCCCCAGTGAAATGTTGGTAGATGAAGCTAGTAATTTATACTTTATATTTTGATTATCGTTTAGCATTAATTTAAGTATGGCGTATACGTATAGTGTATAATAATTTTGAATCCAACAGTTAAGATGTGTAATCCAGAACTGAATATTTGACTGATTTTATGAATCAACAGACTGAATGCAGGAACCAAATCAAGACACTGTTGAAACGACAGGACGGCCGGATGTTAGTGTGTGGAACCAATGCTTTAAAACCACAGAGTGATTACATGGTGAGAACTGTATAGACATGTTTTTGCAAAACAACTACAAATTTTCATTATCTTTTGTCAAATGGTAACTTAAAGTAGAACCTATGTGAACATTTTGTTAACACTAAGATTACCTTATTTTTTGTTTTGCAGTCATACATAGATGAAAACCTGACTATAGAGAGAAAGAATGAAGTATCAGTTTGTCCACTTGATCCTTCTTAGAGCTCTGCCTCCCTCATGATTGGTAAGAATTATGTTTTAATAATACATCTGTGTTTTGCACTGAACTATATATTTTATTTTTTTATTTGAAGGAGACAATGTGTATTCAGCTGTTGGAAAGTTCTTCTCAAAAGGATCTGCAATCAAAACGTCCCAGAAAAGCTTCGTTGGTAAATGAATGAGATCAAACATCAGTGTTTCAGATTTTCATCACATTCTTCTATCCATGACAGATCGCACATTTGTTTCCATGGAGATGATGCCTGAAAGTGAAAACAGTGACACTGGAGATGATGACAAGATCTACTTGTTCTTCAGTGAGAAAGCTGTGGAGTATGACTATAAAACTACGCATGTTAGCCGAGTAGCTCGAGTCTGCAAGGTGATAACAAAAAACATTTGATGAGAGAGAGAGTGCCATTTTGACTTCCTCATGTTTACATAAAAGTAATGCTTGTGATTTTTAGGGAGACCATGGAGGTCCTTTTGATTTTCGGAACAGTTGGACATCATTTGTTAAAGCCAGACTAGAATGTCCAGTTCCAGGTTGCAAAGGGACTTCCATGATCCAGGACACATTCCGCTGGTGTGACCCCCAACAAGACTGGAAGTCATGTTTGTTCTTTGCTGTCTTCACATCACAGACGTGTGTATCTTTCATCCAAGTTTGAATCTGTTTCTTCTCAAAGTTAATCCATCTTTTTACATTCTTTCTACGCAGTTGCTCAGCAGTGTGTGTCTACGGTGTGACCGACATCAGCAGAAGGTTTTCAGAAGGAACATTCATGAGAAGGTCTTCTGATAGATGGGGGCCCAACAAAGATCCATTACAAGTTCTTCAACCTGGCAGAGTAGGTTTTCTATGTTAAAGTTTGTTTAAAATATATTCCACACATCTTATGAAATCCTGCTTCTGCTCATCTTCTTGCAGTGCATAGATAATGCAGCACGGAAGGCTGGAATCAATGATAGTAGAGAACTCTCTGCAAACATAGTTGAAAGAAGAATCAATTTTCCCATAATGATGGAGGCCATTGAGCCACTGGGAGGAAAAGCGTTAATGATTAAAGGAGGAGAAGAATTCACAAACATCATCATTGACCAGGTTCAGACCACAGATGGAGACAAACACCATGTGATGTTCATCGGCACAAGTGTGTATTTGTCATTGTCTCTTGATTAGAAAAAATTATGTGCAAATATAAAACAAACGATTAAAATCTGTTAGAATATGGTAATAAGTATTAACTTGATGTCAAACATAAAAACAATTCTTTGTTTTCTGACATGAAAGAGAAAGGAACCATCGTAAAAGCTGTGAACTATGATGAGAAATGTTCATCATAGAGGAAGTTCAAGTCTTTAAGACCTCAGAGCCCATCAAGATTCTCAAGTTCTCCAATGTCACGGTAATGTCATGACAGAGTGTTGAGCTTCATGTTGTAAGACTTTTTCTCTGATGTGCAGCGTCAGATCTACGCAGGCTCAGACTCTGGAGTAGTACAGGTGTCCCTGTCCTCTTGTGGAAGATCTTTGTCTTGCATGGACTGTGTTCTTGCCAGAGATCCTTACTGTGGCTGGGACCACGCTGCTGGCAAATGTTCAACTCTTTCTGCTACACAGAGGTGAGTATCTGTTCTAAAATATGAGGTGCAGTGTTCAGTAAATTGCACTGCAGTAAATTATAATTATATTTTTCTTCAGAGAACTGCTCCAGAGTTTGAAAGAAGGCAAAGCTTCTCTATGTCCAAAGAATGGTGAGTGGATCAAACTCCCGAACAAAGGTCACCTCCAACATAATGAATATAAAAACGGCTTAGCGCTAAAATGTTGACTTGTGTCTTTCATAGAACCTCAAACTGAGAATAAATCTCTTCCAGCTCCTGGATATTTAAAACTTTTCTGCTCTCTGGAATCAAAGCTGGCAACGATGAGGTGGGAGAAAGATAACTCCCCACTGGTCTCTTCACCTCATCGTCTGGAGCAACAAGATGGACTGCTCATCCTGGAGGTCTCAAAGTCTGACACTGGTCACTACCGCTGTCTGTCTGTGATGAGCTCCAAAGATGCTGAATACAAAACCACAGTTGCCCAGTACAATGTCATCATTGAAGAAAAGACAGAAGAGATTCAACCTCAACAATACGATTACGCTCTCCTGTCTCAGCAGATTGGGTTGGCCCTGGTGGTTTTTTCTTTCTGTGGACTTTTTATTTGGAACTTTTGCAAAGGCCACATTGGTTTTCCATGCAAGAACAAACAGCCAAGAGCCATCGCAGACCAAAGTTGTCAAACATGCACCAACAGCAATCAGCAAGTAGATGACAACCAAGAAAATGAAGATAACATTTCCACTCATGTGTAAAATCCAGACCTCGACCATGCATTGTCAGTTTTGGGCATGGGTGAACCTGGTAGTGTTTGGGGTGACATTTAAATTAATAACCATTGTTCATTGTTTTAGTGTTTGTGGTGGAGCTGGTTGAAGGTTGGTTGGTGTTGTCAGAGGATGTCGTTGCTGATCAGTTATTTTATGCAGCACCACCAAGAGAGACACAGGTTGACTCATGTCAATGGTCTGCTCAGTAAGAGTACTTACATCATCTGAAAAAAAAATCATAATTTTATTACACTGTCGACCTTATGATAGCAACAAAAAAAATAATTAAGTTTTATTTCTTCTACTGATATGATTTTATGCCTTTTTAGATATTTAAGTGACTAAGATTGTTTTAAATACTGTTTTGAAGAATTCATTATCGATTTGATGTTATTTTTCAGATTTTTCTGTCTTTAAAGATTCAATAAAATGTAAAATAAAATATTTCTGAAAAATATGATAATTTCATTTATTGTCTATACTTTGGTTGGTTTCTTGAAAAAACAGTGTACGTGGTTAAAACTACTTTCAAACATCTTCCTTTCTTTTTTGTTCAATAAAAGTAACTTTAATCAAAAATAGTTTTAAACCACTTTCTTTGAAGTTATCTTTTTCATGGCAGGGCCATATGATGCGTAGGATGTTTTTGTCTTAATTATTCAATATAATTCAAAATAAGTTGCTTCTTTAAAGCAGAGGTGGAATTGTTTAGGTATATTGGATGGATGGATGGATGAATGGATGGATGGATTTTTTACCTGTGGACGATTGAGTTTGTGACACAGAGCAGCGGGTATGGTGTTGTCAAGAGTGCAAATGTCATACACGAGTTCTTGACCAGCCTGGTGCTTAAATCTGATAAAGTGATTATTGTTGGTGACTTTATCATCCATATGGATATGGTCCATGATAGCTTGCCTAACACGTTTAATTCTATCCTGGAGTCATTTGGTTTCTCTTGGTATGTACATGAACGACTCACTGCTTTAAGAACACATTTAGATCTTGTCCTAGCATACGGACTTGAAATTACAAATGTTATTGTCCCTCCTCAGAATTCAGCTCTTTTTTTTTACCATCAATTAATAATCTTTGATTTTATCTTGAATGACCCAAGTCTACAGAGCAGGAGCACTCTGTCAGGAAAGTGCCATAACCAAATTTAAGGAATCAATTCCCTCAGTGCTCAGTCAAATGTCTAGTCTAGTGTGTCAGGAAACTCTACCCATAAACACCATGAAATTGATGACTTTGTGGGCAGTTTCACAGACTCGCTACATAACACGCTTGACTTAATTGCACTACTAACTAAAAAGACGGTTAACAGAAGTAGTTGTGCTCCTTGGTGTAGTGTTTATATGCCTTATAAAAAGGTTTATTTTCAGAACATCTAAGTTCTGGTAGATTTAACTTTAAAATTGCCTCTAGGTAAGATTTACCTGAAGAAAGGGGACACCACCCTTGTTTTATAGTGCAAGGGAAACTATTACATTTACGTGAATAATAATTAATTAATTTGCCTAATTAATTAACTATGAAACACTAGTTTTAATCAATCTCATTTAACTGAAGTTTACTACTTTTGTCGTGATTATCTGTTCTTTCCTGAGTAAGAGGCTCTTAAATTGACCGTTATTACACCAGAATAGAGACGAGTACAACGACGTGACGTTTTATAGATTTATTTAAAAAGGAATGAATAATGAATGACAAAAATAAGTATGTTATGGTAAGTTTCTGAACCGAGAATAAAACAGAAACGGGAAAAGAATCGTGGACGAAATCTTACTAGACTACCCGCATATTAAACAACCCAGACACAAATCAATTTGTTCAAGATGAAGTGATCAGCTTCTACCTTGACGGTAGATGGTGAATGGAGGTTTAGGCAGCAGCTGGAGACCAGATGAAGGTGGCAAGCGGGTGGATGTCAACGGAGTTGGAGGATGAGGATGAAGGAGAGGATGATGAGGAAGACAGTCAGGAACGAGGGAATCAAAGTTCTTTCGACGAGGGGACCAAGCGATTGCGTTCTGTACACCGAACAGTCCGATGAGTCACAGTGTCGGCTTCCTGGTTGTAGACACCTCAGGTGAACGCGCTGGAATGTTCACTTCGCTGAGGGAAAGTCTTTTAGGTCAGGAACACTTTCTTCTTACGGGAGGTAAGGATGATTCACGGGCTGTTGCTTCTTGATGGAGATTCGCAATCTGGGAGATGTGCTGCGAATATTGGAATAATCGGACCGGTCTGGTCAAGATTATTAAGAAACTCACGAAACTTTGCGGAGTCTGGAAGGATGCTGGAAGCGGGTCCTTCAGTGTGGTCCTCAGTTTGGACTTGCAGGAGCTCGTCAGGAGGCTGGAGATCGTCTTGAAGGCAGTTGGTGATGAACCAGTTTATCACGCGGGAGGTGATAAGCTCTGATGTAACGAGGTACACTCTGATGTTAAGAGGTACGCTCTGATCATTTGGAGGAAACAACACGAATTCTCTAAGTTGAACACAGTTCTTATGTTGAAACTTAGTGATCGTAAAAAGGGGCAAACCCTTATGATTGGTTGACATTTCTTCGGCGGGAAAAGGGTCCTTCCAGACTGACACCCCCTCCTCCTCCTTCTTACCTCTCCAATTGTCTTTTCTTCTCATCACACAAGAAAAATCATATGTACATTAAAAATGCTAATGTTAAAACGATTTGTTCTTTCTAGATTATTTTCCCACGGAGCGCGGACATTCAAATAACACCAAACATGACCAATGTAGAACACGTATTACAAAATGAAGGTTTTGATAATGATTAATTAAATTCTTATATTCCATCTGTGATTACTTTCTTCATTTTGATAACTTCAAACACCTTGCACGTAGCTCCATTCACTTACAAGTATATTTCTTTAAGCAGGTAATACACATTTCAATTAATATTATCCAAGACCCACACACACACATTTTGCCTGTGAAGACATCTGTTAGCACTTTCAATGTTGGTTCGCATCTTCACAAACTCTGTGTCTGCAGGAAGCCATAAACGTTCTTATCTGATCTTGGTTGGTTGGAATCTCACATGGAGTGTTGAACTCCTCATTCATTGAAGGTTTAGCTTGACCGTTTGTCAAACTTCTAATCCTCCTTGCTTCATGAAGTCTGGCTAATGGACTTTATTGCCCTGAAATATCCCTCCTCTGCTGTGATTACTCACTCGAAGTTTGTGAAATGCCAATTCCACCCGGTGTGGGGTTTTCTTATCAACAGAAGAATGTTGACACAGATCCTGAGGAGTGGTTGAGCTTTCACAGATGATATCCAATGAAGATATGTTCATTACACCAGTGAGTCCAGCTTCATTCCAACCACAGAGCCA
This sequence comes from Callionymus lyra, assembly GCF_982586985.1. Classification (NCBI taxonomy): domain Eukaryota; kingdom Metazoa; phylum Chordata; class Actinopteri; order Syngnathiformes; family Callionymidae; genus Callionymus; species Callionymus lyra. The sequence continues at coordinate 10,956,192 of NC_141833.1, forward strand.
GCCCTCCTGATCAACCTGTCTGTGGCGTGGCTCTTCCCGTTCGAAAAAACGATCACAAATCTCACATATGGCAAGTCAACTGTGCATTTATTTTTCCAGTCCAATGGTGCTTGATATATATATAGTGAGAGGAAACCAAAGAAAATCCAAAAATATTTACAATAAGACAGAACAAAAAAAACATAACCTGATCCCAGTTCTTCCGTAGCTAGGGTTCACCAACAGGTTTGTAACGTTCTCCTCATTAAATGTGGGTTAGATCCTTGTTGCTCCACTGTGCAACTCAGGAGAAAGAGTGACCTCTTCTGCAGCCGACATGCTGCTTTTAGCTGTTGAGCCCCTCCCAGGGGTGTGGTTGAAATAATTCCCCAGTCATAAATGATTTAACAATAAATGGTAACATTGGGGTTTCATGATGATTAATTATCATTCATAAACTAAATAAAAACATGTTCCAAAACCAATTATGAAATAATTTACCCGTCAAAATAAAGCGATAAATAAACAATATGACGCCTGGCACATGACCTCAAACCCACGACCAGGTTTCCACTTAAGCCCCTGATTAGCTCCGCCCTGTCTTGCCAGTTGTGACTTCTGTGGCGTCATGCCACCAGGTAAGCTCTCTGTGTGTATGTGAATGTTTGCATGTGTATCATTGTCCATAGCTCTCCGCTTCCTGTAGACGGAGGCACTCCGTCACATTATCCCCCTCCTCTCGGAGGTTGACGATGTGCGGCAACCTAGACAAGTAGTCAGCCACCACATTGTTTTTTCCCGCTCGATGCCTGATCTGAAATCTGAAAGGCTGCAGGGAGAGGTACCACCGTGTGAGGCGACTATTATGGTCCTTCATGGTGTTCATCCAAGTCAGAGCTCGATGATCAGTCTCTAGGTCGAATTCCCGGCCAAGCAGATAGTATTTCAAACTCTCCAGTGCCCACTTAATCGCCAGGCCCTCCTTCTCCACGGCTGAGTATCTGGTCTCTCGAGGTTGGAGCTTGCGGCTTAGATACATGACTGGCCGTTCTTCTCTAGGGTCTCCTTGGGCCAATACTGCTCCCAGTCCAACCTCTGATGCATCCACCTGCACCACAAACTTCTTGCCAAAGTCTGGGCTCACGAGGACAGGGGATGAACAGAGAATGTCTTTAAGGGTCCTGAATGCTCCATCACACTCGTCCGTCCATGTGACCGGGTTCCTCTGGTCTTTACAGGTCAGTGCTGTTAGTGGTGTCGCGATGCTGGCAAAATGAGGTACAAACCTCGGGTACCAACCAGCCAAACCCAGGACGGAGCGAACCTCTTTCTTGGTGCGTGGTCGCGGGCAGTCCCGGATCGCTTCCACCTTGTCCATTTGGGGCCTCACCTCTCCCAGTCCCAGCTGGTAGCCCAAGTAACGTGCCTTCTGCCGGGCCCACTCACACTTTGACGGGTTGAGTGTCAATCCTGCCTCTCGTATTTTCCCCAGGACCAGCGTCAGGTGTTGCAGGTGCTCCTCCCATGTGCTGCTGAAAATCACCCAGCATCCAGGTAGGCCGCACTACAGTGGTCACAGCCCTGGAGAACTCTGTCCATAAGCCTCTGGAACGTCGCTGGGGCTCCGTGCAGGCCGAAGGGGATCTTAGTAAATTGGAACAATCCTGCTGTTGTCCGGAATGCCGTGTATTGCCGACTGGTTTTTGCCAGTGGTACGGACGGTCCTTCCACTCCTTCAGTAGGTTCACATGGTATGCCTGCTTCTGTCTCTTCCTCTCTGGGTGCAAAATCTCATAGGTTACTGGACCCATTTTCGGTACAACCACATCCGTTTCAGGGTTTGGTTGAACCGTTCTACCAGACCATCTGTCTGTGGATGGTAGGGTGTGGTCCTTATGGCGGAAATTCCCAACTGTTTGTGAAACAGCTGCATAAGCCTGGAGGTGAAGTTGGTACCTTGGTCGGTCAGGATCTCGTCAGGGATTCCAACCCTGGAAAACAGCTGCACCAGTGCTCTCAGAACAGCTGGGGCGGTGATTGTGCGCAGGGGAAAAGCCTCAGGGAACCGGGTCGCATAATCACAGACCACCAGGATGTACTGGTGACCTGCACTGCTTTTCACCAGTGGTCCAACAACGTCCATGGCAATCCTGCGGAATGGAGTGGAGATGACAGGGAGAGATTGCAGGTACGCTCGGTCGGACTTACGGGCAGAGCATGTTTTTTGGCATGTGGGGCATGTAGCACAATACTGTTGGGTGTCAGTGTATATGGATGGCCAATGAAACCGGGAACTGATGCGTAAGTATGTTTTGTGGCGACCCAAGTGTCCTGACCATGGAATGGTGTGTGCTAGGTGCATGATCAGTGCTCTACAGCACACAGGAACTACTAGACGTTTGTGTTTATCACCTACCACGTACAGAACATCATTGTCCAACACAACAATTTCTTTCCCCACACAGTTTTCTTTTGCCTCCCCAACCTTGGCAAACAAATGTTTTAATGTACCATCTTCCCTCTGCAGTAAAGAGATGTTCTCTGGCACATTACACAACCCATCCGGTTTTAAAGAATTAGGCTCTAACAGCTTCAACTGCTTCTCAAAGCGGCGTTGTCGACGTGACTTTTTGGGGCCCTTTGTCCCACCATTAAACAGACTACGGTCAAAGTCTGTAAACGGATGGACGGAAGGGTCAATGTCAGTGGTCTTTGGGGTGTCCTGCTCACACAGACGGCTGTTATTGTCTGTGAGTGGTGGGGCACCCACCTTAGTCATCGATCGAGTTAACACAGGACAGGATGTATCACCATTACCCTTAATATGTGTTTTCCCAAAAACATTTAGCTTATTTTCCCCCAGCAAGGGTAACAACACAGGAAAGTCTACTCCCAGGAGCGCTGCAACCGGTTGTTGTCTGGATGCTGTCCCGCTCGCCTAGGAAGCTGGTACTCTCCTGGCATTGAGGTATTGGAGAGCCAGTGTAGCAGCTGTGAGCCCATCCGGTGGTTCATGCTCCTTCACCCAGGTCCTTACATCCGGAGACAGAACACGAAGAAGCTGTTCCAGGATGATGATCTCCCCGACCTCCTCCTTGGTGTGCTGCTCAGGACGAATTCAGCATCGGTAGAGTCCCTTCAGGCGATGATAGGTCTCCGTGGGGTTTTCTCCTCCTGGCCTTGCCACCGTCCGGAACTGCTGCCGGTAAGTCTCTGGCGAGATGTCGAACTTCAACAGCAAAGCTGCCTTCAGGTCTCTGTAGCAGTGGGCCCTCTCCTCATCCATCGCGGTGTAGGCCTCCAACGCTTTCCCCGACAGAAGTGGAACAAGCCGGCGTGCCCACTCAATCTCTGGCCAATTCCAGGTTTTAGCGATGCGTTCAAAACGCAGGAGATATTTCTCAATGTCCTCCCCGGTGTTATAGGGTGGTATTTTGGGGTCACTGTATTACCTGTGGTTGGCTCTCTGCTCCTCAAGTCTGCTACTGGAATACATACTTGCCGGTGGTGCTTGGGCTGCTGACACTGGCATGTGAAAAAGGTTGGCTGGTCCCTGGAAGGCCTGCTTTGATGTTACACAGCTCTCTTAACAGTCTTTCTTCTCTCCTGGTTTGGCCTTCCAGGAAGCCTCTCATCGGAGTCACCAGCTCAGACTCTGGCTGACTCCCTGATGCGGTAGCAAACTTGGCTCTGCTGCCTCCCTCATCTTCAGACGACGAGGGTGGAGCGGTCTCCCATGCTGGACCACCACATGCTTCCTCCTCTTCTTCTTTCTCTCTCTGCTGAGACCAAAGTCCAGTGCGGCGTCTTGGCCGAGGCACACTTTTCTTTCGACTTGCCATATCCCACTTCTGACACCAACTGTGGCGTGGCTCGTCCCGTTCGAAAAAACGATCACAAATCTCACATATGGCAAGTCAACTGTGCATTTATTTTTCCAGTCCAATGGTGCTTGATATATATATAGTGAGAGGAAACCAAAGAAAATCCAAAATATTTACAATAAGACAGAACAAAAAAAACATAACCTGATCCCAGTTCTTCCGTAGCTAGGGTTCACCAACAGGTTTGTAACGTTCTCCTCATTAAATGTGGGTTAGATCCTTGTTGCTCCACTGTGCAACTCAGGAGAAAGAGTGACCTCTTCTGCAGCCGACATGCTGCTTTTAGCTGTTAAGCCCCTCCCAGGGGTGTGGTTGAAATAATTCCCCAATCATAAATTATTTAACAATAAATGGTAACATTGGGGTTTCATGATGATTAATTATAATTCATAAACTAAATAAGAACATGTTCCAAAACCAATTATGAAATCATTTACCCGTCAAAATAAAGCGATAAATAAACAATATGACGCCAGGTCACATGACCTCAAACCCACGACCAGATTTCCACTTAAGCCCCTGATTAGCTCCGCCCTGTCTTGCCAGTTGTGACTTCTGTGGCGTCATGCCACCAGGTAAGCTCTCTGTGTGTATGTGAATGTTTGCATGTGTATCATTGTCCATAGCTCTCCGCTTCCTGTAGACGGAGGCACTCCGTCACACTGTCAAACCTGTTGACAGTCCTCTTGGACACATTTCCACCCCAACACACCACAGCATAGAACAGGACATTGACCACCACAGACTGGTAGAACATGCAGAGGAGCTTCTTGCAGATGTTAAATGATCGAAGCCTCCTCAGAAAGTACAGTCTACTCTGAACTTTCTTATATACATGGTCTGTGTTGCAGGACCAGTCCAGTTTACTGTCCAGCCACACGCCGAGGTACCTATAGTTGTCAACTATCTCTACCTCGTCGCCTCTGATGGACACTGGACGTGGCTTTGTCCTCGACCTCCCGAAGTCCAAGACCAGCTCCTTAGTCTTTGAGGTGTTCAGCTGCAAGTGGTTCCTCTCACTCCAGTCCACAAATTCACGTATCAGACTCCCTACCAGTTCCTGCTTCTTCCTCTATCTTTAAACAAATGATCAAAACCCACACATTTCTATAACAATTTGTCTCCAATCTCCAATAGCCAACACAAACCCTGCCATTTTCCTGAGATAGACCCGTATCCATGCACTTGGTCATTTTTCTAACGGCGGAAGTTCTACCTTCCAATCCATCTGATCTCGTCTTTATTTTATTTTCCCCGTTTCCCTTACTTTTATCTCCATCTTTAGAGGATTTTAGTGGTGTGCTTTGGTCAACTTTATAGTTCAAATCTTTGTTTGATGGTTCATTCACTTCATCATCCAGCTGCTGTATAGTCCTTTTATCCTTATCTATTTTTACCATTTTAATCAGCATAGAAAATCTGTCTTCATCAGTTTTTTTTTTTTTTTTTGTCGTTTTTGTCTTTTCTAACAGAGCCAGTCTGCGTTTTTCACTAAACAACATGCTTGTTTTCCTCCTTCTAATGACTTCTAGCTCTGGAGTAATTTTTTTCACAGTTTCCCCAAGTATATCTTCTTCAGGCATCGGCATGCCCCAATCAGGCAGATTTCCAACCTTTCTCTGCTTCTTAGCCCATTCATACCAGTTTTTCACAACATTCTTCCGATCCAACAGACTCATTCTTTCCACATATGAACTTACAGAGCAAAACAATACAGCACCACAGTTCCACAAGGCTGCCATTTTACCCTTAGTTCAGATAAATCTTTCACGCTTGAATACTTATATTATAATACCCAAAATAATTTCTTAAAATATTTGTGGTATGAAAATCACAAGCAAAAACGCCCTTTTAATCCGATAGACGTTTAAAGAAAGTTGTTCATAAAACTACTTTCAGCTATAACTTTATTAAAATAATTAACCAAGAAAGCTGTTTTTACCCTTTTTTAAAAACTTGCAGAACTTACAAGAAAAACTTTTTTAACCCAGTAGAAATTTAAGATCGTTGTCTATACATTTCTTCACATGAAACTTGAAAAACACGCCGCATTAAGCATAAAAATGTTTGTTTTATTTAATCATAATATAGGCACTCACTGTGCAACCAACGTAAACGTGAGACGACGACAAGAGTATATTCCAACTTTGTTTTTCACTTTAAATATATCTTTTTCTAACAATTTTGCGGCACCCAACTCGCAAGAAAAGCTTTTTTAACCAAAATAGAAATTAACACGCTTCAATACTTATATTATAATATCCAAAATTCTTTAATAAAAAACTTGTGACATGAAATTTAAAACGGTTGGAACTGGAGTTCATTTCCGTCGCTCCAACACGATGTCACCTCCGGGTCTTAATACTTTGCTTTATGGAGAAAAGAGGTCAATGCAGAGTGTAACGGGTCGTTTATTCGCCGCTTCAAGTCAAACAAAGATACAAATAGCTCAGGGAAAGATGGTCCCGAACGATAGGAGTCAGTAAACTCCATCAAGCGCAGAGAGAGAGGACCCTTGAATAAAAGTTCAATGATCAGTCGATTGTTCACGTCATTGAACATTTTTCAGTCTTTCTGAAATATAAACTGCCATTTTTATTGTGTTAAGTTTTTGTACCTTCACAACACTCAGGATCCCCTGGTTGGTCTCAGCATCTGTTCTTATGCTGAAATACCCGTGAGGATCATCATAGACAGAGTACTTAGCCTCCCAGTTTCCTGTTCCAGGTTCATCTCCTTCGATCACGTTCACTTGGACGATATCACCAAGTGTGTTCTCCAGAGCAGTCATGTGGTACTGAAAGAAGAAAACAGACTTGGACTACAAAGTAAAAGTGTGTCTATGTGATTGTTCGTTCTGAAATACTTACAAATGTTGGGCTGAACCCTGGGACGTGGTTGTTGATGTCAGTTACATTAATGATGACCATAGCTTCCTTTGTGAAGCCTGTCCCACCCTTATCAGTAACTTTGATTCTCAGCTGGAACGCTTTCACCACATGAGACAAGAAATAATAATTTGGGGTAAAATTAGTCTGTTTAGGAATTTCCCCACTGTGGGACAAAAAAGGAATATTTTATCTTATTGCATCTTTAAAATATTTGGCAGTGAAGTTAAGAAGCAGGAGAGATCAATCTTAGGGTCAGTTTTTACCTCTCTGTCCAGGACACTGTCTTTCATAGTGATAATTCCTGACGCCTTGTCCATCTCAAACATGGTCTTATTCAGGTCATTAACAGGGATGCTCTCCTGGCCAATGATGGAGTACACCAAGTCAGTGTTGATGCTGTGGGGTTTGTCTGCATCATCGGCTGATACTTGCATCACAACAGTGCCTGTGAACAAAATGTATCAAGTCCAGTTTCTTCATCTATAAGAGGTCAGACTTTTGATTAATGATGCAATTTTTTAAGTGACCAATGATTACACCCAGCTTCTTTCTTTGATTCTGAATCAATTTATCGGTCTAATCAATAAGTGTGATTTATATAGACTTTATATGTATTTTTCCCAAGTTACCTGGGGGTGAGAATTCCAGGACAGAACCAGTGAACACTTGCTGAGTGAAGACTGGTTTGTTGTCATTCAAGTCTTGCACAAGAATTGTAATGGGCGCTGGCTTCTCAAGGTACTCTCCACTTAATGACACGGCAAAAACTATCAACTGCAAACACAAAGAAGGGATGTATGGCGAAACTGTGTAAAATGCTTTATTGTTCTACTACTATTAATAATAATATTTGTTTATTTTATATATACATCACGTATTATTTCATTTGCACCTTCAGTCAGAGACTTGAAGTACAGCTTACCTCAAAACTCTGGTGTGTCTCTCTATCTAGTGACTCTTTGAGCCAAATTCGTCCAGTACTTTCATCTATTTCAAACATCTCTGGTCCCTGCATCTTGTACAGCCCCTCACCTTTGGAAAACCTTTCTGACTGAACCTGAAATGACAAGAGAAACACATTTATGGTACATGTACATACCAGGTGCACATTTTGACTTTTACACAGAATCACCAGAAAAAGACAGAACTGTTTGAAACAGCTTTGAATCTAACAATAGCATTCAGTTAAACATCAAGTGTAAATTACATTTACATCTGCTACCATACATTTATTTGTATTATTATTTATTGATTTGTTTGTGAATGAACATGTGTGTGTATAAACCCAAATATAGCATTTTCCCAAACATTGAATGGAGCTTTGAGAGACTCTCTCCATGGATAAATAGTTCTCGAAACCATTTTTGGATCCTTCCCAACAATTCCCTCCACACCTGAACCAACTAAAACAAAAGCAAAAACATGTATAGGCAATTAAAACAAAGGTAAATATACATATAGACATACAGCAGCACCATTAAAACCATACCACAGTTTACATATTCATTACAACCACATGGAAGTTGATTTATTTTAGTGATTTCATATAATGCAGTCTTTGTATAAAAAAAGATAAATGCCACACTAGGGAATGACCAGTCCTTTAAAATGTTTTGAAATCCAAATGAGGACAATGTTTGATTGTAACTTTGAAGAAAATGATGTCACCTTACACATCAAACATCATGTAAAATACAGTAATATTAAAAATAAATGAGTTATAGAATATTGTTAAAAAAAAAGCCAGAGCAAAATAATATTATTATATTGCAAAGAAATAAAATGTACTCTAGAGCCAGGAGTTATTAAACACTTACGCCAAATAGTGGAGAAGTCAGCACCCAGAAGGTGAATGCAAGGGAATACATTTTTAGATCTATCACTCCATAAGGTGGAGTAGATCTAAAATGTAGCCTTCTTCTTCTTCCTGTGAGTGGAGGTGTGCGGAAGGAGCTGAGAGAGAACGGTCTGAGAAAGTGTGTTTTTTCGGGCTTTGTCTATATTTTTCTTTCGTTCATAGCTTAATAAATGTTATAGTTTCACTTGGTGAAGTGTGTTGTAAGTATCTTTTCGTTTAAAAGGTGTTTTTTGCGTGTGACGTCACTATGGTGGTAACGGGTGATTTCACCGGGTTGACTAGGAAGCACAGTGTCAATGTGGGCGCCGGCTCCGGGTTAGCCGTGGAGGAGGTAGCACTGGCGGTGGGTGAGAAGGTTGGTCACGGCAACATCAGATCGGTAGCTCGGATGAACGGTGCCGTGGTGTTGTTCGTGACCAGACTGGACCTGGCGAATCGTCTGGTGGAGGAGGGGATCGTGATCGGCGGGGTCCTGGAGCAGGTTCAACATCTGGTGCAGCCTGCGACACGGGTCCTGCTGTCAAACGTTCCACCCTTCATCAGCGACGAGCTGCTGGTCCGAGAGCTTTCCAGACACGGGTCCCCTCTGAAGAAGATCGTGTCTGGATGTAAGTCTCCTCTGTTGAAGCACGTCGTGTCGCACAGACGACAGGAGTTCATGATCCTGAACAAGAAGGACAAGGATCTGGACATCAAGTTCGTTGTCAAAGTGGACCACTTTGATTACCTGATGTTCGCCTCGTCCTTGACTATGAGGTGCTTCAGTTGTGGTGGGGAGGGTCACCTGGCCAGAGCGTGTCCGCGCCGACCAGACTCGGACCCGCCCGGTTCCGACGGACAGCGCGCCGCTGCCCCGGATCCCGGTCCATCCGGGTCCGGTGAGCGGTGAACTCCCGCGGGACGATCCGGTCCGGAGGAGTCGGGTGGGGCTGAGCGGGCTGGAGCCGCGGACGCAACTCTGACAGGTGAGAGCGGTGACGTCATCGTCGCGATGACTGAGGAGAGGGAGACAGGTGAGAGTGAGACGGGAGGAGTGGGTGAGAAACAGGTTGAGTGAGACATGTGAAGGGGGAGACAAGCAGGTGAGTGAGACAGGTAAGGTAAGGTAAGGTAAAACTTTATTGATCCCTCAGGAGGTCTCCTTCGGGAATTTTTTTTTTCCAACAGCCAGCAATTTTCCATAAACAATACAAAATAATACATAAAAATAAAATAAGAAGAAGAACATAAAGAGGAAGAACAAGATGACACAATCTAAGTCTAAAGATAAAGACAAAGAACATAGGTCAAAGAAAAACAACAAAGACAAAGGATACAAAGACTAACATAGAACAGAACATCCAGATACTCTCACTCCACTCCTGCCCCCGAACTCAGAATTGTACAATTTAATAGCCCGAGGAATGAATGAGTCCCTGAGTCTATTAGTGTTGCACCTGGGTAGGAGCATTCGTGCACTCATTCTGCTTCTCTGCTCACTGATGACAGTGTTCAGAGGATGACTGTCATCATCCATGATGGACAGTAGTTTGTTCAGTGATCTCCTCTCAGCAACTGTCACCAGTGAGTCCAGCTCCATGCCAACAACAGAGCCAGCCCTCCTGATCAACCTGTCCAACCTGTTGACACTCCTCTTGGATACATTTCCACCCCAACACACCACAGCATAGAACATGACACTGGCCACCACAGACTGGTAGAACATGCAGAGGAGCTTCTTGCAGATGTTAAATGATCGAAGCCTCCTCAGAAAGTACAGTCTACTCCTTCTTAACCTTCTTATATACATGGTCTGTGTTGCAGGACCAGTCCAGTTTACTGTCCATCCACACACCGAGGTACTTGTAGTTGTCAACTATCTCCACCTCGTCGCCTCTGATGGACACTGGACGTGGCTTTGTCCTGGACCTCCCGAAGTCCAAGACCAGCTCCTTGGTCTTTGAGGTGTTCAGCTGCAAGTGGTTCCTCTCACTCCAGTCCACAAAGTCACGTATCAGACTCCTGTACTCGTCTTCGCTGTTGTCCTTGATGCATCCAACAATGGCAGTGTCGTCAGCATACTTCTGGACGAGACTCAGCTCTGAGTTGTAGAAGAAGTCTGAAGTGTAGATGGTGAAGAGGAGAGGGGCCAGTACTGTCCCCTGAGGTGCTCCTGTACTGCACACCACAGTGTCAGACTTGATATCCTTCAGCCTGACATACTGTGGTCGATCAGTAAGATAGTCCGTAATCCAGGAGACCAAACCAGGGTCCACATGCATCTTAATCAGTTTGTCCTGGAGCAGAGTGGGTTGGATAGTGTTGAAGGCACTAGAAAAGTCTAGGAACAGGATTCTCACTGAACCGCTTCCTTTATCCAAGTGGGAGTAGGTCCGATGCAGGAGGTGAAGGATGGCATCTTCCACACCAACTGCTGGCTGGTAGGCAAACTGCAGGGGGTCTTGCGCGTGCTGGACTTGTGGCCTGAGATATTTGAGGACCAGCCGCTCCAGTGTCTTCATCAGCTGCGAAGTCAGTGCCACCGGTCTGTAATCATTCAGCTCCCTCGGTCGGATCTTTTTAGGGACTGGAACGATAAAGGAAGTCTTCCACAGAGTTGGTACTTTCCCCAGCCGTAGACTGAGGTTGAAGACATGCTGGAGCGGCTCAGCTAGTTCAGCAGCGCAGGTCTTTAGCAGTCGAGCAGACACCTTATCAGGACCAGCAGCCTTCCCTGGACGAATCCTCCGAAGTACATACCTGGAGTGAGCTGAAGCTGGGAAGTGGTTGTGTGGAGCTGGGGGGGGCACAAGAAGGTGGGGCAGGTCTTGAGGCAGGCAGCAGTGAGGGTGAGGTGACCTGCTCAAACCTGTTGAAAAAGTTGTTCAGTCCATTTGCCTCCTCCACCGTGTCAACTGCAGTCAGAGAGGCCTTGGTCTTGTGTCCAGTGATGGTTTTAACACCATCCCAGACCTTTCTTATTTCTTCTCGGCTCAGCTTCTCCTCCAACCTCCTCCTGTAGGTGTCCTTTGCCACCCTCAAGCGTCGCTTCACCTCCTGCTGAGCTGATCTCATGGCGTCCCTGTCCCTGCTCCTGAATGCCACTTTCTTCCTGTTAAGGACATCCTTGACCTCCTTTGTTACCCACGGTTTATTATTAGGGTAACAGCGGACAGTCTTAGTAGGGGCGACAACGTCCAAGCAGAAATTTAAATAATCTGTTAGACAGTGTGTCTGTCCCTCGATGTCCTCACCATGAGACTTCAGCAGCACATCCCAGTCTGTTGTTTCAAAGCAGTCTCTGATGGCGTCCTCCACAGCTGGTGTCCACTTTCTGATTGTCTTGGTAGTCACAGTCTGTCTCTGCACCAGAGGAGTGCACTGTGACTGAAGGTGGACCAGGTTATGATCGGACCTTCCAAGTGGAGGGAGAGGTTTGGCTCTGTAAGCGTCCTTCAAGTTGGAATAAAGAAGGTCAATTGTCCTGTTATTCCTGGTGGGACAATCCACAGCCTGATGGAAAGTAGGCAGAGTAGAGTCCAGGTTGGCATGATTAAAGTCTCCAGAGATGATGATAAACGCTTCAGGATGTTGATTCTGAAGTCGAGCTGTCATTGTGTGGATCTTCTCACAGGCAGATGCAGCCGCAGCGCTTGGAGGAATGTAAACGCACAGCGCGATCACGTGACTGAACTCACGCGGTAGATAATATGGACGCATGCTGACAGCCAACAGTTCTAAATCTTGACAACACAAGACTTTCTTTACAGTAACGTGTCCCGGACTACACCAGCGTTTATTCACGTACATGATCAGACCTCCTCCTCTGCGCTTCCCACACGCGCGCGCGTCTCTGTCCGCTCTGACGGTGCTGAAACCAGGCAGCTCCACGTGTGAGTCCGGAGTCAGCTGCGTGAGCCACGTCTCCGTGAAGATCAACAAGCTGCTCTCTCTGTAGATCCGCTGGTTGTTGAGGGCAGACAGCTCGTCGACCTTATTCGTCAGTGAATTGACGTTCCCCATCGTGATCGTTGGGATCGTTGGTCTGTGACGTCTCCGATTGTCCGTTAGCTTAGCGATTTGGCCGCTTCCCTGCATGACAGCCGCGATACTGGCGCTGAAGTTCTATCGGGAACTCGTGGCGATCTCCAGCCCGTGCCATTGACTTCAGCGATAGTAGATCCTCTCTTGAGTAAACAAGACGATTCTCCCCATGTTCAAAAGTATCCATTTAAAAAGTTATAGTAAAACAATTTTATAAAAACAGAAAAATTATAGAAATTGCTGCTGAGCTACTGGAGAGGCAGCCGTCCTCGTCGGCGCCTTTATGACGATCATGAGGTGCAGGCGAGTGAGACAGGTGAAGGGGGAGACAAGCAGGTGAGTGAGACAGGTGAAGGGGGAGACAAGCAAGCGAGTGAGACAGGTGAAGGGGGAGACAATCAGGCGAGTGAGACAGGTGAAGGGGGAGACAAGCAGGCAAGTGAGACAGGTGACGGGGGAGACAGGCAGGTGAGTGAGACAGGTGAAGGGGTAGAAATGAGTGAGGTGAATAAAACATTCGAAAAAGTAACGATCAAACAAACAGAGTTTGAAGCAGCAAGGACTCAAACAGCTGATAGTGAGGAAGAGATGGAGCAGGAATCCAAGAAAGTCAGGAAATTAAAAAGGAAAAAAAAACAAACACTGTAGTGAAGGAGAAAATAAACAAACCTTCAGACAGAGTGATGGACAGAATAAATAAAAAAGCAGAACAAAGGTCAGACGTGATTGACAGCAGTGATGAGGGAGACATTGTATCAGACAGTAGTGACGTGTCTGTCCCTCTCACTGTGAGTCAAGAAAAGAGAATATACAACACAACTATGTTCAAAACCTTTTTAATAGAAACGAAGAACATGAAGGGCCTAAAAATTGATAAGTATTTCCCAGACGCTAAACTGTTTTATTTATCAGCGAAAACACATGTTAGTTACAAGTACAAAGGAGCTTTTACAGACCCGGAGATATATCGGATAAAAAAAATAATGCAGAAAGTGAAAATGCAAAATGACTGGTGATTTTATTTGGCTTTTTACAAAATTAGTGTTCTTCAACTTCTTAATTTTTAATATGGGAAGTTTCAAAGTAGTTAGCTTAAACACCAACGGGGCTCGGGATTTTAAAAAGAGGGGTTATATTTTTGACACGATGAGATCCAAACATATCAACGTTTTATTCTTACAAGACACTCACAGCGACTGTAACAATGAGACTGACTGGACCAGGGAGTGGGAAGGGGAAGTGTTTCTAAGCCACGGCACAAACCTCAGTGCAGGAGTGGGCTTTTTATTCTCCAGAGCGTTCACCCCAAACTCTATTAGAGTCGAGCTGTTTTTAATTCCTTTTCTGTTGTTTTTATTAACGTCTATGCTCCGAACCGAGGTGCAGAGAGAAACGGGCTCTTCGAAAAAATTAATGAAAAATTGAATGATTGTGGCTCCACAGATTATTTATTCTTAGGTGGGGATTTTAACTGTACTGTTGATGTTTTAGATAGGAACCACATGGAGCCCCATCCAGCTTCTCAACAAGCTCTGAAACAGCTGCTCACATCCCATAGGTGGACGTTTGGAGGAGGATGCACGCTAGCTGCAGACAATACTCATGGTCCCACCTAACTGAACATTGGGTATCGTTGGCACGGCTTGACCATTTTTATTGATTTAAACACCATTTTAGCGTTTTTAAAACAAGTCATATTGTGCCTATTGCTTTTAGTGATCACTGTTTAGTTTTATGTAATGTTTTTATAAGAAATATTTTACCCAAAAGCGCCTATTGGCATTTTAACTGTGTTTTAACCAGCGACCAGAGCTTTTATGATGTTCTTAGTTATTTTTGGAATGATTTTAGACAAACAAAAAATGATTTACCTTCGCTTCAACAGTGGTGGGACCATGGTAAATTCCAGATTAAGCTTTTATGTCAGCAGCACACTCTAAATGTCCAACACATCCTCACACCCAATGCGTCATACCGTCCGACGCCGTGCAATTTCCCCCTGGCGTCACTAGGGTGACGTTACAGGGGGGACAAAAACCTCGGTTTTAGCCTACCCGGGTCACCCAGTAAAATACAGAGCACTCCATGACGTCGTATTCAAACGACCTGGGTTACATTTGACGCGTCGCCTAACTCGTCGTTGCCATGGTAACGTGACGTGACGTGTTTCTGTTGTCATTTGGCTACCGTAATTCTAAAACTATGAAGCGCACTTGAAATGTTTAGTGTCAACAGTGCGATTCTAACCCCGATTGTGATTACATTGTACAATACAACATTAATAATGCATTCTATACACTTTGTTGATTATAAGTGTTAATATATATTTAAGTTGCCCCAAGAATACAAATATGTCAACATTGCTAACTTTAGTATCATTTCCGCTTCATGAATTCCACTTAGCTTCTTGCTAAGTTAAATTAGCACATATGAACAAAGGCATTTTCACCATGCTCATAACATAGTTGTTATTGTGAGGCTTTATTTGTCATACTTAAAAGCCTTTAATGCCTTTTATTTCTACACACGTTGGGTTATAACTATAGCTACGTCCAGCATTATCTGGTACACAACCTAAAAGAAACCTGACAATTCTGAGAAGCAAGAATGAATCTACTGCTCTACTTTCTGCCCCTGCTGTCGGCCCTGGCCTCAGTACTGGACCCTGTCCCTCGCAGATTTGTGCCTTATGACAGTAAGTAACACTCAAGACTTTGATCTTGGGACATTAGTCCAGTAGTTTATTCATCATTAATGATACATTAGTCCAGCGCTTCATAATTCTAAAACTATGAAGCGCACTTGAAATGTTTAATGTCAACAATGCGATTCTACCCCCGATTGTGATTACATTGTACAATACAACATTAATAATGCATTCTATACACTTGTTGATTATAAGTGTTAATATATATTTAAGTTGCCCCAAGAATACAAATATATCAACATTCTAACTTTAGTATCATTTCCGCTTCATGAATTCCACTTAGCTTCTTGCTAAGTTAAATTAGCACATATGAACAAAGGCATTTTCACTCTGCTCATAACATAGTTGTTATTGTGAGGCTTTATTTGTCATACTTAAAAGCCTTTAATGCCTTTTATTTCTACACACGTTGGGTTATAACTATAGCTACGTCCAGCATTATCTGGTACACAACCTAAAAGAAACCTGACAATTCTGAGAAGCAAGAATGAATCTACTGCTCTACTTTCTGCCCCTGCTGTCGGCCCTGGCCTCAGTACTGGACCCTGTCCCTCGCAGATTTGTGCCTTATGACAGTAAGTAACACTCAAGACTTTGATCTTGGGACATTAGTCCAGTAGTTTATTCATCATTAATGATACATTAGTCCAGTGGTTTATTCATCATTAATGATACATTAGTCCAGTGGTTTATTCATCATTAATGATACATTAGTCCAGTGGTTTATTCATCATTCATTTTCTACAAAGGTGACAATAGTCAGACATTTCATGAGGAGGGAGTGTTGGACTACTCCACCATGTTGCTGAGGGACGACCTGGGCCTGCTGATGGTGGGTGCCAGTGGGATGGTGTACGCCCTCGACCTCAATGACATCTCCAAGAAAAATGACTCAGTAAGAAAACTTTTAATACTTTCTTCATGAAACATGGTGTGTGAAATATTAAAAAAATATACAATAAATATTACAATTATTTGATCGTTCTGCCTCTGTGCTCATCAACACTCTCACATGTGATTCAAATGTTTCAGGTGAAATGGGACGTGACACCAGAACAGGCCGCAACATGTGAACGTAAATCAACTGATGCAGCTGTAAGTTATAAAACGATTAAAACTGTAGTCCGTTTCTGTCGCTCCAACACGACGTCACGTCCGGGTCTTGATACTTTGCTTTATGGAGAAAAAAAGTCGATGCAGTGTATACGGGTCGTTTATTCGCCGCTTCAAGGCAAACAAAGATACAAACTCTTACAATCCATCGGACTCGCTCTTTTCCGGCAGCTCCGGGAAAGACGGTACTATACCATATCCAGTACTATAGAGCATCGCTATATTTAAGGGAAAGTTTCCTGTCCAGGGGGTCGTCTCTTCCGGGGCAGTGGTTCTTTCAAGTTCGGTCATGTCTCGGGTCACCTGGAGAGGTAACTTCCTTGCTTCCCTGTTGCGTGGGTGGATGCCTTTGTCTTCCAGCCCCAGTGAAATGTTGGTTGTGAATGTGTATTCAAACGTTTAAGCTCTTAGATAAAGCTAGTAATTTATATTTTATATTTTGATTATCGTTTAGCATTAATTTAAGTATGGCGTATACGTATAGTGTATAATCATTTTGAATCCAACAGTTAAGATGTGTGTTTTCATATGTGTAATCCAGAACTGAATATTTGACTGATTTAATGAATCAACAGACTGAATGCAGGAACCAAATCAAGACACTGTTGAAACGACAGGACGGCCGGATGTTAGTGTGTGGAACCAATGCTTTAAAACCACAGAGTGATTACATGGTGAGAACTGTATAGACATGTTTTTGCAAAACAACTACAAATTTTCTTTTGTCAAATGGTCACTTAAAGTAGAATCTATGTGAACATTTTGTAGACACTAAGATTACCTTTATTGTTGTTTTGCAGTCATACATGGATGAAAACCTGACTCTAGAGGGAAAGAATGAAGTATCAGTTTGTCCACTTGATCCTTCTGAGAGCTCTGCCTCCCTCATGATTGGTAAGAATTATGTTTTAATAATACATCTGTGTTTCGCACTGAACTATATATATATTTTTTTTATTTGAAGGAGACAATGTGTACTCAGCTGTTGGAAAGTTCTTCTCAAAAGGATCTGCAATCAAAACGTCCCAGAAAAGCTTTGTTGGTAAATGAATGAGATCAAACATCAGTGTTTCAGATTTTCATCACATTCTTCTATCCATGACAGATCCCACATTTGTTTCCATGGAGATGATGCCTGAAAGTGAAAACAGTGACACTGGAGATGATGACAAGATCTACTTGTTCTTCAGTGAGAAAGCTGTGGAGTATGACTATAAAACTACACATGTTAACCGAGTAGCTCGAGTCTGCAAGGTGATAACAAAAATATTTGTTGTCTTTATCAATAGATCTTTGTGTTGTTTCTTCGTCGTCTTTACTATAAAGTAATGCTGGTGACTTTTAGGGAGACCGTGGAGGTGATTTTGATTTTCGGAACAGTTGGACATCATTTGTTAAAGCCAGACTAGAATGTCCAGTTCCAGGTTGCAAAGGAACTTCCATGATCCAGGACACATTCCGCTGGTGTGACCCCCAACAAAACTGGAAGTCATGTTTGTTCTTTGCTGTCTTCACATCACAGACGTGTGTATCTTTCATCCAAGTTTGAATCTGTTTCTTCTCAAAGATAATCCATCGTTTTCAATTCTTTCTACCCAGTTGCTCAGCAGTGTGTGTCTACAGTGTGACAGACATCAGCAGAGTGTTTTCAAAAGGAACATTCATGATAAGGTATTCTCATGGATGGGTGCCCGAAAAAGATCTATTAATAGGTCTTCGACCTGGCTCAGTAGGTTTGCTATGTTGAAGTTTGTTTAAAATGTATTCCACACGTCTTATGAAATCCTGCTTCTGCTCATCTTCTTGCAGTGCATAGATAATGCAGCACGGATGGCTGGAATAAATGATAGTAAAAAACTTCCTGGAATCATAGTTAAAAGAACAATAGAATTTCCAATAATGATGGAGGTCATTGAGCCAATGGGAGGAAAAGCGTTGATGTTGAAAGGAGGAGGAGAATTCACAAACATCATCATTGACCAGGTTCAGACCACAGATGGAGACAAACATCATGTGATGTTCATCGGCACAAGTGTGTATTTGCCATTTTCTCTTTATTAGAAAAAATAATGTGCAAATATAAAACAAATGATGAAAATCTTTTCGAATATGGTAAGTATTTATTTAATGTCAAACATAAAAACAACCTTTGGTTTTCTGACATGAAAGAAAAAGGAACCATCGTAAAAGCTGTGAACTACGATGGAGAGATGTTCATCATAGAGGAAGTCCAAGTCTTTAAGACCTCAGAGCCCATCAAGATTCTCAAGTTCTCCAATGTCACGGTAATTTCATGACAGAGTGTTGAGGCTTCATGTTGAATTGAATCGCTGAAATAAGTATTTTTCTCTGATGTGCAGCGTCAGATCTACGCAGGCTCAGACTCTGGAGTAGCACAGATGTCCCTGTCCTCCTGTGGAAGATCTTTGTCTTGCATGGACTGTGTTCTTGCCAGAGACCCTTACTGTGGCTGGGACCATGCTGCTGGCAAATGTTCAGCTCTTTCTGATACACAGAGGTGAGTATTCTAAAATATGAGGTGCAGTGTTGAAGGCACACATCATGGTTATTGTGAGATAAAAACAAACTGAAACAAAATTATTTTTTTCTTTAGAGAACTGCTCCAGAGTGTGAAAGAAGGCAATGCTTCTCTGTGTCCAAAGAATGGTGAGTGAATCACACCCCTGACAAAAGTCGCCTCCAACATAATGAATATAAGAATGGCTTAGTGCTAAAATGTTGACTTGTGTCTTTCATAGAACCTCAAACTGAGAATAAATCTCTTACTGCTCCTGGAAATGTAAAGCTTCTCTGCTCTCTGGAATCAAAGCTGGCAACGATGAGGTGGGAGAAAGATAACTCCCCACTGGTCTCTTCACCTCATCGTCTGGAGCAACAAGATGGACTGCTCATCCTGAATGTCTCAAAGTCTGACACTGGTCACTACCGCTGTCTGTCTGTGATGAGCTCCAAAGAAGCTGAATACAAAGCCACAGTTGCCCAGTACAATGTCGTCATTAAAGAAAAGACAGAAGAGACTCAACCTCAGCAATACGACTTCATTCTCCTGTCTCTGCAGATTGGGTTGGTGCTGGGTGTTTGGTCTTTCTTTGCACTTCTTATTTGGAACATATACAAAGGCCACATTGGTTTTCCATGCAAGAAAAAACAGCCAAGAGCTGTCGCAGACCAAAGTTGTCAAGCATGCACAAACAGCAAGGCACAAGTGGATAACAACCAAGAAACTGGAGATAATGTTTCCACTCATGTGTAAAGATCCTGCGCAGACCTCGACCATGCATTATCAGTTTTAGGCACGGGTGAACCTGGTAGTGTGTGGGGTGACATTTAGATTTATAACATTATTCAATGCCTTAGTGTATGTGGTCGAGCTGGTTGAAGGTTGGTTGGTGTTGTGAAAGGGTGTCTTTGCTGGTCAGTAATTTAATGTAGCACCAGCAAGAGAGAGCCAGGCTCAGTGAGAGTTCTTAAACAACTATTTTCAAAAAATAAATAATTACATTAAACTCTACACTTGAATTACATTTAAAAAAGCAAAAATACTATTAACACTGTTGATCTTATGGCTGCAACAAGAAAAACAAAAAACATTCTGATGTTTTATTTCTTTTACTGATATGATTATGCATTTGTAGAAACTTAAGTGACTAAGATTGTTTTAATTACCGTTTCAATACATTCATGGTGTTTGATGTGATCTTATTTTTCTGATGTGTATAAAGATCCAATAAAATGTCAAAAAAAAATAATTGACTGTTTCATTTATTGTGTATACTTTGGTTGGCTTCCAGAAAACAACAGTCTACAGAGACAAATGTGATTATCTTCAAACATCTTTCATTCGTTATTGTTCAATCAAAACAAGAAACTTCAATCAAAAGATATAAACATATTTTGGAATCAGAATCAGAATCAGAATCAGAAAACCTTTATTAGTCCCGCGAGGGGAAATTCGGTTTAACAGCAGCAAGAGAAATAAAAACACCCAGAAATAAAAACGAGAAATAAAATCTAAATGGAATAAAAGATAAATCTGCGCTATATAATATTTACACAATCATATTTACATAAATAACAAGAGGTGCAGTTAAATAGTTATCTTGGTGTGTTTTTGTTGTGGAGTCTGATGGCAGCAGGAAGGAAAGACCTGCGGTACCTCTCCCTCACACACCGGGGATGGAGCATCCTATCACTGATGGAGCTCCTCAATGCCCTCAGTGTGTGCTGGAGAGGGTGAGACAAGTTCCTCCTCATGGAGCCCAGCTTGCTCCGCATCCTCCCTCCAGTCACTTCCTCCACAGGATCCAGGGGGCGCCCTAGGACGTAACTGGCCTTCTTAATAAGGCTGTCCAGTTTAGCCCTATCCTTTGCTGTCATGCTGCTCCCCCAGCAGACCACACCGTTGAAGATGGCAGAGGCCACTACTGAGTCATAGAATGACTTCAGGAGTGGCCCCCGGACACCAAACGACCTCAACCTCCGGAGCAGGTAGATTCTACTCCGCCCTTTTTTATAAAGAGCAGCAGTGTTATCCACCCAGTCCAAGCGGTTGTTGAGGTGAACACCCAGGAACTTGTAAGTCGTGACAATCTCAATGTCCTGTCCCTGGATGTTCAGTGGTGAGGGGGAGATGGAGGGACACCGCCGGAAATCCACGATCAACTCCTTAGTTTTGCTGGAGTTGATCTGAAGGTGGTTTTCCAGGCACCAGACAACAAAGTCCTGGACAAGTCCCCGGTACGACCCGTCATCCCCGTCCCTAATGAGGCCGACGATGGCGGAGTCGTCCGAGAACTTCTGCAGGTGACTGGTGGGAGACAGGTGTTGGAAGTCTGCAGTGTACAGTGAAAAGAGGAACGGTGCTAACACTGTTCCCTGGGGGACCCCTACACTGCACAGTACAGTCCTCGAAACACCATCCCGGGTCCTCACGAACTGTGGACGGTTGGTGAGGTAGTCCACAATCCAGTCCGTGAGGTGAGTGTCCGCTCCAGACAGCTCCAGCTTGTCCCTCAGGATGTTTGACCTGATGGTATTGAAAGCACTGCTTAGATCCAGGAAAAGGATCCTCACAGTGCTTCCAGGCAACTCCAGGTGAGAAAGTGCTCGGTGGAGAAGGAAGATGATGGCGTCCTCCACGCCGATGTCAGGTTGGTAGGCAAACTGCAACGGATCCATGGAGGAGCGCACCAGAGGACTCAGGTAACTAAGGACCAGCCGCTCCAGAGCCTTCATAAGGTGGGATGTCAAGGCCACAGGTCTGTAGCAGCTGGGATCCTTAGGGTGCTGAGTCTTCGGCACCGGTACCACACAGGACGTCTTCCACAGTAGTGGAACTCTTCCCAGGGTCAAGCTCATGTTGAACAGAAGTCCAACAATTTCACTTAACTGGTCAGAGCACGTCCTGAGTACTTTGCCACCGATGCCGTCTGGTCCAGGGGCCTTTGTTGTCTTGGTTCTCCTAAGCTGATTTCTCACCTGGAGAGGTGTGAGGGACAGGCTGGGGTGGGGGGGCATTGTCCCCCGTGGAGTCAGCGGGGGGGCTGAAACAATACAAGCTCGGGGGAGAGGAGAAGGTAAGTGTAGAGGTGTGAATGGTTGAGCAGGGGGGGGAGCCGACACCTCAAACCTTGAAAAATAACTGTTTAAGTCGTCGGCCCAATTTTTATCCCCCGCTGCTACAGAGAGCCTGGTCTGATGTCCGGATATGGATTTCAAACCTCTCCAGACATCTCTGGTGTTGTTGTTGGCCAGACTCTCTTCCATCCTCCTCCTGTACCTCCCCTTTCCGTCCCTGATCTTTCTTCTCAGCTCCTTCTGGACTGCCATCAGATCCTCTTTGTTTCCTGACCTAAAGACTCTCTTCTTCTCCTTTAGGAGAGCCTTTAT
This sequence comes from Callionymus lyra, assembly GCF_982586985.1. Taxonomy (NCBI): domain Eukaryota; kingdom Metazoa; phylum Chordata; class Actinopteri; order Syngnathiformes; family Callionymidae; genus Callionymus; species Callionymus lyra. The sequence goes on from NC_141833.1 coordinate 10,978,557, forward strand.
ATCAGGATTGATCCAGGGTTTGTTGTTGGAGAAGCATCGTACAGTTCTTGTTGGTACAATGCTCTCCACACAGAAGTTTATGTAGTCCGTGACACATGAAGTTAGTCCGTCAATATCCTCCTTGTGGGACTCACTGAAGATGCTCCAGTCCGTGGTCTCAAAGCAGACCTGCAGAGCTTCCTCAGCTTCTTCAGACCACTTCTTGACTGAGCGAGTCACTACTGGTTGCCTGCTCACAAGTGGCTTGTAAACAGGTAGCAGATGGACCAGACAGTGGTCAGCTCGTCCCAAAGGAGGAAGGGGGGATGATAAATAAGCGTCTTTAGTGTTCGCATAGAAAAGGTCCAGTGTGTTATTGTCTCTGGTGGCACAAGTGAATTTGGGCAGACAGGAAGAAAGAGATGCGTGATTAAAATCACCGGAGATGATAAAGAGGGCCTGAGGGCTCTGAGTCTGTAACCCGTTCACTACTCCAGTGATGACGTCACATGCTGCCTCCGCGCTCGCCGACGTTGGAATGTACACAAGCACCGCGACAACATGTGAAAACTCCCGTGGCAAGTAGAAAGGTCTCAGACTCAGCGCCAAAAGTTCAATGTCAGGACAGCAGTATTGAACCTTTAAAGTAACGTGCCTGGGAAGGCACCAATGTGTCTGTTGTTTAACATGTGTGATTTATTGGTATACGATAGTTTGTCAGTGTTGTTCTCTATGTTAATAAACAAATGTATGTTACATAAATCCTGATAAGGTGTCGACTGCTAAAGACCTGCGCTGCTGAACTAGCTGAGCCACTCCAGCATGTCTTCAACCTCAGTCTACGGCTAGGGAAAATACCAACTCTGTGGAAGACTTCCTGTATTGTTCCATTCCCAAAAAAGATCTGACCGAGCGTGCTGAACGATTACAGACTGGTGGCACTGACTTCGCAGCTGATGAAGACACTGGAGCGGCTGGTCCTCAAACATCTTAGGCTACAAGTCCAGCACAAGATCTAGTGCCTTCAACACTATCCAGCCAACTCTGCTGCAGGACAAATTGAAACAGATGCATGTGGACCCTGGTCTAGTCTCCTGGATTATGGATTATTTTACTGATCGACCACAGTATGTCAGGCTGAAGGATATCACGTCTGACACTGGTGTGTGCAGTACAGGAGCACCTGAGGGGACAGTACTAGCCCCTCTCCTCTTCACCATCTACACTTCCGACTTCTGCTACAACTCAGAGCTGAGTCTCATCCAGAAGTATGCTGACGACACTGCCATTCTTGGATGCATCAGGGACAACAGCGAAGATGAGCATAGGAGTCTAATAAGTGACTTTGTGGACTGGAGTGAGAGGAACCAATTGCAGCTGAACACCTCAAAGACCAAGGAGCTGGTCTTGGACTTCGGGAGGTCCAGGACAAAGCCACGTCCAGTGTCCATCAGAGGCGACGAGGTGGAGATAGTTGACAACTATAAGTACCTTGGCGTGTGGCTGGACAGTAAACTGGACTGGTCCTTCAACACAGACCATGTATATAAAAAAGTTCAGAGTAGACTGTACTTTCTGAGGAGGCTTCGATCATTTAATATCTGCAAGAAGCTCCTCTGCATGTTCTACCAGTCTGTGGTGGCCAGTGTCCTGTTCTACGCTGTGGCGTGTTGGGGTGGAAATGTGTCCAAGAGGAGTGTCAACAGCTTGGACAGATTGCTGAGAGGAGATCATTGAACAAACTACTGTCCATCATGGACGATGACAGTCATCCTCTCAACACTGTCATTAGTGAGCAGAGAAGCAGAATGAGTGCACAAATTCCCAGGTGCAAAACAAATAGACTCAAGGACTCATTCATTCCTCGGGCTAATAAATTGTACAATTCTGAGTTCGGGGGCAAGAGTGGAGTGAAAGTATCTGGATGTTCTGTTCTATGTTAGTCTTTGTATCCTTTGTCTTTGTTGTTTTTCTTTGATCTATGTTCTTTGTCTTTATCTTTAGACTTAGATTGTGTAATTGTGTTCTTTCTCTTTATTTCTCTAGTTCTTATTTTATTTTGATTTATTTATTTTTGATTTTTTATAAAAAATTGCTGTATGTATTGGCTATTGGAAAAAAACAATTTCCTGAAGGAGACCTCCTGAGGGATCAATAAAGTTTTACCTTACCTTAATATATATTGAAGTTCCCCTTATAAAATACAAATATGTCAACATTGTTAACTTTAGTTTAACTTCCGTTTCATCAATTCCAGTTAGCTTTTTGCTTTTTGTGTCAAACCCATCAGGAGAGCTGTCACTTTCCAAAAAAATGACATTTTACTTTTATATGAATTACAGTAATTTACATTTCACACCTCAACTTTTATTCATTCGTTTAAATGTAGTAATTTATTTATTCACCTCTTATATCATTTGTTTTTGTACCTTAGAATTGACAGGGCAATGTTTGGAAGTTCATTGATTAGCATAGACACATCAGTACATTTTAAACAAGTAAGGACATCTAAAATCATGACAAATGCACATAGGTTTCTAAAATCTACAATGAAAAGTATCAGTAGACACAATTTGCCACAGTTCATAGGACATAGGCTCCCTTTCATTGTCAATAGCTAATAGGACTTTCTTTTTTTTTTGCTATTTCCAAGGTCTGGGGTTGCTCCATGAAAACCCATCACCTGCTTCCACACATTCTCATTACAATTTCCAAGCTGCATCTGGTCCAAAAGTAACAACTCAAATGTGTATTACATCTATGTATATGAATGATAATAATTGGTGCCACACATCGAAGATACAGCCAATGCTGCTGCTCAAAATTACTGCACATAAATCAGCAGAGTAACTGTAAGAGATAGTCATTAAAGACTGAAAAGTAAATGCTCACAAAAAAATACTACTTCATTGTACAATACTGAAATTAAGAAAACAATTTACACATAAATCAACCTTATTTTAGTCATTTTGCAAGAGCTTACTTTTCAAAGCATTATTGCAAGAGATCAAAGTACATTTTCACCAAGTGACTATTCTAATATGAATTGAGTAGGAATTTCATCCAAAACTACAGTAACATACATGCAGTTTTCTATTTTCAGTACAAAACTAAACCAAAAGTGATTCAAATAAATATCTGGGATGTTGATAAATGTACTTACTTGAATCAAACTGTAGTGTGTTACTTGAGCATGACTTAAGGGCACTTTAAGAAGACACTCACCCTAATGATTAGGTCCGCAATGTTTACTTGATCTCCTGCTGGTCTGCATGGTTCGGAAGCTTTTTGGATCTTTTTCTCCAGTTGATGCTTCCGGGTTATTGCATACTGGGTGGATATTTTCAGACGCAGCACAACTTTGGTGGGTGAAGCCATGGTGTTGTCAGTGGCACATACTGCGTTGGTTGGGGCCAGCGCAGCATTGGCGGGAGAAACCACGTCATTGGTGGGGGCAGGTGAGGCGTTGTTGAGAGCAGGCACTGCGTTGTCAGGGATGCTCAGGGCGTTGAGATTTATCGCATTCTGGGGCATAACAAGACACCATTAGCACTGAAATCTACCTCGCACTGTAGTAGACACATACCCCTTGTCTTCTTGACCATTTTTAACGTTGCAATGTCCTCCTCTGCATAATTTCCAGGCCACTGTTAGGGGTTTTTGTGTTCCGAGGAACCGACCCCTCCCCACCCTCGTACGTGGTGGTGGAATGAAGGACAGACACATTGATGAGTTTAAGAAAAATGCTCGTTTAGTGAATTATGCAAAAGTCAGAGACAAACTTACGTGCACACGGGCGCTAGCAAGCAGAGAGATCTATCGCAGACGTCTTCGGATGCCAGAACGCAACGATCAGACAAAGTGGTGGATCTTTATAGTAGAATATTCAGTTTAACACCTCTAGTCAAATCTGAATGTAGGATTGGTCAGTGACTGTAAACACTTGATTCTAAGATGGCCGTCGCACGTGATCGTAGTGGAAACTTACTGAAGGTTGTTGTTTTCTGGAGAGAGTTTATTCCCAGCAACTTGTGTCCTTCAGAGTGAATTCTCAGACAGGTGTCCAGACTTCCTGGAATCTGGGATTGTTTAATCTTTCTGTGTGTGTGAGGGTTTGTGACCTCGGCCTTTGAGTTGTGAACCTGAGTTTAGTTTAAGTGAATGCACTGCAAGACAATGATTATTTAATATGAATTAAATATGTAAGATCTTCAATTTTTTTTTAAATAATAATAATAATTCCAAATTATGCTGTGAATTAAAACTGAAGTAATTGAATGCCTAATCATCAAAACAAACATATTCACACTAACTAACTCAAATCTAATAAGTCTATTTTGAAGTAGAGATTTTGTTAAAATATATATTGATATGGAGCCAGTATCCACTGCTTTGAAAAACCTCTTTAACGAGGTAAAAAGAAAGCAGCAGCCCCGTTGTCGGCGACTTGGATGTGGGCTCTTGGTGTGAGGTGTTGTTGACGTACTCCCCCCGTCAACAGTGCATCATTGAGCTCGTCCTGCAACATAGGAAAGAAATTAACAGCATCGCATTCTTTAGACAAATAAGAAACAATACATCTTTAAATCATGCTTTTTATTTAGAATTTACTCATACTAATTCATGCAGACAAAATTAACCCCTTCCTATTTACTACCTAAGTCAGAGAGATAGTAAAACACAGTTATACCTTATTCTCGAGCTGTTTTCTACATGAACAATTTAAACTAATTGAATGCAATCTGGACAGAGCTCCCTTCAGCAGTGTTGATCGACAGAACCGTGCAACAAGAATCACCATCAAGTAACAAACCTATTATCCAGCTAAGTATCTATCTAAGTCCTCCCCCTGAGGGACAAATAAACAACCTAATTTATTTGTATTTAAAAAATGTTTTCTTGAATAACTTTATATCCAAATCTATTGTCAAATCATTTAATTGATCATAATACTCTTTATATTAACTCTCTTAAATTTATTTATGAATAAATGTATTCAATTATATGACATTAATAGCTAAAAAAAATATTCTAAGCTTTGTTTAATCATTATTATTCCTCTTAGATTTGGTTTGAAAGTCTATTGCTAAAGTAAATGGATAATATCAAATAGAAAAAAGTGACTATGTGCAAACTATTTCTGCTTCTGTTTGTTTATTTTAATTATGTTTTCTATAATAGCATTTCTGTCGTTGGAATTCTTGACCTAAGTTTGATCAATTAATAAAAGGCTAACTAAGACTTACTTTATGATTAAAATTAAAAAAAAAAAAAAAAAAAAATCTACTCTATAAAATATTTTTTCCATTATAATTATAATGATTCATTCTTTTATTTTATTTTCTTGTACTTTGTTAGATATAGACACTTATTTGAGAACCTTATTTGCAATTATTAACCAATTTATTATCTTTATTTTAAAGTTCCCCAAAGAACTGTTAAGCTCTAATATTTCAATTTGGTATTTATTTTAGGTTTCCTTTGTTTAAGACATCAATCAAATCATTTTGTCATGTGGATGAAAACTAGTAATTTTCAATGCTTATATAATTTAATTCCTTCAATAAATTACACTTGCAAGTCCATATGTAATTTAGAACTCAACTTGTTTATTTTCCATCAATCTCTTGCTCTAGTTCTTATTTTTTGATCAACTTAGATTAAAGGTAGATTTATCTTTAACAAAGTTAATTTAAAGATTGATATGATTCTGTCATTTCTAAATATATTATTCACTATTTTCTTTCCTGAAGGCATCATTTATTTATTTATTTCCTGATGGGTCTTACATTTTTCCAGAGTCAATTTCTTTTCCCTGCTTTATATTTTTTGTTAATGTTTATAGTTGCCTTAGAATGTTAGAAGCAGCTTTAGAAACATATTTCCATTTCTTATTATTATCTTTTTCAATTAATCAATTTCAGTTTTTAATTCCAAGTTTCACTTTTCATATTGTCTATTGTATTATTGGCTGCTATTGATGTAGATAAAAGTATTCTATTTTAATTTATTTAAAAAATACATCTTCTTAAATTGATTAATGATTAATTCTGAGAAATATGTTTAATCATAACAATATGTTTTCTGTTCTTTGAAACTTCCTCAATGTTTAGATAATTTCCAGCCCATTTGATTGTCCTTTTTATTGTCCTGTTTGATTATTTGCACATCTTAACTATTTCACCACACGTCCAAAGAGTAGTTTCCTAAAACTACATTTGTTCATATATATATTTAAAAGTATGCTAGTCAAGTTTTTAGCTTTAAACATGTTGGCTCATGTTTCTTGTTCACCTGCTAACAAGGAGATCTTTTGATATATTTAAAAGTCTGCAGTGGACAGTGGCTTCTTATTTCTCCCTCACTGGAGGGCTTCTCAACACCACCTCTAGCAGGATAAGATCAGAAGTTACTAGAAGGTCAGTTATGCATCTATTCAGGTGGTGATGAGGATATTGTGTGTGTGTCATGAGTTGTGTATTCCAAACTTTGTAGATCTGTGGATGTCTGTTAAAGTTGGTCATGTGTTTTATTTGAATAAACCTTGAAGTTAGCAGAGAGTTCAAATTATCAGTATGTTTTGACTTCATGGTGAAGAGGGAAACAGAGGCGGGTGTTGGAGGGAATTCTTTCATTCTCACACACACAGGGAGCAGATTGAAGCAGTGACACTTTTTTATCTTATTCAATTTAAATTGAAAACATAATGTGTTTGTTTGTTTATCTCTGAGATCAGTGTGTTATTTGTAATATATATGTGAATGTCTGAGAGTGTTGTGTGAGTTCAAATGTGTTTTATGAATGTAATAGTTAATTTGATCAGGTGTCAGTCAGACCTCTTTAATTATTTACCCACAACAGAAATACAGTATCTATTCTAGATTACTATTTTGCTTATCTTAACTGGTTTCTTTAATCAATATTCACTTCAAAGAGATTTCCTCTTATTCAATAGGTGTTTGGTTTATTCAACTAGAGAGAAGAATGTCATATTTATTTTTCTCAGTGTTTCTTTTAATTTATCTCTTAATCTATTATTTTTTCTTTTACCTTTCCTCCTACAGTATTTTAGTCTCTATTTTTACCATTTTCACTATTTAAGTCTAATTCCCAAAGAACAATATATCATCAATTTCACTCGCATCAAGATGGAGTGGTTTAGTATAGTATAGTCTATTCTCTATAGTATATTCTTTATAGTCTAGTCTCTATAGTATAGTCTGGAGGTGACAAGTCAGCAGCTCTAGACAGAGTCACTTTTAATTTGTTAAAATATAAAATTCTGCATCAGTTGACCTCTCAAGTTTTTGTTTAGTTTTCTTATGGCTGCTTTCATCATAGCTTTGAGTGGAGCAATCAGAGTATGTTATTCTGGGATTAACTGTTTACTGTTACAACTTAAGATATCATGTCTCTAACAGGCTAGATTTGTCTGCTTTTTTCGTCAAATAACGAACAACTTTGCATTTCTTAATCATTTGTCTCAGGGCCCTAGCTTCTCCACCAGCAACCACAGCAAGAGCAACATGAGGGACAGAAGTGTCAGAGAGAGCATAGAGAACACCTTGTTTGTTTGTTAGTTCAGCAGCCACACCATCAGGACCACAAAAATGTCACTGCAGACAAGAGTCAAGTTCGTGCCATTTGTCGTCATCATCACGTTCATCATCATCCCAGATATAGTTGATAGTTCAGTGTGGGGGGTCCAAAGGTGGATCATAGGAATGAAGTCTCAAAAGTCTTTTCAAGATCAGGGAAATCAGATGTTCAATCACGTTGAACCAGTACAGCTGCCTCCCTCTCTGGAGCAGAAGTTCATTCTTGATGGAGAGTTGTTGAGGTTGAGTTCTTGTTTGTTCAGCTCAGAAAAATTGCTTCAATCGTAGGTGTCACCAATAGGGAACTGGACCAAAGTTCCTGGACTAGAAGCCAAAAATGTGCCATTGTTGATCAAAATTCTTTGTTTGTTTCCATCCCCTCATCCTCTTCTCCTGCCACACCCATGCACTCCAGCCAGTGGCCAATAGGGAGCTATGATAGGACCCAAGAACTATCATCATCTCTCATCTTTAAGTCTTTAAGTTGAATCTTAATTAGCTGTATCTGGAGCTCAATAAGAGCATTTTGTTCAACTATTCTATTTATTATGAATTCTCAGAAATCATTGATGTGAGTAACCTACTCATAAGATTAACCATTAAATTAAAAACAGAGTAACTTTTCTTATTTTTCTTCCCTGTCAGGAGCTTTAACTTGTCACCTGTAGTAATAGTTACTTTTCTCTTAAAAAAGATGAGGTCAATAAATGAATAGAACAAATTAATAATATTAATAATATTAATAATAATGCTAAAAATAATAATAGTAATAATAATAGGTAATGAAGCAATAACCAAAATTAATAATTAAATGAAAATATAAAAGAGGAAGAATCTAAAATCTAAATTAAGAACCAAAACTTGAATTAACTAATTAAAATATTATAAAATCCGAGATAATAATAAAAATAAAACAAATAGTAAATTAAGATATGAGTAATAAATACAAAAAAAATAAAATAAAATGGAATAATTTGAGAAAACAAATAAATAAATGCAATTGGATCTAATCACATATATACTAATTAATTAAAATGATTCAAGTCAAAACAATTGTCAATTAACAACTTATTATTTATTTATTATTATTTATTTAACTTCCTAATTAGTTGCACATATATATATATATATATATACATAGCACAATTGACAAAGAGGAATAAGAATGATTGTCTAAAGACCAAATACAACATGTAACTTAATATTCCTCCAATAATTAAAAGATAAAAATCCAATCCCTAATTTACTAAAAAATAATAATACAGTAGTAAATTTAACTTATTGTTAAAATAATAAAATGTATTTAGAGTAATAATTGAAAAATTAAAAAAACAAAATAAACTGCAATTGATTCAATTAATTAATAATTAAATAATTAAACCAATTGAGTCAGAACAAAAGTCAATTAAGGATCAAGCAAAGAGAAAACCAGCAGGGGGCAGCATAGCAAATACAACACCAAAGATCAGAAATTGAGAGTAGAAGAAGAGAAAACAGGAACTAGATATCAACAAACGTACACACGTGCAAGCAGTCAATGACACACTTGTTTTAGATAAGCAGTATTAGTTAGACAAAACACCGAAAGTTACACGCAATGTGACCAATTGTGAGTTGATCAATTGACAATGTGAAATGGGAAGAGAGGATGGTCAATATAATGGGGTCAAAAGGTCATTAATACATGCAGAAACAAAGGATGTCAACAATCAATGTTATTTGTGTTATTGTTATTGAACACTGCAGAAGAAGGAGGAAATTGAAATGTGAGTTGTTTTTGTTTTTCTTCTTAAACCAATTATACCACTAATTAACTGTATATATTCATATATACCTCAATTAAGAAACAGGATTAATAGTAAAAGTCAACAAAGAATGTTACTTTATAAAGAGAAAAGATAATTATATCAAACCAAATAGTGATAGAATTCAAGATGTCTAAGAATGTGGGTGCGTCTAGAGAAGACGTGAATACAATGGGAGGGTCGGTGAGGAAAAGAAGGAAGTCTCAAAAGTTCAACCTCCAAGCGAAACCACTCCCACAAACAAGGAAAAACTCTTTCGGAGCTCATTCGGACTTGTAGCAGCTGAAAAGACAACGTCTGCCAAGCAGCAGTGTTCTTATCAGCAAGAGATAGTGTCCAAAGACACACGAACCTGCACTCTCAGCTGAGTCACAGAAAGTCAGAGATCTCACACAAATAAATGCTAATTTTTACAAGTACCGTGGCGAGAAAAAAAATATTCAAAAGATAAAAATATACAGACACAGACAATTTAAACAAACAATATGTCATGACAATACGACAACAACAGTATTTTACCAAAACAGGCCAGAGAGACACACTATGCTACGTGGAACGAGACTCTTACCAGCCTGTCGTGTCTAAAGTGTTGAAGTCATAATGGCAGGAGCCTCTCAAACCGCTGAATTAGCTTCCAAACACCCTGGATAGGAGACCCCTCAACTCATCCATTCTATTTCAACCCCTGTCGAACTAACTCTAAACTAATCACCAATGAGACTTTGTCCATCACCGTGATGGTTTGGAAAAATTAACTAGCCCTAACTATACTGCCAAATTTTTGTGGAGCCCCTCAACACCGAACACAATGAGATCTAACTGGCCTACACACCGGCTGGCAGAGCCTTCAGACCAGGATATTGGGAGAGACCCCTCAAATCCCACATATCCCCAAATTTGTGATAGCTACTCGGCTTACCGAAAAGGTATGTCTACCATAATCAACCATAGGCCAAGCATCCTAACTATTATAGGAACCTGGAAATGCCCCGTAGAGGGAGCCGGTTATACTCCACCCCTACTCAGAATTCCCCAGGGTTACCAGGTCGTGTAACCGTCTCCTCTGCCTATCAATTCAACTTAAATTCTAATCAACGTTTTTTTCCTTTTTTCAACGATGCTTCTTCTTCCCGGGACACGATAATGTCGTTTACACTTAATACAACAACAAACAACAACTGACCATGCAATACCCCAAAAAACGAGCATCAGCTTATAAAAGCACTATTGAAATATATAATCTAAATTTGTGATAGAACCAGAGACTTACGTTTATTCGTCCAGGCAACCAAAACTAAAAAATATCTAATCTTTCCTAACTTACAATATAAATAAAAAATAAAAATAAAAAATCTATGTTAAAAAATAAGATAAAATCTTTCTCACCTGATTCTTGAAGTAAGGTATAATGGGGCCCATGGTTGCCTGGAGAACAATCAGCTCTGAGTTCGTCTTGGAATCTAAAAGGCCTTCAAACCATCAGTCCACGCCAAGGGTCACGTGCACCAAGTTGTTATGGGTTTTTTGTGTTCCGAGGAACCGACCCCTCCCCAGCCTCGTACGTGGTGGTGGAATGAAGGACAGACACATTGATGAGTTTAAGAAAAATGCTCGTTTAGTGAATTATGCAAAAGTCAGAGACAAACTTACGTGCACACGGGCGCTAGCAAGCAGAGAGATCTATCGCAGACGTCTTCGGATGCCAGAACGCAACGATCAGACAAAATGGTGGATCTTTATAGTAGAATATTCAGGTTAACACCTCTAGTCAAATGTGAATGTAGGATTGGTCAGTGACTGTAAACACTTGATTCTAAGATGGCCGTCGCACGTGATCGTAGTGGAAACTTACTGAAGGTTGTTGTTTTCCGGAGAGAGTTTATTCCCAGCGACTTGTGTCCTTCAGAGTGAATTCTCAGACAGGTGTCCAGACTTCCTGGAATCTGGGATTGTTTAATCTTTCTGTGTGTGTGAGGGTTTGTGACCTCGGCCTTTGAGTTGTGAACCTGAGTTTAGTTTAAGTGAATGCACTGCAAGACAATGATTATTTAATATGAATTAAATATGTAAGATCATCAGTTAATCAAGTGACTATTTGAAATGTGTGTTAAATCTAGATGATTGATAACAGTAAAGTTGTCATTTCCTTACACCACTAACGACCCCACTTCAACTTTAAGATATTTTGGGTTATTGAAGAAATGTAACATTGATGACACAAGAACTACTTAAAAACATATATATAAAGTTATTATAAAGTTATCTACTGAAGTGAATGACACACATAATATCATAACATTTCAAAGGTCCAGTTTACTGTGCTGACATTTTTTTATACCCTTGTCAGGTTAACCATAAAAAGTATGGTTAACTCTGAGGTATTTTGCCCTGCTCCCTACTGTAAGGAAATGACAACTTTACTGTAATCAATCATCTAGATTTAACACACATTTCAAATAGTCACTTGATTAACTGATAATCTTTCATATTTAATTCATATTGAATAATCCTATTCTTGCATTGTATTCACTTAAACTAAACTCAGGTTCACAACTCAAAGGCCGAGGTCACAAAGCCTCACACATACAGAAAGATTAAACAATCCCAGATTCCAGGAATTCAGTGTGAACCTGTTTGAGAACTCACACTGAAAGACACAACAGTCCAGTAAGTTGCTGGGAACAAACTCTCTCGAGAAGAAAACAACTTTGGTAAATTTTAAACGATTAAAACTATAGTCCGTTTCTGTCGCTCCAACACAACATCATACTCTTGTCTCGTCTTAATACTTTGCTTTATGGAGAAAAAAGGTCGATGCAGAGTGTACGGGTCGTTTATTCGCGGTCCAGTCCTATAGAGCATCGCTATATTTAAGGGAAAGTTTCCTGTCCAGGGGGTCGTCTCTTCCGGGGCAGTGGTTCTTTCAAGTTCGGTCATGTCTCGGGTCACCTGGAGAGTAACTTCCTTGCTTCCCTGTTGCGTGGGCGGATGCCTTTGTCTTCCAGCCCCAGTGAAATGTTGGTAGATGAAGCTAGTAATTTATACTTTATATTTTGATTATCGTTTAGCATTAATTTAAGTATGGCGTATACGTATAGTGTATAATAATTTTGAATCCAACAGTTAAGATGTGTAATCCAGAACTGAATATTTGACTGATTTTATGAATCAACAGACTGAATGCAGGAACCAAATCAAGACACTGTTGAAACGACAGGACGGCCGGATGTTAGTGTGTGGAACCAATGCTTTAAAACCACAGAGTGATTACATGGTGAGAACTGTATAGACATGTTTTTGCAAAACAACTACAAATTTTCATTATCTTTTGTCAAATGGTAACTTAAAGTAGAACCTATGTGAACATTTTGTTAACACTAAGATTACCTTATTTTTTGTTTTGCAGTCATACATAGATGAAAACCTGACTATAGAGAGAAAGAATGAAGTATCAGTTTGTCCACTTGATCCTTCTTAGAGCTCTGCCTCCCTCATGATTGGTAAGAATTATGTTTTAATAATACATCTGTGTTTTGCACTGAACTATATATTTTATTTTTTTATTTGAAGGAGACAATGTGTATTCAGCTGTTGGAAAGTTCTTCTCAAAAGGATCTGCAATCAAAACGTCCCAGAAAAGCTTCGTTGGTAAATGAATGAGATCAAACATCAGTGTTTCAGATTTTCATCACATTCTTCTATCCATGACAGATCGCACATTTGTTTCCATGGAGATGATGCCTGAAAGTGAAAACAGTGACACTGGAGATGATGACAAGATCTACTTGTTCTTCAGTGAGAAAGCTGTGGAGTATGACTATAAAACTACGCATGTTAGCCGAGTAGCTCGAGTCTGCAAGGTGATAACAAAAAACATTTGATGAGAGAGAGAGTGCCATTTTGACTTCCTCATGTTTACATAAAAGTAATGCTTGTGATTTTTAGGGAGACCATGGAGGTCCTTTTGATTTTCGGAACAGTTGGACATCATTTGTTAAAGCCAGACTAGAATGTCCAGTTCCAGGTTGCAAAGGGACTTCCATGATCCAGGACACATTCCGCTGGTGTGACCCCCAACAAGACTGGAAGTCATGTTTGTTCTTTGCTGTCTTCACATCACAGACGTGTGTATCTTTCATCCAAGTTTGAATCTGTTTCTTCTCAAAGTTAATCCATCTTTTTACATTCTTTCTACGCAGTTGCTCAGCAGTGTGTGTCTACGGTGTGACCGACATCAGCAGAAGGTTTTCAGAAGGAACATTCATGAGAAGGTCTTCTGATAGATGGGGGCCCAACAAAGATCCATTACAAGTTCTTCAACCTGGCTCAGTAGGTTTTCTATGTTAAAGTTTGTTTAAAATATATTCCACACATCTTATGAAATCCTGCTTCTGCTCATCTTCTTGCAGTGCATAGATAATGCAGCACGGAAGGCTGGAATCAATGATAGTAGAGAACTCTCTGCAAACATAGTTGAAAGAAGAATCAATTTTCCCATAATGATGGAGGCCATTGAGCCACTGGGAGGAAAATTGTTAATGATTAAAGGAGGAGAAGAATTCACAAACATCATCATTGACCAGGTTCAGACCACAGATGGAGACAAACACCATGTGATGTTCATCGGCACAAGTGTGTATTTGTCATTGTCTCTTGATTAGAAAAAATTATGTGCAAATATAAAACAAACGATTAAAATCTGTTAGAATATGGTAATAAGTATTAACTTGATGTCAAACATAAAAACAATTCTTTGTTTTCTGACATGAAAGAGAAAGGAACCATCGTAAAAGCTGTGAACTATGATGAGAAATGTTCATCATAGAGGAAGTTCAAGTCTTTAAGACCTCAGAGCCCATCAAGATTCTCAAGTTCTCCAATGTCACGGTAATGTCATGACAGAGTGTTGAGCTTCATGTTGTAAGACTTTTTCTCTGATGTGCAGCGTCAGATCTACGCAGGCTCAGACTCTGGAGTAGTACAGGTGTCCCTGTCCTCTTGTGGAAGATCTTTGTCTTGCATGGACTGTGTTCTTGCCAGAGATCCTTACTGTGGCTGGGACCACGCTGCTGGCAAATGTTCAGCTCTTTCTGCTACACAGAGGTGAGTATCTGTTCTAAAATATGAGGTGCAGTGTTCAGTAAATTGCACTGCAGTAAATTATAATTATATTTTTCTTCAGAGAACTGCTCCAGAGTTTGAAAGAAGGCAAAGCTTCTCTATGTCCAAAGAATGGTGAGTGGATCAAACTCCCGAACAAAGGTCACCTCCAACATAATGAATATAAAAACGGCTTAGCGCTAAAATGTTGACTTGTGTCTTTCATAGAACCTCAAACTGAGAATAAATCTCTTACTGCTCCTGGATATTTAAAACTTTTCTGCTCTCTGGAATCAAAGCTGGCAACGATGAGGTGGGAGAAAGATAACTCCCCACTGGTCTCTTCACCTCATCGTCTGGAGCAACAAGATGGACTGCTCATCCTGGAGGTCTCAAAGTCTGACACTGGTCACTACCGCTGTCTGTCTGTGATGAGCTCCAAAGATGCTGAATACAAAACCACAGTTGCCCAGTACAATGTCATCATTGAAGAAAAGACAGAAGAGATTCAACCTCAACAATACGATTATGCTCTCCTGTCTCAGCAGATTGGGTTGGCCCTGGTGGTTTTTTCTTTCTGTGGACTTTTTATTTGGAACTTTTGCAAAGGCCACATTGGTTTTCCATGCAAGAACAAACAGCCAAGAGCCATCGCAGACCAAAGTTGTCAAACATGCACCAACAGCAATCAGCAAGTAGATGACAACCAAGAAAATGAAGATAACATTTCCACTCATGTGTAAAATCCAGACCTCGACCATGCATTGTCAGTTTTGGGCATGGGTGAACCTGGTAGTGTTTGGGGTGACATTTAAATTAATAACCATTGTTCATTGTTTTAGTGTTTGTGGTGGAGCTGGTTGAAGGTTGGTTGGTGTTGTCAGAGGATGTCGTTGCTGATCAGTTATTTTATGCAGCACCACCAAGAGAGACACAGGTTGACTCATGTCAATGGTCTGCTCAGTAAGAGTACTTACATCATCTGAAAAAAAATCATAATTTTATTACACTGTCGACCTTATGATAGCAACAAAAAAAATAATTAAGTTTTATTTCTTCTACTGATATGATTTTATGCCTTTTTAGATATTTAAGTGACTAAGATTGTTTTAAATACTGTTTTGAAGAATTCATTATCGATTTGATGTTATTTTTCAGATTTTTCTGTCTTTAAAGATTCAATAAAATGTAAAATAAAATATTTCTGAAAAATATGATAATTTCATTTATTGTCTATACTTTGGTTGGTTTCTTGAAAAAACAGTGTACGTGGTTAAAACTACTTTCAAACATCTTCCTTTCTTTTTTGTTCAATAAAAGTAACTTTAATCAAAAATAGTTTTAAACCACTTTCTTTGAAGTTATCTTTTTCATGGCAGGGCCATATGATGCGTAGGATGTTTTTGTCTTAATTATTCAATATAATTCAAAATAAGTTGCTTCTTTAAAGCAGAGGTGGAATTGTTTAGGTATATTGGATGGATGGATGGATGAATGGATGGATGGATTTTTTACCTGTGGACGATTGAGTTTGTGACACAGAGCAGCGGGTATGGTGTTGTCAAGAGTGCAAATGTCAAACACGAGTTCTTGACCAGCCTGGTGCTTAAATCTGATAAAGTGATTATTGTTGGTGACTTTATCATCCATATGGATATGGTCCATGATAGCTTGCCTAACACGTTTAATTCTATCCTGGAGTCATTTGGTTTCTCTTGGTATGTACATGAACGACTCACTGCTTTAAGAACACATTTAGATCTTGTCCTAGCATACGGACTTGAAATTACAAATGTTATTGTCCCTCCTCAGAATTCAGCTCTTTTTTTTTTACCATCAATTAATAATCTTTGATTTTATCTTGAATGACCCAAGTCTACAGAGCAGGAGCACTCTGTCAGGAAAGTGCCATAACCAAATTTAAGGAATCAATTCCCTCAGTGCTCAGTCAAATGTCTAGTCTAGTGTGTCAGGAAACTCTACCCATAAACACCATGAAATTGATGACTTTGTGGGCAGTTTCACAGACTCGCTACATAACACGCTTGACTTAATTGCACTACTAACTAAAAAGACGGTTAACAGAAGTAGTTGTGCTCCTTGGTGTAGTGTTTATATGCCTTATAAAAAGGTTTATTTTCAGAACATCTAAGTTCTGGTAGATTTAACTTTAAAATTGCCTCTAGGTAAGATTTACCTGAAGAAAGGGGACACCACCCTTGTTTTATAGTGCAAGGGAAACTATTACATTTACGTGAATAATAATTAATTAATTTGCCTAATTAATTAACTATGAAACACTAGTTTTAATCAATCTCATTTAACTGAAGTTTACTACTTTTGTCGTGATTATCTGTTCTTTCCTGAGTAAGAGGCTCTTAAATTGACCGTTATTACACCAGAATAGAGACGAGTACAACGACGTGACGTTTTATAGATTTATTTAAAAAGGAATGAATAATGAATGACAAAAATAAGTATGTTATGGTAAGTTTCTGAACCGAGAATAAAACAGAAACGGGAAAAGAATCGTGGACGAAATCTTACTAGACTACCCGCATATTAAACAACCCAGACACAAATCAATTTGTTCAAGATGAAGTGATCAGCTTCTACCTTGACGGTAGATGGTGAATGGAGGTTTAGGCAGCAGCTGGAGACCAGATGAAGGTGGCAAGCGGGTGGATGTCAACGGAGTTGGAGGATGAGGATGAAGGAGAGGATGATGAGGAAGACAGTCAGGAACGAGGGAATCAAAGTTCTTTCGACGAGGGGACCAAGCGATTGCGTTCTGTACACCGAACAGTCCGATGAGTCACAGTGTCGGCTTCCTGGTTGTAGACACCTCAGGTGAACGCGCTGGAATGTTCACTTCGCTGAGGGAAAGTCTTTTAGGTCAGGAACACTTTCTTCTTACGGGAGGTAAGGATGATTCACGGGCTGTTGCTTCTTGATGGAGATTCGCAATCTGGGAGATGTGCTGCGAATATTGGAATAATCGGACCGGTCTGGTCAAGATTATTAAGAAACTCACGAAACTTTGCGGAGTCTGGAAGGATGCTGGAAGCGGGTCCTTCAGTGTGGTCCTCAGTTTGGACTTGCAGGAGCTCGTCAGGAGGCTGGAGATCGTCTTGAAGGCAGTTGGTGATGAACCAGTTTATCACGCGGGAGGTGATAAGCTCTGATGTAACGAGGTACACTCTGATGTTAAGAGGTACGCTCTGATCATTTGGAGGAAACAACACGAATTCTCTAAGTTGAACACAGTTCTTATGTTGAAACTTAGTGATCGTAAAAAGGGGCAAACCCTTATGATTGGTTGACGTTTCTTCGGCGGGAAAAGGGTCCTTCCAGACTGACACCCCCTCCTCCTCCTTCTTACCTCTCCAATTGTCTTTTCTTCTCATCACACAAGAAAAATCATATGTACATTAAAAATGCTAATGTTAAAACGATTTGTTCTTTCTAGATTCTTTTCCCACGGAGCGCGGACATTCAAATAACACCAAACATGACCAATGTAGAACACGTATTACAAAATGAAGGTTTTGATAATGATTAATTAAATTCTTATATTCCATCTGTGATTACTTTCTTCATTTTGATAACTTCAAACACCTTGCACGTAGCTCCATTCACTTACAAGTATATTTCTTTAAGCAGGTAATACACATTTCAATTAATATTATCCAAGACCCACACACACACATTTTGCCTGTGAAGACATCTGTTAGCACTTTCAATGTTGGTTCGCATCTTCACAAACTCTGTGTCTGCAGGAAGCCATAAACGTTCTTATCTGATCTTGGTTGGTTGGAATCTCACATGGAGTGTTGAACTCCTCATTCATTGAAGGTTTAGCTTGACCGTTTGTCAAACTTCTAATCCTCCTTGCTTCATGAAGTCTGGCTAATGGACTTTATTGCCCTGAAATATCCCTCCTCTGCTGTGATTACTCACTCGAAGTTTGTGAAATGCCAATTCCACCCGGTGTGGGGTTTTCTTATCAACAGAAGAATGTTGACACAGATCCTGAGGAGTGGTTGAGCTTTCACAGATGATATCCAATGAAGATATGTTCATTACACCAGTGAGTCCAGCTTCATTCCAACCACAGAGCCAGCCCTCCTGATCAACCTGTCTGTGGCGTGGCTCTTCCCGTTCGAAAAAACGATCACAAATCTCACATATGGCAAGTCAACTGTGCATTTATTTTTCCAGTCCAATGGTGCTTGATATATATATAGTGAGAGGAAACCAAAGAAAATCCAAAAATATTTACAATAAGACAGAACAAAAAAAACATAACCTGATCCCAGTTCTTCCGTAGCTAGGGTTCACCAACAGGTTTGTAACGTTCTCCTCATTAAATGTGGGTTAGATCCTTGTTGCTCCACTGTGCAACTCAGGAGAAAGAGTGACCTCTTCTGCAGCCGACATGCTGCTTTTAGCTGTTAAGCCCCTCCCAGGGGTGTGGTTGAAATAATTCCCCAGTCATAAATGATTTAACAATAAATGGTAACATTGGGGTTTCATGATGATTAATTATCATTCATAAACTAAATAAAAACATGTTCCAAAACCAATTATGAAATAATTTACCCGTCAAAATAAAGCGATAAATAAACAATATGACGCCTGGTCACATGACCTCAAACCCACGACCAGGTTTCCACTTAAGCCCCTGATTAGCTCCGCCCTGTCTTGCCAGTTGTGACTTCTGTGGCGTCATGCCACCAGGTAAGCTCTCTGTGTGTATGTGAATGTTTGCATGTGTATCATTGTCCATAGCTCTCCGCTTCCTGTAGACGGAGGCACTCCGTCACATTATCCCCCTCCTCTCGGAGGTTGACGATGTGCGGCAACCTAGACAAGTAGTCAGCCACCACATTGTTTTTTCCCGCTCGATGCCTGATCTGAAATCTGAAAGGCTGCAGGGAGAGGTACCACCGTGTGAGGCGACTATTATGGTCCTTCATGGTGTTCATCCAAGTCAGAGCTCGATGATCAGTCTCTAGGTCGAATTCCCGGCCAAGCAGATAGTATTTCAAACTCTCCAGTGCCCACTTAATCGCCAGGCCCTCCTTCTCCACGGCTGAGTATCTGGTCTCTCGAGGTTGGAGCTTGCGGCTTAGATACATGACTGGCCGTTCTTCTCTAGGGTCTCCTTGGGCCAATACTGCTCCCAGTCCAACCTCTGATGCATCCACCTGCACCACAAACTTCTTGCCAAAGTCTGGGCTCACGAGGACAGGGGATGAACAGAGAATGTCTTTAAGGGTCCTGAATGCTCCATCACACTCGTCCGTCCATGTGACCGGGTTCCTCTGGTCTTTACAGGTCAGTGCTGTTAGTGGTGTCGCGATGCTGGCAAAATGAGGTACAAACCTCGGGTACCAACCAGCCAAACCCAGGACGGAGCGAACCTCTTTCTTGGTGCGTGGTCGCGGGCAGTCCCGGATCGCTTCCACCTTGTCCATTTGGGGCCTCACCTCTCCCAGTCCCAGCTGGTAGCCCAAGTAACGTGCCTTCTGCCGGGCCCACTCACACTTTGACGGGTTGAGTGTCAATCCTGCCTCTCGTATTTTCCCCAGGACCAGCGTCAGGTGTTGCAGGTGCTCCTCCCATGTGCTGCTGAAAATCACCCAGCATCCAGGTAGGCCGCACTACAGTGGTCACAGCCCTGGAGAACTCTGTCCATAAGCCTCTGGAACGTCGCTGGGGCTCCGTGCAGGCCGAAGGGGATCTTAGTAAATTGGAACAATCCTGCTGTTGTCCGGAATGCCGTGTATTGCCGACTGGTTTTTGCCAGTGGTACGGACGGTCCTTCCACTCCTTCAGTAGGTTCACATGGTATGCCTGCTTCTGTCTCTTCCTCTCTGGGTGCAAAATCTCATAGGTTACTGGACCCATTTTCGGTACAACCACATCCGTTTCAGGGTTTGGTTGAACCGTTCTACCAGACCATCTGTCTGTGGATGGTAGGGTGTGGTCCTTATGGCGGAAATTCCCAACTGTTTGTGAAACAGCTGCATAAGCCTGGAGGTGAAGTTGGTACCTTGGTCGGTCAGGATCTCGTCAGGGATTCCAACCCTGGAAAACAGCTGCACCAGTGCTCTCAGAACAGCTGGGGCGGTGATTGTGCGCAGGGGAAAAGCCTCAGGGAACCGGGTCGCATAATCACAGACCACCAGGATGTACTGGTGACCTGCACTGCTTTTCACCAGTGGTCCAACAACGTCCATGGCAATCCTGCGGAATGGAGTGGAGATGACAGGGAGAGATTGCAGGTACGCTCGGTCGGACTTACGGGCAGAGCATGTTTTTTGGCATGTGGGGCATGTAGCACAATACTGTTGGGTGTCAGTGTATATGGATGGCCAATGAAACCGGGAACTGATGCGTAAGTATGTTTTGTGGCGACCCAAGTGTCCTGACCATGGAATGGTGTGTGCTAGGTGCATGATCAGTGCTCTACAGCACGCAGGAACTACTAGACGTTTGTGTTTATCACCTACCACGTACAGAACATCATTGTCCAACACAACAATTTCTTTCCCCACACAGTTTTCTTTTGCCTCCCCAAACTTGGCAAACAAATGTTTTAATGTACCATCTTCCCTCTGCAGTAAAGAGATGTTCTCTGGCACATTACACAACCCATCCGTTTTTAAAGAATTAGGCTCTAACAGCTTCAACTGCTTCTCAAAGCGGCGTTGTCGACGTGACTTTTTGGGGCCCTTTGTCCCACCATTAAACAGACTACGGTCAAAGTCTGTAAACGGATGGACGGAAGGGTCAATGTCAGTGGTCTTTGGGGTGTCCTGCTCACACAGACGGCTGTTATTGTCTGTGAGTGGTGGGGCACCCACCTTAGTCATCGATCGAGTTAACACAGGACAGGATGTATCACCATTACCCTTAATATGTGTTTTCCCAAAAACATTTAGCTTATTTTCCCCCAGCAAGGGTAACAACACAGGAAAGTCTACTCCCAGGAGCGCTGCAACCGGTTGTTGTCTGGATGCTGTCCCGCTCGCCTAGGAAGCTGGTACTCTCCTGGCATTGAGGTATTGGAGAGCCAGTGTAGCAGCTGTGAGCCCATCCGGTGGTTCATGCTCCTTCACCCAGGTCCTTACATCCGGAGACAGAACACGAAGAAGCTGTTCCAGGATGATGATCTCCCCGACCTCCTCCTTGGTGTGCTGCTCAGGACGAATTCAGCATCGGTAGAGTCCCTTCAGGCGATGATAGGTCTCCGTGGGGTTTTCTCCTCCTGGCCTTGCCACCGTCCGGAAATGCTGCCGGTAAGTCTCTGGCGAGATGTCGAACTTCAACAGCAAAGCTGCCTTCAGGTCTCTGTAGCAGTGGGCCCTCTCCTCATCCATCGCGGTGTAGGCCTCCAACGCTTTCCCCGAAAGAAGTGGAACAAGCCGGCGTGCCCACTCAATCTCTGGCCAATTCCAGGTTTTAGCGATGCGTTCAAAACGCAGGAGATATTTCTCAATGTCCTCCCCGGTGTTATAGGGTGGTATTTTGGGGTCACTGTATTACCTGTGGTTGGCTCTCTGCTCCTCAAGTCTGCTACTGGAATACATACTTGCCGGTGGTGCTTGGGCTGCTGACACTGGCATGTGAAAAAGGTTGGCTGGTCCCTGGAAGGCCTGCTTTGATGTTACACAGCTCTCTTAACAGTCTTTCTTCTCTCCTGGTTTGGCCTTCCAGGAAGCCTCTCATCGGAGTCACCAGCTCAGACTCTGGCTGACTCCCTGATGCGGTAGCAAACTTGGCTCTGCTGCCTCCCTCATCTTCAGACAACGAGGGTGGAGCGGTCTCCCATGCTGGACCACCACATGCTTCCTCCTCTTCTTCTTTCTCTCTCTGCTGAGACCAAAGTCCAGTGCGGCGTCTTGGCCGAGGCACACTTTTCTTTCGACTTGCCATATCCCACTTCTGACACCAACTGTGGCGTGGCTCGTCCCGTTCGAAAAAACGATCACAAATCTCACATATGGCAAGTCAACTGTGCATTTATTTTTCCAGTCCAATGGTGCTTGATATATATATAGTGAGAGGAAACCAAAGAAAATCCAAAATATTTACAATAAGACAGAACAAAAAAAACATAACCTGATCCCAGTTCTTCCGTAGCTAGGGTTCACCAACAGGTTTGTAACGTTCTCCTCATTAAATGTGGGTTAGATCCTTGTTGCTCCACTGTGCAACTCAGGAGAAAGAGTGACCTCTTCTGCAGCCGACATGCTGCTTTTAGCTGTTAAGCCCCTCCCAGGGGTGTGGTTGAAATAATTCCCCAATCATAAATTATTTAACAATAAATGGTAACATTGGGGTTTCATGATGATTAATTATAATTCATAAACTAAATAAGAACATGTTCCAAAACCAATTATGAAATCATTTACCCGTCAAAATAAAGCGATAAATAAACAATATGACGCCAGGTCACATGACCTCAAACCCACGACCAGATTTCCACTTAAGCCCCTGATTAGCTCCGCCCTGTCTTGCCAGTTGTGACTTCTGTGGCGTCATGCCACCAGGTAAGCTCTCTGTGTGTATGTGAATGTTTGCATGTGTATCATTGTCCATAGCTCTCCGCTTCCTGTAGACGGAGGCACTCCGTCACACTGTCAAACCTGTTGACAGTCCTCTTGGACACATTTCCACCCCAACACACCACAGCATAGAACAGGACATTGACCACCACAGACTGGTAGAACATGCAGAGGAGCTTCTTGCAGATGTTAAATGATCGAAGCCTCCTCAGAAAGTACAGTCTACTCTGAACTTTCTTATATACATGGTCTGTGTTGCAGGACCAGTCCAGTTTACTGTCCAGCCACACACCGAGGTACCTATAGTTGTCAACTATCTCTACCTCGTCGCCTCTGATGGACACTGGACGTGGCTTTGTCCTCGACCTCCCGAAGTCCAAGACCAGCTCCTTAGTCTTTGAGGTGTTCAGCTGCAAGTGGTTCCTCTCACTCCAGTCCACAAATTCACGTATCAGACTCCCTACCAGTTCCTGCTTCTTCCTCTATCTTTAAACAAATGATCAAAACCCACACATTTCTATAACAATTTGTCTCCAATCTCCAATAGCCAACACAAACCCTGCCATTTTCCTGAGATAGACCCGTATCCATGCACTTGGTCATTTTTCTAACGGCGGAAGTTCTACCTTCCAATCCATCTGATCTCGTCTTTATTTTATTTTCCCCGTTTCCCTTACTTTTATCTCCATCTTTAGAGGATTTTAGTGGTGTGCTTTGGTCAACTTTATAGTTCAAATCTTTGTTTGATGGTTCATTCACTTCATCATCCAGCTGCTGTATAGTCCTTTTATCCTTATCTATTTTTACCATTTTAATCAGCATAGAAAATCTGTCTTCATCAGTTTTTTTGTTTTTTTTTGTCGTTTTTGTCTTTTCTAACAGAGCCAGTCTGCGTTTTTCACTAAACAACATGCTTGTTTTCCTCCTTCTAATGACTTCTAGCTCTGGAGTAATGTTTTTCACAGTTTCCCCAAGAATATCTTCTTCAGGCATCGGCATGCCCCAATCAGGCAGATTTCCAATCTTTCTCTGCTTCTTAGCCCATTCATACCAGTTTTTCACAACGTTCTTCCGATCCAACGGACTCATTCTTTCCATATATGATCCTGTTCCACAAGGCTGCCATTTTACCCGTAGTTCAGATAAATCCATTTCTTATTTATTTAATTATTTTTTTACAACTGTTTGTCTCCCTCTCCAGAAACATAGACCTTTCACGCTTGAATGCTTATATTATAATACCCCAAATTATTTCTTAAAAAAATTGTGGTATGAAAATCACAATCAAAAACGCCCTTTTAATCCAATAGAAGTTTAAAGATAGTTGTTCATAAAACTATTTTTACCTATAACTTTATTAAAATAATTAACCAAGAAAGCTGTTTTTACCCTTTTTTTTTTTAAATTGCAGAACTTACAAGAAAGAATATTTTTTAACCCAGTAGAAATTTAAGATAGTTGTCTATACATTTTTTCACACAAAACTTGAAAAACACGCTGCATTAAGCAAGAAATTTGTTTTATTTAATCATAATATAAGTACTGACTATGCAACCAACGTAAACGTGAGATGACGACGAGAGTATATTCCAACTTTGTTTTTCACTTTCATCTTTTTCTAAAAAACTTGCGGCACCCAACTCGCAAGAAAAGCTTTTTTAAAGAAAATAGAAATTAAAACGCTTCAATACTTATATTATAATATCCAAAATGATTTATTAAAAAACTTGTGACATGAAATTTAAAATCAGAAAATGCCTTTTAACCCAATAGAAGTTTTACGGGAGTTGTCCGTAAAACTACTTTTACATATAACTTCATTAAGATAATTATCCAAGAAAGCTGTTTTTACCCTTGCAACTCGCAGGACAAAACTTACAAGAAAAACAATTTTTTAACCCAATAGAAATTTAAGATAGTTGTCTATACATTTCTTCACATGAAAATTGTAAAAGCACAATGCATTAATCAAGAAAGTTTTTTTTAAATCATAATATAAGTACTCACTAGGCAGCGTAACCATACCCAAAACTTGATTATTAACCAAGAAAGCTGTTTTTAAAGAAATAATTCCATTGGCGCTCCTTCGGTTTTCAGGCGATCTCAGAAGGGGAGAAATAGATGGCTCTATAACCTGACAAAAGAGCACATTTTGCCACTCAAAAGAATCCCAAGCCGTTTTAAAAGGATCAAACCACAGAGTCACTTCCAAGTTTTAAACTTTGCTTCCTAGAGAAAGATAAACAATCCAGAGTGTGTAACGGGTCGTTTATTCGACGCATCAAGTCAAAGAAAATACAAGCATTAAATAACGATCGACCGGACCAAATGGCACCTGGCAACTTTACCGTTTGACAGCTACGGGCAGAATGGTGTTGAGCTCTAGAAACCTTGCTCTATTTAAGACAAAAATTCCTTCCGGAAGGTCGTCTTTTTCGAGCCAAATTGTTCTTTCAAGTTCCCTGTGTCAACCCCACTGAGAGGGTTCCTAATTTGTTCCTAATTTGTCTTCCTGTAATCTAATTATTCAAATGTTCTCGGGCTGGGGTCACCTTCTCTTCCCTCTTTCGCTCCACCTATATCTTGCTTCGTTCTTTGATATACAGTTTAAGGTGTGATTCGCAGGTAAACAAATGTTTGAAACTACCGGTGTCGTAACTCTAATTCTGATTCAAGCTTGTCTCCAACCAGTCTGAATCAGTCTGAGTGGAATGTTGATTGTGAGTAGAAGTGAATGTGTGTACTCAAAGGTTCTTCCCGCTCTTTGATCAAACTAGTAAATTATACTTTATTTTTTGATTATCTTTATGCATTAATCTGGTGTATGCCTATACAACAATTTCAATCCTAGAGTCCTGTTTTAATTTACGTTTCCTGAGTATACCAGTGTAATGAACTATCTTAATTGGAAACCATCTGTGAAAGCCCAACCACTCCTCAGGATCTGTGTCAACATTCTTCCGATGATAAGAAAACCCCACTCCAGGTGGAATTGGCATTTCACCACTTTGCTTGAGTATTCACAGCAAGAGGGGGGGGGGATTTCAGGGCAATAAGATCCATTAGCCCAGTTTCTCAAAGCAAGAAGGATTAGAAGTTTGACGAACGGTCAAGCTAAACCTTCAGTGACCAGGTCAACAACACTTCATGCAAGACTCTTCCCAACAAGATCAGATAAGATGAACTTTATGGCTTCCTCCAGATGAGTCTGTGAAGCTGCTCTTCACCACTGAAACCATTCACAGGCAAAATGTGTGTGTGTGCGTGTCTTGGATAATATTCATTGATATGTGTATTACCTGCTTAAAGAAATATACTTGTAAGTGAATGGAACAAATCGTTTTAAAGCATTTTAATGTACATATGTTTTTTTTTGTGTGACGAGAAGAAAAGACCATTGGAGAGGTAAGAAGGAGGAGGAGGGGGTGTGAGTCAGGAAGACCCTTTTCCCGCCGAAGAAACGTCAACCGATCATAAGGGTTTGCCCCTTTTTACGATCACTAAGTTTCAACATAAGAACTGTGTTCAACTTAGAGAATTAGTGTTGTTTCCTCCAAAAAATCAGAGCGTACCTCTTAACATCAGAGCGTACCTGGTAACGATAAAAGATGTTCTGAAAATAAACCTTTTTATAAGGCATATAAAACACTACACCAGGGAGCACAACTACTTCTGTTAACCGTCTTTTTAGTTAGTAGTGCAATTAAGTCAAGCGTGTAATGTAGCGAGTCTGTGAAACTGCCCACAAAGTTATCAATTTCATGGTGTTTGGGTAGAGTTTCCTGACACACTAGACTAGACATTTTACTGAGCACTGAGGGAATTGATATCTTAAATTTGGTTATGGCACTTTCCTGACAGAGTGCTCCTGCTCTGTAGACTTGGCTCATTCAAGATAAACTCAAAGATTATTAATTATAAAAAAAAAAAGAGCTGAATTCTGAGGAGGGACAATAACATTTGTAATTTCAAGTCCGTATGCTAGGACAAGATCTAAATGTGTTCTTAAAGCAGTGAGTTGGTTCATGTACATACCAAGAGAAACCAAATGACTCCAGGATAGAATTAAACGCGTTAGGCAAGCTATCATGGACCATATCCATATGGATGATAAAGTCACCAACAATAATCACTTTCAACTTCAAAGAAAGTGGTTTAAAAATATTTTTGATTAAAGTTACTTTTATTGAACAAAAAAGAAAGGAAGATGTTTGAAAGTAGTTTTAACCAGGTACACTGTTTTTTCAAGAAACTAACCAAAGTATACACAATAAATGAAATTATCAGATTTTTCAGATTTTTTTTTTTTTTACATTTTATTGAATCTTTAAACACATCAGAAAAATAACATCAAATCAATAATGAATTCTTCAAAACAGTATTTAAAACAATCTTAGTCACTTAGATATCTACAAAGGCATAAAATCATATCAGTAGTAGAAATAAAACTTAAAAATGTATTTTTTTTTGTTGCTGTCATAAGGTCGACAGTGTAATAAAATTTTCGGAAGATGTAAGTACTCTTACTGAGCAGACCATTGACATGAGTCAACATGTGTCTCTCTTGGTGGTGCTACATAAAATTACTGATCAGCAACGACATCCTCTGACAACACCAACCAACCTTCAACCAGCTCCACCACAAACACTAAAACATTGAATTATGGGTATTAATTTAAAGGTCACCCCAAACACTACCAGGTTCACCCATACCCAAAACTAAGACGAGGTCTGGATTTTAAACATGAGTGGAAATGTTATCTTCATTTTCTTGGTTGTCATCTACTTGCTCATTGATGTTGGTGCATGCTTGACAACTTTCGTCTGTGATGGCTCTTGGCTGTTTGTTCTTGCATGGAAAACCAATGTGGCCTTTGCAAAAGTTCCAAATAAAAAGTCCACAGAAAGAAAAAGAAACCAGCGCCAACCCAATCTGCTGAGACAGGAGAGCGTAATCATATTGCTGAGGTTGAGTCTCTTCTGTCTTTTCTTCAATGATGACATTGTACTGGGCAACTGTGGTTTTGTATTCAGCATCTTTGGAGCTCATCACAGACAGACAGCAGTAGTGACCAGTGTCAGACTTTGAGACCTCCAGGATGAGCAGTCCATCTTGTTGCTCCAGACGATGAGGTGAAGAGACCAGTGGGGAGTTATCTTTCTCCCACCTCATCGTTGCCAGCTTTGATTCCAGAGAGCAGAAAAGTTTTAAATATCCAGGAGCAGTAAGAGATTTATTCTCAGTTTGAGGTTCTATGAAAGACACAACATTTTAGCGCTAAGCTGTTTTTATATTCATTATGTTGGAGGTAACCTTTGTTCGGGAGTTTGATCCACTCACCATTCTTTGGACATAGAGAAGCTTTGCCTTCTTTCAAACTCTGGAGCGGTTCTCTGAAGAAAAATATAATTATTATTTAGCATGTTTTCATCTCCCAATAACCATGATGTGTGTTGTGATCCACCTTGAACACTGCATCTCATATTTTTGAACAGAAACTCACCTCTGTGTAGCAGAAAGAGCTGAACATTTGCCAGCAGCGTGGTCCCAGCCACAGTAAGGATCTCTGGCAAGAACACAGTCCATGCAAGACAAAGATCTTCCACAAGAGGACAGGGACACCTGTACTACTCCAGAGACTGAGCCTGCGTAGATCTGACGCTGCACATCAGAGAAAAAGACTTAATTCAGGGATTCAATTCAACATGAAGCTCAACACTCTGTCATGACATTACCGTGACATTGGAGAACTTGAGAATCTTGATGGGCTCTGAGGTCTTAAAGACTTGAACTTCCTCTATGATGAACATCTCTCCGTCATAGTTCACAGCTTTTACGATGGTTCCTTTCTCTTTCATGTCAGAAAACAAAGAGTTGTTTTTATGTTTGACATCAAGTAAATACTTATTACCATATTCTAACAGATTTTCATCGTTTGTTTTATATTTGCACATTATTTTTTCTAATCAAGATACAATGACAAATACACACTTGTGCCGATGAACATCACGTGGTGTTTGTCTCCATCCGTGGTCTGAACCTGGTCAATGATGATGTTTGTGAATTCTTCTCCCCCTTTTATCATTAACGCTTTTCCTCCCAGTGGCTCAATGGCCTCCATTAGTATGGGAAAATTGATTCTTCTTTCAACTATGTTTGCAGAGAGTTCTCTACTATCATTGATTCCAGCCTTCCGTGCTGCATTATCTATGCACTGCAAGAAGATGAGCAGAAGCAGGATTTCATAAGATGTGTGGAATATATTTTAAACAAACTTTAACATAGAAAACCTACTGATCCAGGTTGAAGAACTTGTAATGGATCTTTGTTGGGCCCCCATCCATCAGAAGACCTTCTCATGAATGTTCCTTCTGAAAACACTCTGCTGATGTCTGTCACACCGTAGACACACACTGCTGAGCAACTGCGTAGAAAGAATGTAAAAAGATGGATTCACTTTGAGAAGAAACAAACAGAAGAATTCAAACTTGGATGAAAGATACACACGTCTGTGATGTGAAGACAGCAAAGAACAGACATGACTTCCAGTCTTGTTGGGGGTCACACCAGCGGAATGTGTCCTGGATCATGGAAGTCCCTTTGCAACCTTTAACAAATGATGTCCAACTGTTCCGAAAATCAAAAGGACCTCCACGGTCTCCCTAAAAATCACAAGCATTACTTTTATGTAAACATGAGAAAGACAAAATGGCACTCTCTCATCAAATGTTTTTTGTTTTCACCTTGCAGACTCAAACTACTTAGCTAACATGCGTAGTTTTATAGTCATACTCCACAGCTTTCTCACTGAAGAACAAGTAGATCTTGTCATCATCTCCAGTGTCACTGTTTTCACTCTCAGGCATCATCTCCATTGAAACAAATGTCGGATCTGTCATGGATAGAAGAATGTGATAAAGATCTGAAACACTGATGTTTGATCTCATTTATTTACCAAAGAAGCTTTTCTTGGACGTTTTGATTGCAGATCCTTTTGAGAAAACTTCTCCAACAGCTGAGTACAAATCGTCTCCTTCAAATAAAAGAAAGTTGCAACAGTGCAAACCACAGATTCATCACAGATCTTAAATCTAACCAATCATGAGGGAGGCAGAGCTCTCAGAAGGATCGAGTGGACAAACTGATACTTCATTATTTCCCTCGAGAGTCAAGTTACCATCCATGTATGACTGCAAACGCATACATAATAATCAATACTTTTCCATGAATTTATTTATTCATGAAAACATTAATATATAAACATACTTAGGTCACAGTTCTCACCATGTAATCACTCTGTGGTTTTAAAGCATTGCTTCCACAAACCAACACCCGGCCGTCCTGTCTTTTCAGCAGGGTTTTAATTTGGTTCCTGCATTCAGTCTGTTGATACATAAAATCACTCAAAGATTCAGTTCTGGATTACACATATGAAAACACACATCATAACTTACAGTTGGATTAATTGATTTACGATCACATGTCACGGCCTGTTCTGGTATCACGTCCCATTTCACCAAAAACAATTGAATAACATGTGAGAATGTTGACGAGCACAGAGGCAGAGCAATAAATAATAATTCTTACAGAGTCATTTTTCTTGGCGATGTTGTTGAGGTAAAGGGCGTACACCATTCCACTGGCACCCACCATCAGCAGGCCCAGGTCCTCCCTCAGCAGCATGGTGGAGTAGTCCAACACTCCCTTCTCTTGAAACGTGTTATTATTGTCACCTTGGTAGAAGATGAATGATGAATAAACTACTGCACTAATGTATCATTAATGATGAATAAACTAATGGACTAACGTATCATTATTGTTGAATAAACTGCTGTACTAATGTGTCATTACTGATGAATAAACTACTGGACTAATGTATCATTAATGATGAATAAACTACTGGACTAATGTATCATTAATGATGAATAAACTACTGGACTAATGTATCATTAATTATGAAAAAACTACTGGACTAATGTATCCTTAATGATGAATAAACTACTGGACTAATGTATCATTAATGATGAATAAACTACTGGACTAATGTATCATTAATGATGAATAAACTACTGGACAAATGTTTCATTAATAATGAATAAACTACTGGACTAATGTATCCTTAATGATGAATAAACTACTCAGTATGTGTGAATGGCTGTCAAAGCGCTTTGTGACCCTGGTCTAGAAAGGCACTATATAAATAGAGATTATTATTATTATAATTAATGATGAATAAACTACTGGACCAATGTATCATTAATGATGAATAAACTACTGGACGAATCTATCATTAATGATGAATAAACCACTGGACTAATGAATCATTAATGATAAACAAACCACTGGACACATGTATCTTTAATGATGAATAAACCACTGGACTAATGTGTCAAGAACAAAGTCTTGAGTGTTACTTACTGTCATAAGGCACAAATCTGCGAGGGACAGGGTCCAGTACTGATGCCAGGGTCGACAGCAGGGGCAGAAAGTACACCAGTAGATTCATTCTTGCTTCTCAGAAGTTTCAGGTTTCTTTTTGATTGTGCACCAGATAATGCTGGACGTAGCTATATTTATAACCTAACTGGTGTGTAGAAATAAAAGGCATTAAAGGCTGATTCTTTCAAGTATGACAAATAAAGCCTCACAATAGCAACTATGTTATGAGCAGGGTAAAAATGACTTTATTCATATGTGCTAATTTAAC
Source organism: Callionymus lyra (assembly GCF_982586985.1). Taxonomy (NCBI): domain Eukaryota; kingdom Metazoa; phylum Chordata; class Actinopteri; order Syngnathiformes; family Callionymidae; genus Callionymus; species Callionymus lyra. Next base: position 11,010,323 of record NC_141833.1, read on the forward strand.
TTAGCAAGAAGCTAAGTGGAATTCCTGAAGCTGAAATGATACTAAAGTTAGCAATGTTTAAATATTTGTATATTAGGTATTGTACTCTTCTATGAGGATCTTCATTTTTTTTTTAAATAATTTGTTTTCTCTCCGTACCAATAGTATAAATTGGGGGCCTGAAAACCCACAACTGTGGTGCCAGATGTTGCCGTAAAAAACATTTTAGTGAACCCTTCGACAAACTAATACATGTGATAACAGAAAAACATTTAAGTAAGATTTTTTATCTCTGTATGAATGTAGATGATTGTGTTAAGTATTCACATTGAATATAAACAGAAGAATTCCACTCCTATGTTACAAAAATGTATTTATTCAATCACAACAACAATAACAACAGTCTTATTTTGTTTTTTTTAACATAACTTATATTATAAAGTTTCTCAATTGACAAAAAATGATGGTCTCCATCATCAGGTGAACTCTTACTCAGCTTTGTTTTGAAGTAAATATGTGCAGCCCAGTGAAGCCTTTTCTGCTGGCCTAGTTAATCACCAAATTAAACACTTATTTTAATTTCAACATTTGCAAATTAGTGCATTATTATTTTTTCCATGAATAGCTTTTAAATAAATAATTCCAAATGGTCGCCTTCTTTCAAAAATTTCCCGCTGGTCGCACTGCTTCCAAACATGAATATTTATATAACAGTATTCATCCAATCAGAGCTCAGCCATCATTTGTTGCTAGTTCGGTGATGAAGTAAAACATGTAAAACATAGTTGTTGATTAGACTCAAGCATCACCCAATGAAGTTTTGATTGACGATGCCAGGGCCTTCTAGCAATCATACGGTAACGTCAGTGTATTCCTGTCCTTTGATTGTTAATCAGAGAGCATGCTAGCTAATATAGAGTACTTGTGTTGATTTACAACCCACAGTGAATGAAATAGGAGAAGAAATAAACTTAGTTGCAGATTTATTATCAAAGCCATTTTCAAAAAGGACCATATCTATTTGTATCTATTCCTCTAGAGAAGTTGTTCTTAACCTGGGTTCGATAACACTCTAGGGGTTCGATGAGTCGGTCTAAGAAGTTCGGCAGAGCCTCCGCCGTGGAGATCCGGACACACCCTTATTATTGTTGTGGGGATTTTGTGTTCCGGTGAACCGACCCCTCCCCAGTCTCGTACATGGTGGTGGAAAATGAAGGACAGACACATGGATGAGATGGATATTCAGGTTAACGCCTCTAGTCAATTGTACCAACACATCCTCACACCCGAAGCGTCATACCGTCCTACGCCGTGCAATTTCCCCCTGGCGTCACTAGGGTGACGTTACAGGGGGGACAAAAACCTTGGTTTTAGCCTACCCGGGTCACCCAGTAAAATACAGAGCACTCCATGACGTCGTATTCAAACGACCTGGGTTACATTTGACGCGTCGCCTAACTCGTCGTTGCCATGGTAACGTGACGTGACGTGTTTCTGTTGTCATTTGGCTACCGTAATTCTAAAACTATGAAGCGCACTTGAAATGTTTAGTGTCAACAGTGCGATTCTAACCCCGATTGTGATTACATTGTACAATACAACATTAATAATGCATTCTATACACTTTGTTGATTATAAGTGTTAATATATATTTAAGTTGCCCCAAGAATACAAATATGTCAACATTGCTAACTTTAGTATCATTTCCGCTTCATGAATTCCACTTAGCTTCTTGCTAAGTTAAATTAGCACATATGAACAAAGGCATTTTCACTCTGCTCATAACATAGTTGTTATTGTGAGGCTTTATTTGTCATACTTAAAAGCCTTTAATGCCTTTTATTTCTACACACGTTGGGTTATAACTATAGCTACGTCCAGCATTATCTGGTACACAACCTAAAAGAAACCTGACAATTCTGAGAAGCAAGAATGAATCTACTGCTCTACTTTCTGCCCCTGCTGTCGGCCCTGGCCTCAGTACTGGACCCTGTCCCTCGCAGATTTGTGCCTTATGACAGTAAGTAACACTCAAGACTTTGATCTTGGGACATTAGTCCAGTAGTTTATTCATCATTAATGATACATTAGTCCAGCGCTTCATAATTCTAAAACTATGAAGCGCACTTGAAATGTTTAATGTCAACAATGCGATTCTAACCCCGATTGTGATTACATTGTACAATACAACATTAATAATGCATTCTATACACTTGTTGATTATAAGTGTTAATATATATTTAAGTTGCCCCAAGAATACAAATATATCAGCATTCTAACTTTAGTATCATTTCCGCTTCATGAATTCCACTTAGCTTCTTGCTAAGTTAAATTAGCACATATGAACAAAGGCATTTTCACTCTGCTCATAACATAGTTGTTATTGTGAGGCTTTATTTGTCATACTTAAAAGCCTTTAATGCCTTTTATTTCTACACACGTTGGGTTATAACTATAGCTACGTCCAGCATTATCTGGTACACAACCTAAAAGAAACCTGACAATTCTGAGAAGCAAGAATGAATCTACTGCTCTACTTTCTGCCCCTGCTGTCGGCCCTGGCCTCAGTACTGGACCCTGTCCCTCGCAGATTTGTGCCTTATGACAGTAAGTAACACTCAAGACTTTGATCTTGGGACATTAGTCCAGTAGTTTATTCATCATTAATGATACATTAGTCAAGTGGTTTATTCATCATTAATGATACATTAGTCCAGTGGTTTATTCATCATTCATTTTCTACAAAGGTGACAATAGTCAGACATTTCATGAGGAGGGAGTGTTGGACTACTCCACCATGTTGCTGAGGGACGACCTGGGCCTGCTGATGGTGGGTGCCAGTGGGATGGTGTACGCCCTCGACCTCAATGACATCTCCAAGAAAAATGACTCAGTAAGAAAACTTTTAATACTTTCTTCATGAAACATGGTGTGTGAAATATTTAAAAAATATACAATAAATATTACAATTATTTGATCGTTCTGCCTCTGTGCTCATCAACACTCTCACATGTGATTCAAATGTTTCAGGTGAAATGGGACGTGACACCAGAACAGGCCGCAACATGTGAACGTAAATCAACTGATGCAGCTGTAAGTTATAAAACGATTAAAACTGTAGTCCGTTTCTGTCGCTCCAACACAACGTCACGTCCGGGTCTTGATACTTTGCTTTATGGAGAAAAAAAGTCGATGCAGAGTGTACGGGTCGTTTATTCGCCGCTTCAAGGCAAACAAAGATACAAACTCTTACGATCCATCGGACTCGCTCTTTGCCGGCAGCTCTACAGGTCAATAGCTCCGGGAAAGACGGTACTATACCATATCCAGTACTATAGAGCATCGCTATATTTAAGGGAAAGTTTCCTGTCCAGGGGGTCGTCTCTTCCGGGGCAGTGGTTCTTTCAAGTTCGGTCATGTCTCGGGTCACCTGGAGAGGTAACTTCCTTGCTTCCCTGTTGCGTGGGTGGATGCCTTTGTCTTCCAGCCCCAGTGAAATGTTGGTTGTGAATGTGTATTCAAACGTTTAAGCTCTTAGATAAAGCTAGTAATTTATATTTTATATTTTGATTATCGTTTAGCATTAATTTAAGTATGGCGTATACGTATAGTGTATAATCATTTTGAATCCAACAGTTAAGATGTGTGTTTTCATATGTGTAATCCAGAACTGAATATTTGACTGATTTTATGAATCAACAGACTGAATGCAGGAACCAAATCAAGACACTGTTGAAACGACAGGACGGCCGGATGTTAGTGTGTGGAACCAATGCTTTAAAACCACAGAGTGATTACATGGTGAGAACTGTATAGACATGTTTTTGCAAAACAACTACAAATTTTCATTATCTTTTGTCAAATGGTCACTTAAAGTAGAATCTATGTGAACATTTTGTAGACACTAAGATTACCTTTATTGTTGTTTTGCAGTCATACATGGATGAAAACCTGACTCTAGAGGGAAAGAATGAAGTATCAGTTTGTCCACTTGATCCTTCTGAGAGCTCTGCCTCCCTCATGATTGGTAAGAATTATGTTTTAATAATACATCTGTGTTTTGCACTGAATTATATATATATTTTTTTTATTTGAAGGAGACAATGTGTACTCAGCTGTTGGAAAGTTCTTCTCAAAAGGATCTGCAATCAAAACGTCCCAGAAAAGCTTTGTTGGTAAATGAATGAGATCAAACATCAGTGTTTCAGATTTTCATCACATTCTTCTATCCATGACAGATCCCACATTTGTTTCCATGGAGATGATGCCTGAAAGTGAAAACAGTGACACTGGAGATGATGACAAGATCTACTTGTTCTTCAGTGAGAAAGCTGTGGAGTATGACTATAAAACTACGCATGTTAACCGAGTAGCTCGAGTCTGCAAGGTGATAACAAAAATATTTGTTGTCTTTATCAATAGATCTTTGTGTTGTTTCTTCGTCGTCTTTAATATAAAGTAATGCTGGTGACTTTTAGGGAGACCGTGGAGGTCATTTTGATTTTCGGAACAGTTGGACATCATTTGTTAAAGCCAGACTAGAATGTCCAGTTCCAGGTTGCAAAGGAACTTCCATGATCCAGGACACATTCCGCTGGTGTGACCCCCAACAAGACTGGAAGTCATGTTTGTTCTTTGCTGTCTTCACATCACAGACGTGTGTATCTTTCATCCAAGTTTGAATCTGTTTCTTCTCAAAGATAATCCATCGTTTTCAATTCTTTCTACCCAGTTGCTCAGCAGTGTGTGTCTACAGTGTGACAGACATCAGCAGAGTGTTTTCGAAAGGAACATTCATGATAAGGTATTCTCATGGATGGATGCCCGAAAAAGATCTATTAATAGGTCTTCGACCTGGCTCAGTAGGTTTGCTATGTTGAAGATTGTTTAAAATGTATTCCACACGTCTTATGAAATCCTGCTTCTGCTCATCTTCTTGCAGTGCATAGATAATGCAGCACGGATGGCTGGAATAAATGATAGTAAAAAACTTCCTGGAATCATAGTTCAAAGAACAATAGAATTTCCAATAATGATGGAGGTCATTGAGCCACTGGGAGGAAAAGCGTTGATGTTGAAAGGAGGAGGAGAATTCACAAACATCATCATTGACCAGGTTCAGACCACAGATGGAGACAAACATCATGTGATGTTCATCGGCACAAGTGTGTATTTGCCATTTTCTCTTTATTAGAAAAAATAATGTGCAAATATAAAACAAATGATGAAAATCTTTTCGAATATGGTAATAAGTATTTATTTAATGTCAAACATAAAAACAACCTTTGGTTTTCTGACATGAAAGAAAAAGGAACCATCGTAAAAGCTGTGAACTACGATGGAGAGATGTTCATCATAGAGGAAGTCCAAGTCTTTAAGACCTCAGAGCGCATCAAGATTCTCAAGTTCTCCAATGTCACAGTAATTTCATGACAGAGTGTTGAGGCTTCATGTTGAATTGAATCGCTGAAATAAGTCTTTTTCTCTGATGTGCAGCGTCAGATCTACGCAGGCTCAGACTCTGGAGTAGCACAGATGTCCCTATCCTCCTGTGGAAGATCTTTGTCTTGCATGGACTGTGTTCTTGCCAGAGACCCTTACTGTGGCTGGGACCATGCTGCTGGCAAATGTTCAGCTCTTTCTGATACACAGAGGTGAGTATTCTAAAATATGAGGTGCAGTGTTGAAGGCACACATCATGGTTATTGTGAGATAAAAACAAACTGAAACAATTTTTTTTTTCTTTAGAGAACTGCTCCAGAGTGTGAAAGAAGGCAATGCTTCTCTGTGTCCAAAGAATGGTGAGTGAATCACACCCCTGACAAAAGTCGCCTCCAACATAATGAATATAAGAATGGCTTAGTGCTAAAATGTTGACTTGTGTCTTTCATAGAACCTCATACTGAGAATAAATCTCTTACTGCTCCTGGAAATGTAAAGCTTCTCTGCTCTCTGGAATCAAAGCTGGCAACGATGAGGTGGGAGAAAGATAACTCCCCACTGGTCTCTTCACCTCATCGTCTGGAGCAACAAGATGGACTGCTCATCCTGAATGTCTCAAAGTCTGACACTGGTCACTACCGCTGTCTGTCTGTGATGAGCTCCAAAGAAGCTGAATACAAAGCCACAGTTGCCCAGTACAATGTCAGCATTAAAGAAAAGACAGAAGAGACTGAACCTCAGCAATACGACTTCATTCTCCTGTCTCTGCAGATTGGGTTGGTGCTGGTTGTTTGGTCTTTCTTTGCACTTCTTATTTGGAACATATACAAAGACCACATTGGTTTTCCATGCAAGAAAAAACAGCCAAGAGCTGTCGCAGACCAAAGTTGTCAAGCATGCACAAACAGCAAGGCACAAGTGGATAACAACCAAGAAACTGGAGATAATGTTTCCACTCATGTGTAAAGATCCTGCGCAGACCTCGACCATGCATTATCAGTTTTAGGCACGGGTGAACCTGGTAGTGTGTGGGGTGACATTTAGATTAATAACATTATTCAATGCCTTAGTGTATGTGGTCGAGCTGGTTGAAGGTTGGTTGGTGTTGTGAAAGGGTGTCTTTGCTGGTCAGTAATTTAATGTAGCACCAGCAAGAGAGAGCCAGGCTCAGTGAGAGTTCTTAAACAACTATTTTCAAAAAATAAATAATTACATTAAACTCTACACTTGTATAGAGTATTACATTTAAAAAAGCAAAAATACTATTAACACTGTTGATCTTATGGCTGCAACAAAAAAAAAAAAACATTCTGATGTTTTATTTCTTTTACTGATATGATTATGCATTTGTAGAAACTTAAGTGACTAAGATTGTTTTAATTACCGTTTCAATACATTCATGGTGTTTGATGTGATCTTATTTTTCTGATGTGTATAAAGATCCAATAAAATGTCAAAAAAAAATAATTGACTGTTTCATTTATTGTGTAAACTTTGGTTGGCTTCCAGAAAACAACAGTCTACAGAGACAAATGTGATTTATCTTCAAACATCTTCCATTCGTTATTGTTCAATCAAAACAAGAAACTTCAAACAAAAGATATAAACATATTTTGGAAAATGTGTTTGTTGTTTAACATGTGTGATTTATTGTGTGAAATTATGTCATTAATATGCAGAACGATAGTTTGTCAGTGTTGTTCTCTATGTTAATAAACAAATGTATGTTACATAAATCCTGATAAGGTGTCGACTGCTAAAGACCTGCGCTGCTGAACTAGCTGAGCCACTCCAGCATGTCTTCAACCTCAGTCTACGGCTAGGGAAAATACCAACTCTGTGGAAGACTTCCTGTATTGTTCCATTCCCAAAAAAGATCCGACCGAGCGTGCTGAACGATTACAGACTGGTGGAACTGACTTCGCAGCTGATGAAGACACTGGAGCGGCTGGTCCTCAAACATCTTAGGCCACAAGTCCAGCACAAGATCTAGTGCCTTCAACACTATCCAGCCCACTCTGCTGCAGGACAAATTGACACGGATGCATGTAGACCCTGGTCTAGTCTCCTGGATTACGGATTATTTTACTGATCGACCACAGTATGTCAGGCTGAAGGATATCACGTCTGACACTGTGGTGTGCAGTACAGGAGCACCTGAGGGGACAGTACTGGCCCCTCTCCTCTTCACCACCTACACTTCCGACTTCTGCTACAACTCAGAGCTGAGTCTCATCCAGAAGTATGCTGACGACACTGCCATTGTTGGATGCAACAGGGACAACAGCGAAGACGAGTATAGGAGTCAGATACGTGACTTTGTGGACTGGAGTGAGAGGAACCACTTTCAGCTGAACACCTCAAAGACCAAGGAGCTGGTCTTGGACTTCGGGAGGTCCAGGACAAAGCCACGTCCAGTGTCCATCAGAGGCGACGAGGTGGAGATCGTTGACAACTAAGTACCTCGGCGTGTGGCTGGACAATAAACTGGACTGGTCCTGCAACACAGACCATTTATATAAGAAAGTTCAGAGTAGACTGTACTTTCTGAGGAGGCTTCGATCATTTAATATCTGCAAGAAGCTCCTCTGCATGTTCTACCAGTCTGTGGTGGCCAGTGTCCTGTTCTACGCTGTGGTGTGTTGGGGTGGAAATGTGTCCAAGAGGAGTGTCAACAGGTTGGACAGATTGATCAGGAGGGCTGGCTCTGTGGTTGGAATGAAGCTGGACTCACTGGTGACAGTTGCTGAGAGGAGATCATTGAACAAACTACTATCCATCATGGATGTCTGTCATCAGTGAGCAGAGAAGCAGAATGAGTGCACAAATGCTCCTTCCCAGGTGCAAAACAAATAGACTCAAGGACTCATTCATTCCTCGGGCTATTAAATTGTACAATTCTGAGTTCGGGGGCAAGAGTGGAGTGAAAGTATCTGGATGTCCTGTTCTGTTAGTCTTTGTATCCTTTGTCTTTGTTGTTTTTCTTTGATCTATGTTCTTTGTCTTTATCTTTAGACTTGGATTGTGTAATTGTGTTCTTTCTCTTTATTTCTCTAGTTCTTATTTTATTTTGATTGATTTATTTTTGATTTTCTATAAAAAAAAATTGCTGTATGTTTTGGCTATTGGAAAAAAACAATTTCTTGAAGGAGACCTCCTGAGGGATCAATAAAGTTTTACCTTACCTTAATATATATTGAAGTTCCCCTTATAAAATACAAATATGTCAACATTGTTAACTTTAGTTTAACTTCCGTTTCATCAATTCCAGTTAGCTTTTTGCTTTTGGTGTCAAACCCATCAGGAGAGCTGTCACTTTCCAAAAAAATGACATTTTACTTTTATATGAATTACAGTAATTTACATTTCACACCTCAACATTTATTCATTCGTTTAAATGTAGTAATTTATGTATTCACCTCTTATATCATTTGTTTTTGTACCTTAGAATTGACAGGGCAATGTTTGGAAGTTCATTGATTAGCATAGACACATCAGTACAGTTTAAACAAGTAAGGACATCTAAAATCATGACAAATGCACATAGGTTTCTAAAATAAATAATGAAAAGTATCAGTAGACACAATTTGCCACAGTTCATAGGACATAGGCTCCCTTTCATTGTCAACAGCTAATAGGACTTTTTTTTTTTTTGTTGCTATTTCCAAGGTCTGGGGTTGCTCCATGAAAACCCATCACCTGCTTCCACACATTCCCATTACAATTTCCAAGCTGCATCTGGTCCAAAACTAACAACTCAAATGTGTATTACATCTATGTAATATTGTTTTGATTGTTAAAGCGCTTTGTGACCCTGGTCTGGAAAAGCGCTATATAAATAAATATTACTTACTTACTTACTTACTATGTATATGAATGATAATAATTGGTGCCACACATCGAAGATACAGCCAATGCTGCTGCTCAAAATTACTGCACATAAGTCAGCAGGGTAACTGTAAGAGATATTCATTGAAGACTGAAAAGTAAATGCTCAACAAAAAAATACTACTTCATTGTACAATACTGAAATTAAGAAAACAATTTACACATAAATCAACCTTCTTTTAGTCATTTTGCAAGAGCTTACTTTTCAAAGCATTATTGCAAGAGATCAAAGTACATTTTCACCAATTGACTATTCTAATATGAATTCAAACTAAAACAGAACTAATGGTTTCATCCTCCGATGGATCGAAGATTTCAGCCAACATCTGGAACCGTGGTCCCCAGTTGTTCAGGTCCTGGTCTTGGTCATCAGAGCTGAATGAACAAATGGAGCTAAGACTTTCAGACAAAGAGCCCTCTCCTTCATAGTGGAAGATCTGAACCACATCATGTGCTGGCATTTGGATCTTTTGCTGCCACTTCCAGGTACTGAAGAGAGGAAAAATGTCTCTTTCTGTACTTTCTCCCTCACCGACACTTGTAGTTCATTATATCAAAGTATAGAGTAGGAATTTCATCCAAATCTACAGTAACATACATGCAGTTTTCTATTTTCAGTACAAAACAAAACCAAAAGTGATTCAAATAAATATCTGGGATGTTGATAAATGTACTTACTTGAATCAAACTGTAGTGTGTTACTTGAGCATGACTTAAGGGCACTTTAAGAAGACACTCACCCTAATGATTAGGTCCGCAATGTTTACTTGATCTCCTGCTGGTCTGCATGGTTCGGAGCCTTTTTGGATCTTTTTCTCCAGTTGATGCTTCCGGGTTATTGCATACTGGGTGGATATTTTCAGACGCAGCACAACTTTGGTGGCTGAAGCCATGGTGTTGTCAGTGGAACATACTGCGTTGGTTGGGGCCAGCGCAGCATTGGCGGGAGAAACCACGTCATTGGTGGGGGCAGGTGAGGCGTTGTTGAGAGCAGGCACTGCGTTGTCAGGGATGCTCAGGGCGTTGAGATTTATCGCATTCTGGGGCATAACAAGACACCATTAGCACTGAAATCTACCTCGCACTGTAGTAGACACATACCTCTTCGTCTTCTTGACCATTTTGAACGTTGCAATGTCCTCCTCTGCATAATTTCCAAGCCACTAACGACCCCACTTCAACATTAAGATAGTTTGGGTTATTGAAGTAATGTAACATTGATGACACAAGAACGACTTAAAAACATATATGTAAAGTTATTATAAAGTTATCTACTGAAGTGAATGACACACATGATATCATAACGTTTCAAAGGTCCAGTTTACTGAGCTGACATTTTTTTATACCCTTGTCAGGTTAACCATTAAAAGTATGGTTAACTCTGAGGTATTTTTTCCTGCGCAAAACTAGCCACATAACATTCTGTTCATGAACTTAATGAAGTGACGGTGGATTGAATTTACACAGAGTCACCACAAGTAGGACAGAGATGATGATGGCAGCGAGGAAACCGACTCTATTGCTAGAATCCCTATTTGCCACCAGGATGATTAGAACTGTGGCTGTGCAGGAAGCTCCACTGGTATCTACAAAGATAAATACATTCATATATATTATATCTATATATTTTTAATATTAAAATCTCATTACAAAATCATTCCAACCCACATAGAAGCTTTTTTCAACCCAACTCACAACAATGTTTACCCATTCACACACAATCACCCAACTGATGTGACTAAGCTGTGACAGCATGATGTTCAACATGAAAGCGTGGAGTCTTGATGAGATGTCCTAAAGCGCTCTCTAAACAAAGTTGTAGGGCTTTGTACAGCAGCCATAGATACAGCCGAGGAGAGCGTCAAGTGGGGGATTCCTTGAACCACCAGAACGACGTTATTCACTTTCTTCAACTAGACGGGCATCTTTTGCTTGATCCATTTCCGTTTGTTCCATTGGTTGATTTTTAGATGCGACCATTTTATGAGGATATTACAATTTCTTTACTTTTTAAGGTTTGAATAAGGTAAAGCTCTTACTGTAGCGGCACTGACTGATATTGACGAGCCATCTCTTCAACTGATGATGAGCACCTTGTTTATTGAAGTTGAAGATTTGAACTATAAATGGATCTCAGCATCACAAAATATATGCAATAATATTTAAACAACGAAAACAATAATTTCCTTTAGCAAAACCGTATTAGCACTCTTACTAAATAACTTTAGCATTAACACAAATCAAACCAAATACTACACACTTTTTTTAAACATATATAATATATGTGTATACATATCTAGAGAGATATAAATAGATGTATAGATATATATCTATATATATATATATATATACACATATATTATATATGTATAAAACCGTGTGTAGTATATAGATATATATATATATATATATATATAGAGAGATATTAGGACAGAAATGTCCTAACCATAATATGTATACAAAATAATATATAATAATATATAATATATATACACAAAAAAGTTTGAAAAAAACATTTTTGATTGAAGTTGCTTTTTTTTATATATTTTTTAATGGAAGTCATTTTTTTGTTATTGAGTAATAACCTCCATTCATATGTCACTGCTGCCAAACAGTACAACAAAGTTAAGGCAGTCACTGTCTTTGATCTTTTATGCCTTTATTACGTCACAGCTTTTTAGTCTTTAAAGCCTTTGTTCCTTTAATTTTAACATCATATATACAGTTGTGTCCATCCAAGGTCTATTTAGACATTTGTTTGGAGGAGAAAAGTAATAATGATTCTAGAGTTCACTTTCTTCGGACTTCTGCTGCCGGTCCTGGCCTCAGCACCGGACCCTGTCCCTCGCAGATTTGTGCCTTATGACAGTAAGTTACACTCATTACTTTGTTCTTGATACATTAGTCCAGTAGTTTATTCATCTTTAATGATACATTAGTCCAGTAGTTTATTCATCAATAATGATACCTTAGTCCAGTAGTTTTTTCATCATTAATGATACATTATTCCAGTAGTTTATTCATCTTTAATGATACATTAGTCCAGTAGTTTATTCATCATTAATGATTAATAGTCCAGTAGTTAATTCATCAATAATGATACATTAGTCCAGTGGTGTATTCATTATTTATCTTCTACCAAGGTGACAATAATCGCACGTTTCATGAGGAGGGAGTGTTGGACTACTCCACCATGCTGCTGAGGGAGGACCTGGGCCTGCTGATGGTGGGTGCCAGTGGGATGGTGTACGCCCTCGACCTCAACGACATCACCAAAAAAAATGACTCAGTAAGAACTTTTTATAGTGTATTATATTATATTATATAGTCACTGTATTCACTGTAGTGAATCTTTGGAAAACTTTACACCTTCCCCTCGATTCTTCTTTATAGTCAAGATTGTCTTCATTGGTTCTCTTTCCCTTTTAACTTATATTGTCTCAAAACTTGAGCTTTCCTTACTTCAATAAAATGTGAATTAATTCATGTTACAATGAGCATGAATCATCGAACCAAGCTTTACTTGAACTATTTACTATAAATCGTTTAAATAATTTGTTATATTTAGGTCCAATGGGATGTGCCACCAGCAGAGGTCACTGCTTGTGGATTTAAGGGAAAGGATCCAGTAGTAAGTTGAATTTTTAAAAAATGTGTATGAAAGAAAACTTGGTGAAATAATCACATTTTGTCTTACACATTTTTAGATTCACTGCAGAAACCAGATTAAAACTCTGCTGAAAAGACAAGACAACAAGATATGTATGTGTGTGGAATCAATGCTTTCAACCCAAAATTTGACTACATGGTGAGAAATGTTTACTTTAACAATATGATTTGAAAGGATGTCACAGATTAACTTATTAAAAACTGCATATGCCCCAGTAAGTATGTTTGTTTAAAAAAGGAAAATTCATTATTGAATAAATACACAATATTTATACAAAAATACAAATTTATGAGGAATGTTAATGTTTAAACGGCTTTGCTCGAGTCCGCCAGCCAGTGACTATTTTATTTGCTACACACAAAATCTGTTATCCAGTTACGGAAGCTTATGATAGAGCAGTGTGGTGTTTTTCTTTCTTAGTGAAAAAAGCTACAACAATTTTATACTATTAATACGCAACAATAAAAATGATCTTATATTTATTATCGTGTAAGAGCAGTCAAGTGTTTTGTTTAAAGATTGCCCACAAACAATTGTGTTTACACATTTATCTCTTGTAGTCGTACAACGATGGAAAATTGACTCTTGAGAACCAAATAAAGTCCGGTAAAGGACGTTGCCCGTATGACCCCTTCGAAAGATCAGCCTCTCTCATGCTAGGTGAGCAGAATGTTGTACATCTGAACTCCTTTTCTACAGCTTCTTTTTTTAAATTGCCTTTTACTTTTCAAGACAATGATCTGTACTCGGCTACATCAGTGAACTTTCGAGCGACTGAGTCTGTCCTGATGCGGCGTTCCACAACCTTCATTCAAACTGATTATAGAAGATCCTGGTTTTATGGTGAAGTTATATTTCATAAAGTTTTTATCATTACTTGTTGCATGTGTGCTATTTTACTGATTAACATGTTTCTCTTATTTCAATGTGATTAACAGACCCTGAATTTGTTTCCCTGGAGATGATGCCTGAGAGTCAAAACAGTGTCACCGGAGATGATGACAAGATCTACTTGTTCTTTAGTGAGACAGCAATGGAGTACGATAGCTACAAGCAGGTGCTTGTTAGCCGGGTTGCTCGAGTCTGCAAGGGTAAGAACAAACAGAAGGGCAACTTGGGATTTCAAGAGGTGGTTACTAAGGCAGTGGAAAATCATGTTCACTCCCAGTCAAAAAGAAAAATCCAGGGCATTGAAAAATGTTGAAGGCTGTTACTGACCTTAAACACTTTTTAATATTCTCCACTGTTTTAAGCTTAGCTTCAAGTTACATGGATGGAATTTCATCACCCAATCATAATTCCGCTTGCTCTGACTGTAGTCAGTCTCGTTAAGCCTGAAAACTGCAATTCCAAGATGGCCATGACCGTTTACCTACAGATGGTTGACTTGAAGTCCATATTTTATACAGTCCACAGGAAAACAACTGCCTTGTCCTCCAACCTTAGCACAACTACCTTCAACGTTCAAGCATTTTTCTGATGTTTCAGGGCGATCATGGAGGTCTGAGGACTTTGCAGGACAAATGGACATAATTTGTTAAAGCAACACTAGAATGTCCAGTCCCTGACTCCAAACTGCCGTACATCATCCAGGACACATTCCGCTGGTGTGACCCACAAAAAGACTGGAAGTCATGTTTGTTCTTCGCTGTCTTCACATCACAGACGTATGAAGATTTAACATTGGGACATAATTTGATTTGTTTCCTTTCCGATGTGAATTAATCTCAAATGTATATTTCAGCTCCTCGAGAGAGATTTCTGCTGTGTGTGCGTACCGTGTGTCAGAGATCAGCAGGGTTTTAGCTGAAGGAAGATTCATGACGGAAGGACTGGTAAATGGAATTCATTCTAAATGGGTACTCCACAACGGAATATTGCCAGTGCCTCGTCCTGGTTCGGTAAATTAACCCCCTTTTATATGCAGATCATTTTGATTAAACTTGCCAGGACTTCTTAAGTTTTGATAACCATTGCTCCTCTCTTTTCCATCTCTAGTGCATCGATGATGCTGCACGTAACGCCAGCATCACTCAGAGTTCTGACCTTCCTGATAAAACTCTCTTGTTTATTCAAAAAAATACACTTATTGGTGAACCAATAATGCCAATAGGAAAGAAAACTTTACTGTTTAGAAAGGGAATCAAATTCACACGGATAGTCATTGACCAAGTTCAGTCGGTGGACGGTGACAACCATCATGTGATGTTCATTGGGACAGGTGTGTATATGTGACAGGATGTAATGAATAATTGTATAAATACATGTGTAATTGTTCGCCACATTTACATCTTTTAATATAAGGGGGGAACCATCGTGAAAGCTGTGAACTATGATGGAGAGATGTTCGTCATTGAGGAAGTTCAAGTCTTTAAGACCTCAGAGCCCATCAAGATTCTCAAGTTCTCCAATGTCACGGTAATGTCATGACAGAGTGTTGAGCTTCAAGTTGAGTTCAGTCCCTGAAAATTCTTTTTTTTCTGATGTGCAGCGTCAGATCTACGCAGGCTCAGACTCTGGAGTAGTACAGATGTCCCTGTCCTCCTGTGGAAGATCTTTGACTTGCATTCAGCCTCGTTTTCAGCGCCCGTCCAGAAAGTGATACAAGCCAAACCTGATTTGGGGTCCTTGAAGCTTCCCTTCTCTTCAGAGTCAATGCTAGCAACAATCATGTGGGAGAAAGATGGAGTCCCTCTGGTCCCTTCATCTCAACATCTGCACCAACAAGATGGACTGCTCATCATAAGTGTCTCACACGCTGACACCGGTAACTACAGCTGCCTGTCTGTGGAGCGATCGAAGGGAGATGAGTACAGCACAACTGTTGTCCAGTACAATGTTGTCACCTTGGACTTTGAAGAATCTGAATCCCAGAATAATGATGCCATCAGCATTGTAAAGAATGTTGTTTTGGTGCTGCTATCCATGTTTTTCTTGGGCCTTTTGACATGGAACATATTCAAAGGCCACCTATTCAAGTCACTTTCATGTAGGAGGAGTCGACAACAAACACCTGCAGTCTTTATTATACAGGTTTAATGTTTGTGAGGTTTGATGATCATAAGCAGATGAAGACTCATAGTTTCTCACCTCTATAAAAATGGACCTGAAAAAGGTTTTGGTTAATACTTTTAAGATCTTTTGGAGTTCTATATCAAACTAGTGTTGTAACTTAAGTTCTTGTAAATAGTTCAACTCGTTCTGTTTCATGCACATGAATTGAATATTTTCCTTGAAACCCTAATAAAATCATTTTCTTGAAATACTGTTTTTTTTTCTATACATGTTGGTATACTTTACTATTGCAGGTTATGCAAATATGCATTTCATATTTTCATTTGAACAACTTTATGACAATGGTTAAATATGAATATATTAATATTACATTAAAAGTTTTTTCTAGTTTCATTTCAGCATTTTATTTTGTTAAACTGTATTTTTTTTTCTCGCAATCACGAAATCACTGACATTCTCCTACATACTTAACTTGAGATTTTCCAATTCAGCTTTATTAACAAATATCTTGGGTCCTTACTACTCATTTGGCCCCAAAACATGAGTTGTTTTTTCCGCTGCAAGTGAATTGCTAGAAAGGAAGTCTAATTTCTCTCTTTTTCTTCCTCCATTATAAAGATGAATTAAGGTAAGGTAAGGTAAGGTAAGGTAAAACTTTATTGATCCCTCAGGAGGTCTCCTTTGGGAAATTGTTTTTTACCAATAGCCAGCAATTTTTCATAAACAATAAAAAAATAATACATAAAAAATAAAATAAGAAGAACATAAAGAGGAAGAACAAGATGACACAATCTAAGTCTAAAGACAAAGACAAAGGACATAGGTCAAGGAAAGAAAAACAACAAAGACAAAGATACAAAGACTAACATGGAACAGAACATCCAGATACTTTCACTCCACTCCTGCCCCCGAACCCAGAATTGTACAATTTAATAGCCCGAGGGATGAATGAGTCCCTGAGTCTATTTGTTTTGCACCTGGGTAGGAGCATTCGTGCACTCATTCTGCTTCTCTGCTCACTGATGACAGTGTTCAGAGGATGACTGTCATCATCCATGATGGACAGTAGTTTGTTCAATGATATCCTCTCAGCAACTGTCACCAGTGAGTCCAGCTTCATTCCAACCACAGAACCAGCCCTCCTGATCAACCTGTCCAACCTGTTGACACTCCTCTTGGACACATTTCCACCCCAACACACCACAGCATGGAACAGGACACTGGCCACCACAGACTGGTAGAACATGCAGAGGAGCTTCTTGCAGATGTTAAATGATCGAAGCCTCCTCAGAAAGTACAGTCTACTCTGAACCTTCTTATACACATGGTCTGTGTTGCAGGACCAGTCCAGTTTACTGTCCATCCACACACCGAGGTACTTATAGTTGTCCACTATCTCCACCTCGTCGCCTCTGATGGACACTGGACGTGGCTTTGTCCTGGACCTCCCGAAATCCAAGACCAGCTCCTTGGTTTTTGAGGTGTTCAGCTGCAAGTGGTTCCTCTCACTCCAGTCCACAAAGTCACGTATCAGACTCCTGTACTCGTCTTCGCTGTTGTCCCTGATGCATCCAACAATGGCAGTGTCGTCAGCATACTTCTGGACGAGACTCAGCTCTGAGTTGTAGCAGAAGTCTGAAGTGTAGATGGTGAAGAGGAGAGGGGCCAGTACTGTCCCCTGAGGTGCTCCTGTACTGCACACCATAGTGTCAGACTTGATGTCCTTCAGCCTGACATACTGTGGTCGATCAGTAAGATAGTCCGTAATCCAGGAGACCAGACCAGGGTCCACATGCATCTTAGTCAGTTTGTCCTGCAGCAGAGTGGGTTGGATAGTGTTGAAGGCACTAGAAAAGTCCAGGAACAGGATTCTCACTGAACCGCTTCCTTTATCCAAGTGGGAGTAGGTCCGATGCAGGAGGTGAAGGATGGCATCTTCCACACCAACTGCTGGCTGGTAGGCAAACTGCAGGGGGTCTTGCGCGTGCTGGACTTGTGGCGTGAGATGTTTGAGGACCAGCCGCTCCAGTGTCTTCATCAGCTGCGAAGTCAGTGCCACCGGTCTGTAATCGTTCAGCACACTCGGTCGGATCTTTTTAGGGACTGGAACGATACAGGAAGTCTTCCACAGAGTTGGTACTTTCCCCAGCCGTAGACTGAGGTTGAAGACATGCTGGAGTGGCTCAGCTAGTTCAGCAGCGCAGGTCTTTAGCAGTCGAGCAGACACCTTATCAGGACCAGCAGCCTTCCCTGGACGAATCCTCCGAAGTACATCCTGTACCTGGAGTGAGGTGAAGCTGGGAAGTGGTTCTGTGGAGCTGGGGGGGGCACAAGAAGGTGGGGCAGGTCCTGAGGCGGGCAGCAGTGAGGGTGAGGTGACCTGCTCAAACCTGTTGAAAAAGTTGTTCAGTCCATTTGCCTTCTCCACCGTGTCCACTGCAGTCAGAGAGGCCTTGGTCTTGTGTCCAGTGATGGTTTTAACACCATCCCAGACCTCTCTTATTTCTTCTCGGCTCAGCTTCTCCTCCAACCTCCTCCTGTAGGTGTCCTTTGCCTCCTTCAAGCATCGCTTCACCTCCTGCTGAGCTGACCTCATGGCGTCCCTGTCTCTGCTCCTGAATGCCACTTTCTTCCTGTTAAGGACATCCTTGACCTCCTTTGTTACCCACGGTTTATTATTAGGGTAACAGCGGACAGTCTTAGTAGGGGCGACAACGTCCAAGCAGAAATTTAAATAATCTGTTAGACAGTGTGTCTGTCCCTCGATGTCCTCACCATGAGACCTCAGCAGCACATCCCAGTCTGTTGTTTCAAAGCAGTCTCTGATGGCGTCCTCCACAGCTGGTGTCCACTTTCTGATTGTCTTAGTGGTCACAGTCTGTCTCTGCACCAGAGGAGTGTACTGTGACTGAAGGTGGACCAGGTTGTGATCGGACCTTCCAAGTGGAGGAAGAGGTTTGGCTCTGTAGGTGTCCTTCAAGCTGGAATAAAGAAGGTCAATTGTCCTGTTATTCCTGGTGGGACAATCCACGGCCTGATGGAAAGTAGGCAGAGTAGAGTCCAGGTTGGCATGATTAAAGTCTCCAGAGATGATGATAAACGCGTCAGGATGTTGATTCTGAAGTCGAGCTGTCATTGTGTGGATCTTCTCACAGGCAGATGCAGCCGCAGCGCTCGGAGGAATGTAAACACACAGCGCGATCACGTGACTGAACTCACGCGGTAGATAATATGGACGCATGCTGACCGCCAACAGTTCTAAATCTTGACAACAAGAGACTTTCTTTACAGTAACGTGTCCCGGACTACACCAGCGTTTATTCACGTACATGATCAGACCTCCTCCTCTGCGCTTCCCACACGCGCGCGCGTCTCTGTCCGCTCTGATGGTGCTGAAACCAGGCAGATCCACGTGTGAGTCCGGAGTCAGTTGAGTGAGCCACGTCTCCGTGAAGATCAACAAGCTGCTCTCTCTGTAGATCCGCTGGTTGTTGAGGGCAGACAGCTCGTCGATCTTATTCGTCAGTGAATTGACGTTCCCCATCGTGATCGTTGGGATCGTTGGTCTGTGACGTCTCCGATTGTCCGTTAGCTTAGCCTTTAGCCTCATCCCTGCCCGACAGCCTCTGTAACGGCGCTGAAGTTCGATCGGGATCTTGTGGCGATCTCCAGCCCGTGCCATTGACTTCAGCGACAGTAGATCCTCTCTTGAGTAAACAAGACGATTCTTTCCATGTTCAAAAGTATCCATTTAAAAAGATTATAGTAAAAAATTAATAAAAAACAGAAAATTATAGAAATTGCTGCGGAGCTACTGGAAGAGGCAGCCGTCCTCGTCGGCGCCTTTAATGTGTCTAATGTGTTTAATGTGTGTAATTGAAGTATATATTCGAATGACATCACAACAACATGAGTTTATTTTATTAAGATTATTTATTTACACAACTCTGTTCTTCAATTGAGCAGTTAAACATGAACATTATTTGACAACAGTATAAAAAAAGGCCTAAACTATCAGACGTTGCCTCAACCGAAAGTTCAGAGAGGTTACTTGGCGCCCCCAGTTGGCTAAACATGATATATCGTTTACAAAACCAACACAAGTATGCTGTCATTTAATTTTTTTCGGCATTGATGCATTTAATAAAACAACAAAAATAATGATGAACATTTATGGTTAACATCCAATTTTTGTATTCAAACGTCACTTTTTTATGGGTTAGTCGTCTAATGATGCCATCAGCATTGTTAATAATATTGTTTTGGTGCTGCTATCCATGTTTCTCTTGGGCCTTTTGACATGGAACATATTCAAAGGCCACCTATTCAAGTCACTTTCATGTAGGAGGAGTCGACAACAAACACCTGCAGTCTTTATTATACAGGTTTAATGTTTGTGAGGTTTGATGATCATAAGCAGATGAAGACTCATAGTTTCTCACCTCTATAAAAATGGACCTGAAAAAAGTTCTATATCGAACTAGTGTTGTAACTTAATTTATTGTAAATAGTTCAACTATGCTTAAGTATCATTTATACACAACATACGACACAAAATAGTATCAACAGAATTTTGATTTATTTTTTTCAGGTTAGTTGTTTCAATTCTGTTAATAAAGTGCAGGTAATAAAACTCTTTATAATAACTATTTTGTGTTATTTCTAAGATGAACCTCAACTTGTAATTAACATTGAACAACACGTGTAATGTCTACATTTATCTTGTTTTTTAAAGTTTAAAAGCAGAAAATGATGTTGTGTTGCTTGAATATTATTAATTTTAACATAGATATCTTATCTTTCTGTTTCATGCACATGAATTGAATATTTTCCTTCAAACCCTAATAAAATCATTTTCTTGATATACTGTTTTTTTCTATACATGTTGGTATACTTTACTATTGCAGGTTATGCAAATATGCATTTCATATTTTCATTTGAACAACTTTATGACATTGGTTAAATATGAATATATTAATATTACATTAATAGGTTTTTCTGGTTTCATTTCAGCATTTTATTTTGTTAAACTATTTTTTTTTCTCGCAATCACAAAATCACTATTTATTTCTGACATTTCCCTCCATACTTAACTTGAAATTTTCCAATTCAGCTTTATTAACAAATATCTTGGGTCCTTACTACTCATTTGGCCCCAAAACACGAGTAGTTTTTTCCGCTGTAAGTGAATTGCTAGAAAGAAAGTCTTATTTTCTCTTTTTCTTCCTCCATTATAAAGATGAATTGAAGTATATATTCGAATGACATCTCAAAAACATGAGTTTATTTTATTAAGAGTATTTATTTACAAAACTCTGTTCTTCAATTGAGCCGTTAAACATGAACATTATTTGACAACAGTATAAAAAAGGCCTAAACTATCAGACGTTGCCTCAACCGAAAGTTCAGAGAGGTTACTTGGCGCCCCCAGTTGGCTAAACATGATAAGGTAAGGTAAGGTAAGGTAAAACTTTATTGATCCCTCAGGAGGTCTCCTTCGGGAAATTGTTTTTTACCAATAGCCAGCAATTTTTCATAAACAATAAAAAATAATACATAAAAAATTAAATAAGAAGAAGAACATAAAGAGGAAGAACAAGATGACACAATCTAAGTCTAAAGACAAACACAAAGAACATAGGTCAAGGAAAGAAAAACAACAAAGACCAAGGATACAAAGACTAACATGGAACAGAACATCCAGATACTCTCACTGCACTCCTGCCCCCGAACTCAGAATTGTACAATTTAATAGCCCGAGGGATGAATGAGTCCCTGCGTCTATTTGTTTTGCACCTGGGTAGGAGCATTCGTGCACTCATTCTGCTTCTCTGCTCACTGATGACAGTGTTCAGAGGATGACTGTCATCATCCATGATGGACAGTAGTTTATTCAATGATCTCCTCTCAGCAACTGTCACCAGTGAGTCCAGCTTCATTCCAACCACAGAGCCAGCCCTCCTGATCAACCTGTCCAACCTGTTGACACTCCTCTTGGACACATTTCCACCCCAACACACCACAGCATAGAACATGACACTGGCCACCACAGACTGGTAGAACATGCAGAGGAGCTTCTTGTAGATGTTAAATGACCGAAGCCTCCTCAGAAAGTACAGTCTACTCTGAACCTTCTTATATACATGGTCTGTGTTGCAGGACCAGTCCAGTTTACTGTCCATCCACACACTGAGGTACCTATAGTTGTCCACTATCTCCACCTCGTCGCCTCTGATGGACACTGGACGTGGCTTTGTCCTGGACCTCCCGAAGTCCAAGACCAGCTCCTTGGTCTTTGAGGTGTTCAGCTGCAAGTGGTTCCTCTCACTCCAGTCCACAAAGTCACGTATCAGACTCCTGTACTCGTCTTCGCTGTTGTCCCTGATGCATCCAACAATGGCAGTGTCGTCAGCATACTTCTGGAGGAGACTCAGCTCTGAGTTGTAGCAGAAGTCCGAAGTGTAGATGGTGAAGAGGAGAGGGGCCAGTACTCTCCCCTGAGGTGCTCCTGTACTGCACACCACAGTGTCAGACTTGATGTCCTTCAGCCTGACATACTGTGGTCGATCAGTAAGATGGTCCGTAATCCAGGAGACCAGACCAGGGTCCACATGCATCTTAGTCAGTTTGTCCTGCAGCAGAGTGGGTTGGATAGTGTTGAAGGCACTAGAAAAGTCCAGGAACAGGATTCTCACTGAACCACTTCCTTTATCCAAGTGGTAGTAGGTCTACTGGCTGGTAGGCAAACTGCAGGGGGTCTTGCGCGTGCTGGACTTGTGGCCTGAGATGTTTGAGGACCAGCCGCTCCAGTGTCTTCATCAGCTGCGAAGTCAGTGCCACCGGTCTGTAATCGTTCAGCACACTCGGTCGGGTCTTTTTAGGGACTGGAACGATACAGGAAGTCTTCCACAGAGTTGGTACTTTCCCCAGCCGTAGACTGAGGTTGAAGACATGCTGGAGTGGCTCAGCTAGTTCAGCAGCGCAGGTCTTTAGCAGTCGAGCAGACACCTTATCAGGACCAGCAGCCTTCCCTGGACGAATCCTCTGAAGTACATCCTGTACCTGGAGTGAGGTGAAGCTGGGAAGTGGTTGTGTGGAGCTGAGGGGGGCACAAGAAGGTGGGGCAGGTCCTGAGGCGGGCAGCAGCGAGGGTGAGGTGACCTGCTCAAACCTGTTGAAAAAGTTGTTCAGACCATTTGCCTCCTCCACCGTGTCCACTGCAGTCAGAGAGGCCTTGGTCTTGTGTCCAGTGATGGTTTTAACACCATCCCAGACCTCTCTTATTTCTTCTCGGCTCAGCTTCTCCTCCAACCTCCTCCTGTAGGTGTCCTTTGCCTCCCTCAAGCATCGCTTCACCTCCTGCTGAGCTGACCTCATGGCGTCCCTGTCCCTGCTCCTGAATGCCACTTTCTTCCTGTTAAGGACATCCTTGACCTCCTTTGTTACCCACGGTTTATTATTAGGGTAACAGCGGACAGTCTTAGTAGGGGCGACAACGTCCAAGCAGAAATTTAAATAATCTGTTAGACAGTGTGTCTGTCCCTCGATGTCCTGACCATGAGACCTCAGCAGCACATCCCAGTCTGTTGTTTCAAGGCAGTCTCTGATGGCATCCTCCACAGCTGGTGTCCACTTTCTGATTGTCTTAGTGGTCACAGTCTGTCTCTGCACCAGAGGAATGTACTGTGACTGAAGGTGGACCAGGTTGTGATCGGACCTTCCAAGTGGAGGAAGAGGTTTGGCTCTGTAGGCGTCCTTCAAGTTGGAATAAAGAAGGTCAATTGTCCTGTTATTCCTGGTGGGACAATCCACAGCCTGATGGAAAGTAGGCAGAGTAGAGTCCAGGTTGGCATAATTAAAGTCTCCAGAGATGATGATAAACGCGTCAGGATGTTGATTCTGAAGTCGAGCTGTCATTGTGTGGATCTTCTCACAGGCAGATGCAGCCGCAGCGCTTGGAGGAATGTAAACGCACAGCGCGATCACGTGACTGAACTCACGTGGTAGATAATATGGACGCATGCTGACAGCCAACAGTTCTAAATCTTGACAACAAGAGACTTTCTTTACAGTAACGTGTCCCGGACTACACCAGCGTTTATTCACGTACATGATCAGACCTCCTTCTCTCGTCGATCTTATTCGTCAGTGAATTGACGTTCCCCATCGTGATCGTTGGGATCGTTGGTCTGTGACGTCTCCGATTGTCCGTTAGCTTAGCCTTTAGTCTCTTCCCTGCCCGACAGCCTCTGTAACGGCGCTGAAGTTCGATCGGGATCTCTTGGCGATCTCCAGCCCGTGCCATTGACTTCAGCGACAGTAGATCCTCTCTTGAATAAACAAGACGATTCTCCCCATGTTCAAAAGTATCCATTTAAAAAATTATAGTAAAAAAATTAATAAAAAACAGAAAATTATAGAAATTTCTGCGGAGCTACTGGAAGAGGCAGCCGTCCTCGTCGGCGCCTTTAATCCTAATATATCATATATCATAAATGATATATCATTTACAACACCAACACAAGTATGCTGTCATTTAATTTTTTCGGCATTGATGCATTTAATAAAACGACAAAAATAATGATGAACATTTATGGTTAACATCCAATTTTTGTATTCAAACGTTACTGTTTTACGGGTTCATCGTCTATAACGGTACCTCTTGAAGTGGAACCAC
Organism: Callionymus lyra; assembly: GCF_982586985.1. NCBI lineage: Eukaryota > Metazoa > Chordata > Actinopteri > Syngnathiformes > Callionymidae > Callionymus > Callionymus lyra. The sequence continues at coordinate 11,034,994 of NC_141833.1, forward strand.
AGCTGAAAGATACCATTTGAAAACTGGCATCGGAAACCATGACGGTGAGAGTACTCCCACTCTCTGTTCACTATCTTAAATGCGATATCCTCGTACGGCGGGCCAGCATGGACTCTTAAGATGCCAAAGTCCTTGTTGTCGGGACTGGGCTCTAGAAAGTACTGCGGGGTCGAGCGCTTGTCGATCAGATCTGGGTAGAAGATATTGAACTTGTAACCTTGAACAATCTTGAGTGGCGGGTTGTCAAAGTCATAATGCGTCTGGTTATATTTGTTCCACTCGAAGCCAGTGTGTACTCGGTTAAAGAATCTCGGCTTCCTGGGTCGGTATTTGTCAGCCCACAGGTACATCTTCCCTGTGACTGGGATCTCCACGCTGAACTGGGCTTCGTTGTTATCCATTCCCTGTTTGGCTTGACGTACAAAGAAGTCCTCGGCACTCTCGCTGGCGTCACCTAACAGAAAGACAGGAAAAAGTCAAGCTTGAAGTAAGTCGTGTCATTTTATATGACAGACAGAACGAGGATGAGGCAGACACACAACCTTATGATACTGTGTGCCATTCGTACCTGTGACCTGCAACTGTCTACGTGCTAGCTGCAACTTGTGCGCATCTTCCTCTGCCGTTATCGTGTGTGTGTCGAGCGGCATCTCCGATGAAGTCAGAAGAGCTGGACTGTAGCGACCGGAGTCATACTCTGCTTGGCTTTGCTGGATAAGATCTTCCTCCGTCAATACAGCTTCCACAGAGTCGCCCTTCTCCTCTTCTCCCTTGTCTTCATCCTTCTTTCCTTCCTCGTCTTCAATCCCTCTGTTAGTGCTGGTTGATGTTGATGGACCAGGCTCATCATTCTCCTGTCCACTAGCTTCATTCACAGTTCTACCAGTTGATGATGAAAGGCTGGAATCTTCTCTGCTCCTGCTGTTTGGAAAACAAAAAATGTTCGTGAAGGATGAGGACTATTATAATAATATGCATTTTAATATGGTGCCATCTTACAATTTTGAAGACACCTTCAACACAACAGGCCTTAAAGAAGTTCATTTTTCCTCCGTGAAGGAACATACATTCAAACCCAATTGTGTCAAGACTCAAATTTGACACAATTATTGTCGTACTAGGACACAAACAAACTTACTCAATGCTCTCAGTCACTGGTTCATCCTTGATGATGGGGAACAATGGTTCGCTTTCCACTCCCTGTTCTTGTTTCAGCCTGAACAGCTTTTGGCGAAGCACATCCTGGTGTCGCTCTCTCAACCTGTAATCATTCATTGATAAACACATTTTAGTTTTTTGATTGGTTGAGACCTTGGGTTAGAAATGTAATTATTGAATAAGCGGAAGGTGTGGACCTTGCTCTCGCCATGTAGACGCGGACCTGTTGCAACAAGCTCTCCCAGTAGCCGATGTCGAGGTTAGATCCACCAGCTCGGATTTTCGTCTCGATGTTCAGATGTAGAGCCTGCAGTTGGCTGTATGTCTTACCTTTAAATACTATCTGAACATCCGTGCTTACAGCTGTGTTTATGCCTAAGGCAATGATTATTTAACATGAATTAAATATGAAAGATTATCAGTTAATCAAGTGACTATTTGAAATGTGTGTTAAATCTAGATGATTGATTACAGTAAAGTTGTCATTTCCTTACAATATATTATTTGGATCAATTTGAGGATATATCTTCAATCCCTCCTTTGACCTCTGAAACCAGAGGTCAACCTTAAAATGTAAGGCTCAAATAAACTAATCAGACAGATCAGGTTGAGAGTTGAGGAGGCCACATCTGGCTCCACAGTTGTTTTTAATTTAGGTTCCTAATTTAAACTATTAGTACAGAGAGATAAGGAGAAAATAAATTCTGAAAAAACATAACTTCCTTATAGAAAAGTACATGTAAATAATGAATACACTTGTTGATTGTTGAATATATATTGAAGTTCCCCTTATAAAATACAAATATGTCAACATTGTTAACTTTAGTTTAACTTCCGTTTCATCAATTCCAGTTATTTTTTTGCTTTGTGTGTCAAACCCATCAGGAGAGCTGTCGCTTTCCAAAAAAATGACATTTTACTTTTATATGAATTACAGTAATTTACATTTCACACCTCAACATTTATTAATTCATTTAAATGTAGTAGGTTATTTATTCACCTCTTATATCATTTGTTTTTGTACATTAGAATTAACAGGGCAATGTTTGGAAGTTCATTTATTAGCATAGACATATCCGTACATTTTGAACAAGTAAGGAAATCTAATATCATGACAAATGCACACAGGTGTCTAAAATCAATAATGAAAAGTATCAGTAGAAACAATTTGCCACAGTTCATAGGACATAGGCTCCCTTTCATTGTCAACAGCTAATAGGACTTTTTTTGTTTGTTTTTTGCTATTTCCAAGGTCTGGGGTTACCTCATGAAACCCATCACCTGCTTCCACACATTCCCAATACAATTTCCAAGCTGCATCTGGTCAAAAAGTAACAACTCAAATGTGTATTAAATCTATGTATATGAATGATAATAATTGGTGCCACACATCGAAGATACAGCCAATGCTGCTGCTCAAAATTACTGCACATAAGTCAGCAGAGTAACTGTAAGAGATAGTCATTGAAGACTGAAAAGTAAATGCTCAACAAAAAAATACTACTTCATTGTACAATACTGAAATTAAGAAAAAAACTTACACATAAATCAACCTTCTTATAGTCATTTTGCAAGAGCTTACATTTCAAAGCATTATTGCAAAAGATTAAAGTACATTTTCACCAAGTGACTATTCTAATATGAATTCAAACAAAAAAAGAACTAATGGTTTCATCCTCCTCCGACGGATCGAAGATTTCAGCCAACATCTTGAACCGTGGTCCCCAGTTGTTCAGGTCCTGGTCTTGGTCATCAGAGCTGAATGAACAAATGGAGCTAAGACTTTCAGACACAGAGCCCTCTCCTTCATAGTGGAAGATCTGAACCACATCATGTGCTGGAACATTTGGATCTTTTGCTGCCACTTCCAGGTACTGAAGAGAGGAAAAAATGTCATGACTCTTTCTGTACTTTCTCCCTCACCTTCTGGTAGAAAGAATAGTTTGCTACACTTGTAGTTCATTATATCAAAGTATAGAGTAGGAATTGCATCCAAATCTACAGTAACATACATGCAGTTTTCTATTTTCAGTACAAAACAAAACCAAAAATGATTCAATGAAATATCTGGGATGTTGAGAAATGTACTAACTTGAACCAAACTGTAGTGTGTTACTTGAGCAGGACTTAAGGGCACTTTAAGAAGACACTCACCCTAATGATTAGGTCCGCAATGTTTGCTTGATCTCCTGGTGGTCTGCATGGTTCGGAGGATCCAGATAGGCTTTTTGGATCCTTTTCTCTAGTTGATGCTTCCGGGTTATTGCATACTGGGTGGATATTTTCAGAGGCAAGCACAACGTTGGTGGCTGAAGCCATGGTGTTGTCAGTGGCACATACTGCGTTGGTTGGGGCCAGCGCAGCATTGGCGGGAGAAACCACATCATTGGTGGAGGCAGGTGAGGCGTTGTTGAGAGCAGGCACTGCGTTGACAGGGATGCTCAGGGCGTTGAGATTTATCGCATTCTGGGGCATAACAAGACACCATTAGCACTGAAATCTACCTCGCACTGTAGTAGACACATACCTCTTCGTCTTCTTGACCATTTTGAACGTTGCAATGTCCTCCTCTGCATAATTTCCAAGCCACTAACGACCCCACTTCAACATTAAGATATTTTGGGTTATTGAAGAAATGTAACATTGATGACACAATAACTACTTAAAAACATATATATAAAGTTATTATAAAGTTATATACTGAAGTGAATGACACACATGATATCATAACGTTTCAAAGGTCCAGTTTACTGAGCTGAAATTTTTTTATACCCTTGTCAGGTTAACCATAAAAAGTATGGTTAACTCTGAGTTATTTTGCCCTGCCACCTACTTAGAAGGAGAATTCGTAAAAGTAATAAAAACTTTATTGTACCTTGACCCTTACAATGATGTATGCGATGGATCTACTGTTACGTTATTTTGCAATGATCATGATGATAGTAGAATAAGCAGAAAACTAGCCACATAACATTCTGTTCATTAACTTCATAAAGTGACGGTGGACTGAACTTACAAAGAGTCACCACAAGTAGGACAGAGATGATGATGGCAGCGAGGAAACCGGCTTTATTGCTAGAATCCCTATTTGCCACCAGGATGATTAGAACCGTGGCTGTGCAGGAAGTTCCACTGGTATCTACAAAGATAAATACATTCATATATATTATATCGATATATATTTTTAATATTAAATCTATCTTTAATTATCTATCTCTAAAATGTATCTCATTACAAAATCTTTCCAACCCACATAGAGGCTTTTTTTTAAACCAACTCACAACAATGTTTACCCATTCACACACAATCACCCACTGATGTGACTAAGCTGTGACAGCATGATGTTCACCACCATAAGTAACAATCTAGTGTTCTTCTCAGGGACACAATGACATCATGGTTGGACATCATTGAACTGGCAACTTCTTAAGCCACAAGCTAATAAGTCGTGGGATTTGTTGACTACTTAAAGAGTTGTCGAAATATGATCCATGTATGTAAACCTTATAATATCCATAGCCTTGTTTGCAAATTTTTGGTTTAAATTTGCATGTGAATTACTGATATAATTCACAATTTAAGAATTTAAACCAATTATCATAATGCCTTCCATGTAACAGCATTTCTTTACAAATCAGTCCTAAAAATGTATACGTACAAAATGCCTTAAAGATTGGCAACAGTTTTTATGAAGGTATTTTATGTAATGCATTAAGGAACCCTTTCTAAGGAATAACAATGCATGCTGTTATAAGTTGACCAACATGATTATTAACTGTGTAACGTCTTTATATTAGGTCTTATGAATGCATTATAATGTCTGACGAATGTGCTCACAATATGTTATAAAAAAGACCTTCATAGAAGGTGTTACCTGATGATGATCTTAAGGTGTAGTATGATGCTAAGAGGAAACTTTTTCATCTCACCTGTAAGTTTGATTGTAACAGTGTACACCTGGTTTTTAACATGTGCAGAACTCCAATTGAAGCTGCTTTTTGCCACAATCTCTCCTGTATCTATATTGATGTCCAGCCAGTTCTCAGGGTCGTCGGTGATCTCAAACCTAAGGTAGATAAAGCAGACTTGTACATTGATTCCATCTTTAAAGACATGATTTGGGTTCATACCTCATGCCCAAATTCACTGGGTGAATGGCGATGTTGTTCTTCAGTGATGTGCCAGGAAGTACATTTTGGGGAACTTCAAGTTTGATCGGGTCCTCTGTGAAGTATGGTTCTTCGTCCTTGTCGATCACAGTGACAGTGACGCTTGCTAAAAAGTTTGTAGCTTTGCTCTTTATCAGGTTTATGTTCACTACTTGGAGAGTCAACTTGTGCTCCTTTGCAGACGCATAGTCCAAAGGCTGGAATGAAGTGACATCAGATTATTTATGTGTTTGTTCTGACATGTTGGATGTGCTGGTTTTTTCTAATCATGTTTAGATGAACAACAATGAAAGGATACATTTTGCATTTTAAAATATCAGATATCAAAGCATGATGAGAACAGTTTGTTTTGTTTTGTTTTGAATACTGTTTTGAATTATAAAAAGTATGACTAGCACTGTTTTGGAAAAAAAAGGTTATAGAATTGATAAAGTTATTAATAACTAAATGTTAACTTGAAGTTTGACATTTTGTTGAGCAGCCATTTTGACCTCATCTTAATGGTGCACAGTCATCAACGTCCTTTTTAGAAGGTAAGTAAGTAAGTAGGTAATTAGTATTTGTAGAACGCTATTCAAGACCAGGGTCACAAAGTGCTTAAACAATCAAAAAAATACCCAATAAAATAAATACTTAAATGGTCAAGACAACACAGAGACAAACACAAGAGTCTCAGTAAATCAAGAAAAAGCCAGCACGAATAAAATGTCTTGATGTTTCTTGAAGGAGTCAGTAAACTCCATCAAGCGCAGAGAGAGAGGACCCTTGAATAAAAGTTCAATGATCAGTCGGTTGTTCACGTCATTGAACATTTTTCAGCCTTTCTGAAATATAAACTGCCATTTTTATTGTGTTAAGTTTTTGTACCTTCACGACACTCAGGATCCCCTGGTTGGTCTCAGCATCTGTTCTTATGCTGAAATACCCTTGAGGATCATCATAGACAGAGTACTTAGCCTCCCAGTTTCCTGTTCCAGGTTCATCTCCTTCGGTCACGTTCACTCGGCCGATATCACCAAGTGTGTTCTCCAGGGCAGTCATGTGGTACTGAAAGAAGAAAACGGACTTGGACTACAAAGTAAAAGTTTGTCTATGTGATTGTTCGTTCTGAAATACTTACAAATGCTGGGCTGAACCCTGGGACGTGGTTGTTGATGTCAGTTACATTAATGATGACCATAGCTTCATTTGTGAGGCCTGTCCCACCCTTATCACTAACTTTGATTCTCAGCTGGAACGCTTTCACCACCTGAGACAAGAAATAATAATTTGGGGTACAATTAGTCTGTTTAGGAATTTCCCCACTGTGGGACAAAAAAGGAATATTTTATCTTATTGCATCTTTAAAATATTTGTCAGTGAAGTTAAGAAGCAGGTGAGATCAATCTTAGGGTCAGTTTTTACCTCTCTGTCCAGGACACTGTCTTTCATAGTGATAATTCCTGACGCCTTGTCCATCTCAAACATGGTCTTATTCAGGTCATTAACAGGGATGCTCTCCTGGCCAATGATGGAGTACACCAAGTCAGTGTTGATGCTGTGGGGTTTGTCTGCATCATCGGCTGATACTTGCATCACAACGGTGCCTGTGAACAAAATGTATCAAGTCCAGTTTCTTCATCTATAAGAGGTCAGACTTTTGATTAATGATGCAATTTTTTAAGTGACCAGAGATTACACCCAGCTTCTTTCTTTGATTCTGAATCAATTTATCGGTCTAATCAATAACTGTGATTTATATAGACTTTATATGTATTTTTCCCAAGTTACCTGGGGGTGAGAATTCCAGGACAGAACCAGTGAACACTTGCTGAGTGAAGACTGGTTTGTTGTCATTCAAGTCTTGCACAAGAATTGTAATGGGCGCTGGCTTCTCAAGGTACTCTCCACTTAATGACACGGCAAAAACTATCAACTGCAAACACAAAGAAGGGATGTATGGCGAAACTGTAAAATGCTTTATTGTTCTACTACTATTAATAATAATACTTATTTATTTTATATATACATCACGTATTATTCCATTTGCACCTTCAGTCAGAGACTTGAAGTACAGCTTACCTCAAAACTCTGGTGTGTCTCTCTATCTAGTGACTCTTTGAGCCAAATTCGTCCAGTACTTTCATCTATTTCAAACATCTCTGGTCCCTGCATCTTGTAAAGCCCCTCACCTTTGGAAAACCTTTCTGACTGAACCTGAAATGACAAGAGAAACACATTTATGGTACATGTACATACCAGGTGCACATTTTGACTTTTACACAGAATCACCAGACAAAGACAGAACTGTTTGAAAAAGCTTTGAATCTTACAATAGCATTCAGTTAAACATCAAGTATATTTTTCATTTACATCTGCTACCATACATTTATTTGTATTATTATTTATTGATTTGTTTGTGAATGAACATGTGTGTGTATAAACCTGTTTACCTTGGTGACTGTTTGGAATCCTATGGTATTTTCCCAAACATTGAATGGAGCTTTTAAAGACTCTCTCCATGGATAAATAGTTCTCGAAACCATTTTTGGATCCTTCCCAACATCTTCACTCCAAACCTGAACCAACTAAAACAAAAGCAAAAACATGTATAGGCAATTAAAACAAAGGTAAACATACATATAGACATACAGCAGCACCATTAAAACCATACCACAGTTTACATATTCACTACAACCACATGGAAGTTTATTTATTTTAGTGATTTCATATAATGCAGTCTTTGTATAGAAAAAGATAAATGCCACACTAGGGAATGACCTGTCCTTCAAAATGTTTTGAAATCCAAATGAGGACGATGTTTGATTGTAACTTTGAAGAAAATGATGTCACCTTACACATCAAACATCATGGAAAATACAGTAATATTAAAAAGAAATGAGTTATAGAATATTGTTTAAAGAAAAGCCAGAGCAAAATAATATTATTATATTGCAAAGAAATAAAATGTACTCTAGAGCCAGGAGTTAGTAAACACTTACGCCAAATAGTGGAGAAGTCAAAACCCATAAGGTGAATGCAAGAGAATACATTTCTTCTTCTTCTTCTTCTTCTTCAGGAAACACTGGAAAGGAATAATATCCACTTTAAAATCCAGAATAAGAACTCTCATTACAACATATAAAGGATTTGAAATGAAAGTACTTACGATGAATGAAAGGCTTACGTTTCTAAAAACAAACCTCACAAAGCTTAAATAAATACAGTATAAAGGCATTATAGTGTAAACACATAGAGATAAGGGACATAAAAGCCTGCTTCTTATCGAGCCAAAAGTCAACGGATTAAGTAGAATTTTCTTGTGAGCAAAGTCTAATGCCAACAGAGAAATAATAAAAATGATTTCAAGCAGAATATGTGAATAGTTTAAATTTAATTCAGGAAAATTAAGATTAAAGACGCATGTATGCTCTGTATTTTTTCTATAGCAGATGCTATCTAGTGTTAGTTTGCTGCAATGCTGTATAAGGATATGACAACTTTACTATAATCGATCATCTAGAGTTAACACACATTTCAAATAATCACTTGATTAATCTTTCATATTTAATTCATATTAAATAATCATTGCCTTTCTTTAGAAATTCATGTGTGCTCAGCAATTCTTTAGGTCAGTTCACACTGAGAAAGACAACGCAATCTCTCAATGGTGCCATTTTGTCTCTGGGACCAAGGACACATCTGCTTAATTCAACTGATAAACAGATTCTCTCTAGATGACCAAACTCCGGTAACTTTCCACTACCAACACGTGAGACGGCCATCTTAGAAATCAAGTGTTTAGAGCAGGGGTGCTCACACTTTTTCGGTTCACGAGCTACTTTCATAATTGTCAAGTTCAAAAGATCTACCTTCAACAAATTTTCTCAACGTAAGTTAGAACATACTTTACTCAGATGACTTGCATTGAATGAAGTGAATGCACTGATAATCAGTCATGATGGAAGGATGTGTGGATTTAATAATCTTCATAGAAATGCTGACTTATATAAATAACTAGAGTCAGTCAGTAAGAAGCATATTTCCTCATAAGAAGATACTTTTAAGTGTCTTCCAAAAATGTCCATGAGACCTGGTCTTAAGCTCAGTGTCAGCCTTTGTTAAATCTCATCCTCCACTGCAGACAAGTTCAGACTCGTATGTTCAAAGAATTGCATTGATTTCCAACTAAAAATGGTCATTCATTCGAACCCAAATGATGCACAAAACATATTCATGTGTAAGAATCTGTGCTTGACACGAATTCAAGCCCTTTTCCTTTGTTCATCAAAATCAACAAAGAATTCAGACGGGTTCATCCCTTTCCATGCCTACATTTTAACATGCCGATCATATTTAAATGAAGGACAAGACTTAAATTTCTCCATTTTTGTGATCATGAAAAAACAAAAACAAATGAAAACATGAATTCAAACTAACAGTTTATATTTGTTAATTTTAAACATGTCTGATATGAATCACACAAGTGGATTATTTACATTTTAAAACATCTTCAGATGAAGTTTAACGAGAATAAAACTGTTAACCAGTAACTTCACATCATCATCGCTTTGTCTGATCGTCTCTGACGTCATTAGAATGTGTGTCTCACCTGCAACTGTTTAACGTGTTTGGGTTTCAGCCTATTCTTATTATATTCGTGAGATAAAGGTAATTTACAAATAGTCATCATGTGATGGTGTATTAATACAAGTGTGTTTTAAGGACGCGATCACAAAAGGAAAACCAGCCTTTGTTGCGCTTTCATTGGAACCTGCAGCTTCACTTTGATGGAACTGACGTCATGTTTCTGTGACTCTCGTAGAGAAGAACCTGAAGCGATCAAACGCACATTATTTTGTTCGATATATTATTTAAAAAAAACAAGTTTATAATTCTCGTAATATCGTTTTTCTGAATTGCGTAAAATGGCTGTCGCACGTTTTGCTCTTTTTATTTATTATTGTGAACTTTGCCGAGCGTTCAGTGGAAGAGGCTGGAGCTCTGTTTGGCTGCTGTGCATGTCAATCAAATTGTTAACCAACCGCTGCAATAACTATTTAATTGACATGCACAGCAGCCAATCAGAGCTCTCTTTACTATTTTCTTATATCATATTTTATTAAATCACGCGATCTACTCGCAATAGCTTCGATCGCGATCAACGTATTGCCCACCCCTGGTTTAGAGTAACTGACCAATCATACAAGGATGAAATGGAAGAATGTTTTAATTCTGAGCAAAAGGTAATATTGTCAATGTTCACAATTAATAAACATGAATACATAAAATGAGGATATATAATTTAACACTTCAATGAGAATATATATATATATATATATATATATATATATATATATATATATATATAAATATATATGTGGATCAATTTGAGGATATATCTCCAATCCCTCATTTTAAGGTTGACCTCTGAAACCAGAGGTCAACCTTAAAATGTAAGGCTCAAATAAACTAATATCAAACGATTCCTTTATATATAGTACGTAAGTAAGTAAAATATGAGGTTATTAATTCGTCCCCACCCATCAGAGCTCATCATGATCTTCCAACAACAGATCAGGTTGAGAGTTGAGAAGGCCACATCTGGCTCCACAGTGTTTATTTTAGGTTCCTAAAATTTATTTTAGGAACTAAATTAAATTAAATTAAATTATTTTTGGTTCCTAATTAGGTTCCTAATTTTAACTATTAGTACAGAGAGATAAGTTGAAAATAAATTCTAAAAAAAACATAACTTCCTTATAGAAAAGTACATGTAAATAATGAATACACTTGTTGATTATAAGTGTTAATATATATTGAAGTTCCCCTTATAAAATGCAAATATGTCAACATTGTTAACTTTAGTTTAACTTCCGTTTCATCAATTCCAGTTAGCTTTTTGCTTTTTGTGTCAAACCCATCAGGAGAGCTGTCACTAAAAATGACATTTTACTTTTATATGAATTACAGTAATTTACATTTCACACCTCAACATTTATTAATTCATTTAAATGTAGTAAGTTATTTATTCACCTCTTATATCATTTGTTTGTGTACCTTAGAATTAACAGGGCAATGTTTGGAAGTTCATTGATTAGCATAGACATATCAGTACATTTTAAACAAGTAAGGAAATATAAAATCATGACAAATGCACACAGGTTTCTAAAATCAATAATGAAAAGTATCAGTAAAAACAATTAATTCCACAGTTCATAGGATATAGGCTCCCTTTCATTGTCAACAGCTAATAGGACCTTTTTCTTTTTTTTGCTATTTCCAAGGTCTAGGGTTGCTCCAGGCTCCATGAACCCATCACCTGCTTCCACACATTCCCATTACAATTTCCAAGCTGCATCTGGTCAAAAAGTAACAACTCAAATGTGTATTACATCTATGTATATGAATGATAATAATTGGTGCCACACATCGAAGATACAGCCAATGCTGCTGCTCAAAATTACTGCACATAAGTCAGCAGAGTAACTGTAAGAGATAGTCATTGAAGACTAAAAGGTAAATGCTCAACAAAAAAATACTACTTCATTGTACAATACTGAAATTAAGAAAAAAACTTGCATATAAATCAACCTTCTTATAGTCATTTTTCAAGAGCTTACTTTCAAAGCATTATTGCAAGAGATTAAAGTACATTTTCACCAAGTGACTATTCTAATACTCAAACAAAAACAGAACTAATGTTTTCATCCTCCTCAGACTGATCGATGATTTCAGCCAACATCTGGAACCGTGGTCCCCAGTTGTTCAGGTCCTGGTCTTGGTCATCAGAGCTGAATGAACAAATGGAGCTAAGACTTTCAGACACAGAGCCCTCTCCTTCATAGTGGAAGATCTGAACCACATCATGTGCTGGAACATTTGGATCTTTTGCTGCCACTTCCAGGTGCTGAAGAGAGGAAACAATGTCATGACTCTTTCTGTACTTTCTCCCTCACCTTCTGGTAGAAAGAATAGTTTGCTACACTTAGTAGTTAATTATATCAAAGTATAGAGTAGGAATTGCATCCAAATCTACAGTAACATACATGCAGTTTTCTATTTTCAGTACAAAACAAAACCAAAAATGATTCAATGAAATATCTGGGATGTTGAGAAATGTACTAACTTGAATCAAACTGTAGTGTGTTACTTGAGCAGGACTTAAGGGCACTTTAAGAAGACACTCACCCTAATGATTAGGTCCGCAATGTTTGCTTGATCTCCTGGTGGTCTGCATGGTTCGGAGGATCCAGATAGGCTTTTTGGATCCTTTTCTCCAGTTGATGCTTCCGGGTTATTGCATACTGGGTGGATATTTTCAGAGGCAGGCACAACGTTGGTGGCTGAAGCCATGGTGTTGTCAGTGGAACATACTGCGTTGGTTGGGGCCAGCGCAGCATTGGCGGGAGAAACCACGTCATTGGTGGGGGCAGGTGAGGCGTTGTTG